>NC_053026.1:396342333-396695626 GCF_003073215.2 Triticum urartu | reverse complement strand
TCATGTGAGGCATAATCCAATTGAAAGTTAAAATCATGATGAAAAGTTTCATGGATATCATTATTCTTTATAGCATACGTGTCATCACAATAATCATCATAGATAGGAGGGATGCTTTCATCATAATAAATTTGCTCATCAAAACTTGGGGGACAAAAAATATCTTCATCGAACATAGCATCCCCAAGCTTGTGGCTTCGAATATCATTAGCATCATGGGTATTCAAAGAATTCATACTAACTACATTGCAATCATGCTCATCATCCAAAGATTTAGTGCTAAACATTTTAATGCATTCTTCTTCTAACACTTTGGCACAATTATCGGAACCCTTATTTTCACGAAAGATATTAAAAAGATGAAGCATATGAGGCACCCTCAATTCCATTTTTTGTAGTTTTCTTTTATAGACTAACTAGTGATAAAACAAGAAATTAAAAGATTTGACTGCAAGATGTAAAGACATACCTTCAAGCGCTAACCTCCCCGGCAACGGCGCCAGAAAAGAGCTTGATGTCTATGATAACCCACAAGTATAGGGGACCACAACAGTTTTCGAGGGTAGAGTATTCAACCCAAATTTATTGATTCGACACAAGGGGAGCCAAAGAATATTCTCAAGTATTAACAGTTGAGTTATCAATTCAACCGCACCTGAAAGACTTAATATCTGCAACAAAGTATTTAGGAGCAAACTAATATGAAAGTAACGGTAACGGTGGCAAAAGTAACAGTATTAGTTTTGTAGTGATTGTAACAGTGGCAACGGAAAAGTAACTAAGCAAAGATCAATATGTGAAAAGCTCATAGGAAATTGATCAGTGATGGATAATTATGTCGGATGTGATTCCTCATGCAACAGTTATAACATAGGGCGACATAGAACTAGCTCTAGTTCATCAATGTCATGTAGGCATGTATTCCGAATATAGTCATACGTGCTTATGGAAAAGAACTTGCATGACATCTTTTTTCCTACCCTCCCATGGCGGCGTGGTCTGCTACCTCTTGAGCATTGCGTTGGTTTTCCCTTGAAGAGGAAAGGGTGATGCAGTAAAGTAGCGTAAGTATTTCCCTCAGCTTTTGAGAACCAACGTATCAATCTAGTAGGATATCACGCTCAAGTTCCACGCACCTAGACAAACAAAGAAGAACCTCGCAACCAACGCGATAAAGGGGTTGTTAAGCCCTTCTCGGTCACTTACGAGAGTGAGATCTGATAGATATGACAAGATAATATTTTTGGTATTTGTATGATAAAGAGAAATAAAGGTGCAAAGTAAAATAAACGGCAAAGGAAATAAATTAGTATTGGAAGATTAATGTGATGGAACATACACCCGGGGGCCATAGGTTTCACTAGTGGCTTCTCTCAAGAGCATAAGTATTACGGTAGGTGAACAAATTACTGTCGAGCAATTGATAGAATTTAGCATAGTTATGAGAATACCTAGGTATGATCATGTATATAGGCATCACGTCCGAGACAAGTATACCGAAATGATTATGCATCTACTACTATTACTTTACACATCGACCGCTATCCAGCATGCATCTAGAGTATTAAGTTCAAAAGAATAGAGTAATGCTTTAAGGAAGATGACATGATGTAGAGGGATAAACTCATGCAATATGATATAAACCCCATCTTTTTATCCTCGATGGCAACAATACAATACGTATCGGTTCCCTTTCTGTCACTGGGATCGAACACCGCAATTTTGAACCCAAAGAAAAGCACTTCTCCCATGGCAAGAAAGATCAATCTAGTAGGCCAAACCAAACTGATAATTCGAAGAGACTTGCAAAGATAAACCAATCATACATAAAAGAATTCAGAGGAGAATCAAATATTGTTCATAAATAATCTAGATCATAAACCCACAATTCATCGGATCTTGACAAACACACCGCAAAAGAAGATTACATCGAATAGGCCTCCAAGAGAATCGAGGAGAACTTTGTATTGAGATCCAAAGAGAGAGAAGAAGCCATCTAGCTAATAACTATGGACCCATAGGTCTGAAGTAAACTACTCACACATCGCCGGAGAGGCCATGGAGTTGATGTAGAGGCACTCCGCGATCAATGCCCCCTTCGGTGGAGCTCTGGAAAAGGCCCCGAGATGGGATCTCTCGAGTACAGAAGGTTGCAGTGGTGGAATTTGGTTTTCATGGTGCTCTTGGATGTTTGGGGGGGGGTACGTGGACTAATATAGGAGGAAGAAGTAGGTCGGTGGAGCAACAGAGGGCCCACGAGGGTGGAGGGCGCGCCCCCTGCCTTGTGCCTTCTTCCCTTGTTTCTTGACGGCCACTCCAAGTCTCCTGGATCATGTTTGTTGAGAAAATCACATTCCCGAAGGTTTCATTCCGTTTGGACTCCGTTTGATATTCCATTTCTTCGAAACCCTAAAATAGGCACAAAAACAACAATTTGGGTCGGGCCTCCGATTAGTAGGTTAGTCCCAAAAATGATATAAAAGTGTAAAATAAAGCCCATTAACATCCAAAATAGATAATATAATAGCATGGAGCAATCAAAAATTATAGATACGTTGGAGATGTATCCCCAAGCTTAATTCTTGCTCATCCTCGAGTAGGTAAATGATAAAAGAAGAATTTTTGATGTGGAATGCTTTCTAACATATTTCTCAATGTAATTTTTCTTTATTGTGGCATGAATGTTCAGATCCGAAAGATTCAAGATAAAAGATTAATATTGACATAGAAATAATAATACTTCAAGCATACTGACTAAGCAATCATGTCTTCTCAAAAAAACATGGCCAAAGAAAGTTATCCCTACAAAATCATATAGTCTGGCTATCTTCACCACACAAAAATATTTAAATCATGCACAACCCCGATGACAAGCCAAGCAATTGTTTCATACTTTTGATGTTCTCAAACTTTTTCAATCTTCATGCAATACATGAGCGTGAGCCATGGACATAGCACTATAGGTGGAATAGAATGGTGGTTGTGGAGAAGACAAAAAGGAGAAGATAGTCTCACATCACCTAGGCGTATCAACGGGCTATGGAGATGCCCATCAATAGATATCAATGTGAGTGAGTAAGGATTGCCATGCAACGGATGCACTAGAGCTATAAGTATATGAAAGCTCAGCAGAAGAAACTAAGTGGGTGTGCATCCAACTTTCTTGCTCATGAAGACCTAGGGCATTTTGAGGAAGCCCGTCATTGGAATATACAAGCCAAGTTCTATAATGAAAAATTCCCACTAGTATATGAAAGTGACAACATAGGAGACTCTCTATCATGAAGATCATGGTGCTACTTTCAAGCACAAGTGTGGTAAAAGGATAGTAGCATTGCCCCTTCTCTCGTTTTCTCTCATTTTTTTCAATTTGGGCCTTTTCTCTTTTTTAAGGCCCTCTTTTTTTATTTTATTTTATTTTTCTTCTGGAGTCTCACCCGACTTCTGGGGGAATCATAGTCTCCATCATATTTTCCTCACTTGGGACAATGCTCTAATAATGATGATCATCACACGTTTATTTACTTACAACTCAAGAATTACAACTCAATACTTAGAACAAAATATGACTCTATGTGAATGCCTCCGGCGATGTACCGGGATGTGCAATGATGCATGAGTGACATGTATGAAAGAATTATGAACGGTGGCTTTACCACAAATACAATGTCAACTACATGATCATGCAAGCAATAAGACAATGATGAAGCGTGTCATAATAACGGGACGGTGGAAAGTTGCATGGCAATATATCTCGGAATGTCTATGGAAATGCCATGATAAGTAGGTATGGTGGCTGTTTTGAGGAAGGTATATGGTGGGTTTATGGTACCGGCGAAAGTTGTGCGATACTAGAGAGGCTAGCAATGGTGGAAGGGTGAGAGTGCGTATAATCCATGGACTCAACATTAGTCATAAAGATCTCACATACTTATTGCAAAAATCTATTAGTTATCGAAGCAAAGTATTACGCGCATGCTCCTAGGGGGATAGATTGGTAAGAAAAGACCATCGCTCGTCCCCGACCGCCACTCATAAGGAAGACAATCAATAAATGCTCCGACTTCATCACATAACGGTTCACCATACGTGCATGCTACGGTAATCACAAGCTTCAACACAAGTATTTTTCAAATTCACAACTACTCAACTAGCATGACTCTAATATCACCATCTCCATATCTCAAAACAATTATCAAGTATCAAACTTCTCATAGTATTCAATGCACTTATATGAAAGTTTTTATTATCATTGCCATGTTGTTCTAAAGGACTCTCAAAATAATATAAGTGAAGCATGAAAGAACAATAATTTCTATAAAACAAATCCACCAGCGCGCTCTAAAAGATATAAGTGAAGCACTAGAGCAAAAACTATATAGCTCAAAAGATATAAGTGAAGCACATAGAGTATTCTAATAAATTTCAAATCATGTGAGTCTCTCTCAAAGGGTGTGTACAACAAGGATGATTGTGTATAACTAAAAAGCAAAGACTCAAATCATACAAGACGCTCCAAGCAAAACATATATCATGTGGTGAATAAAAATATAGCTCCAAGTAAAGTTACCGATAGACGAAGACGAAAGAGGGGATGCCTTCTGGGGAATCCCCAAGCTTAGGCTTTTTGGTGTCCTTAGATTATCTTGGGGTGCCATGGGCATCCCCAAGATTAGGCTCTTGCCACTCCTTGTTCCATAATCCATCAAATCTTTACCCAAAACTTTAAAACTTCACAACACAAAACTCAAAATAGAAAATCTCGTGAGCTCCGTTAGCGAAAGAAAACAAAACACCACTTCAAGGTACTGTAAAAATCATTATTTATTTATATTGGTGCTAAAACTACTGTATTCCAACTTCTCTATGGTTTACAAACTCTTTTACTAGCCATAGATTCATCAAAGTAAGCAAACAACACAAGAAAAATAGAATCTATCAAAAACAGAACAGTCTATAGTAATCTGTAGCTAACGCAAGTTCTGGAACCCCAAAAATTCTAAAATAAATTTCTATAAGTTAGGAATTTATCTATTAATTATCTAAAAAGAATTAACTAAATAGAACCTTCCAAATAAAAATGGCATCAATTCTCGTGAGCGCTAAAGTTTATGTTTTTATACCAAGATTAAAAAGACTTTCCCCAAGTATTCCCAACGGTTCTACTTGGCACAAACACTAATTAAACACAAAAAAACACAACCAAAACATAGGTTAGGTAAATTATTTATTATTAAATAGGAGCAAAAAGCAAGGAATAAAAATAAAATTGGGTTGCCTCCCAACAAGCGCTATCGTTTAACGCCCCTAGCTAGGCATAAAAGCGAAGATAGATCTAGGTATTGCCATCTTTGGTATGCAATCCATAAGTGGCTCTCATAATAGATTCATAAGGTAATTTAATTTTATTTCTAGGAAAGTGTTCCATGCCCTTCCTTAATGGAAACTGGAATTTAATATTCCCTTCCTTCATATCAATAATTGCACCAATCGTTCTAAGGAAAGGTCTACCAAGAATAATTGGACATGAAGGATTGCAATCTATATCAAGAACAATGAAATCTACGGGCACATAGTTCCTATTTGCAAAAATAAGAACATCATTAATTCTTACCATAGGTTTCTTAATAGTTGAATCCGCAAGGTGCAAATTTAAAGAACAATCATCAAAATCACGGAATCCTAGCAAGTCACACAAAGTTTTTGGAATCATGGAAACACTAGCACCCAAATGTCACAAAGCATAGCACTCATGATCTTTAATTTTAATTTTTTATAGTAGGTTCCCACTAATCATAAAGGTTTCTAGGGATAGAAACTTCCAACTCAAGTTTTTCTTCATAAGATTGCATCAAAGCATCAACGATATGTTTAGTAAAACCTTTATTTTGACTATAAGCGTGAGGAGAATTTAGCACGGATTGCAACAAGGAAATACAATCTATCAAAGAGCAATTATCATAATTAAATTCCTTGAGATCTAAAATAGTGGGTTCATGGATATCTAACGTTTTAACTTCTTCAATCCCACTTTTATCAATTTTAGCATGAAGATCTAAAGACTCCGTATTTTTAGAACGCCTTCTAGGTAAAGGTGGCTCATCTTCAGCCCCATCATTATCAAGATTCATATTGAAAAAAAAGATTTAATGGGAGACATGTCAATAACTTTTAGATCTTCATCTTTATTATCATGAAAACTAAAAGAACACACTTTTATAAAGCAATCTTTCTTAGCACGCATCCTAGCGTTTCATTCTTTGCAATCATCAATGGAAATTTTCATGGCTTTGAGAGACTCATTGATATCATGCTTAGGTGGAATAGATCTAAGTTTCAAAGAATCAACATCATGATAAATTCTATCAACGTTCCTAGCCAACTCATCAATCTTAAGCAATTTTTCTTCAATCAAAGCATTGAAACTATTTTGCAAGGTAATAAATTCTTTAATATTAGATTCAAAATCAGAGGGCATCTTATTACAATTTCCATAAGAATTGTTGTAGGAATTACCATAATTATTAGAGGAATTACTAGGGAACGGCTGTGACGCCTGGGTAATTAAGCTACAGTGATCCTCTGCTAATGATGCCACGTCACCTCGATTATAGTTGCTAATCTCGAGTTAGTTCGAGGCTGATTCAAATTCAAATTCAAAATCAGGCAAACAATAAAACTTTTCAAATTTTAAAACAAAAATGTTCGGAGTGAACCAATTAATTCATCGGAAATTATGGTGGAGAAAACACATTTATTGTAAGAGGTTTAAATGCACTTAGGAAATTAAAGCAGTAGGTAAAACAATTATATAAATGCCTTTCTATTTATAAAATATCAGAATATCTTATTTAGTTGCCTGAAATTAATAGGTGAGTAGCATAATTATTATTCCTAAATTGGGACTTGCTTTTAGGTTTTGTAAAACTGTAATGAATCAAAAGGAAATAAAAAAAGAAAAGAAAAGTAGAAAGAAAACGAAACTAACAAAATAAAAAGCAAAGCAACCCCCCCTCACTGGGCCAAGTGGCCCAGCTGGCCTCAGCCGCCCGAACGCGCCGGCCCACCCCACGGCCCAGCCGGCCCTCCCACACACTCCCTTAACCCCATACCCGACCGAAACCCTAACCCCATCCACCCCACTCTCCCCACGACACCCCCACCCCCCCCCCCCCCCCCCCCCCCCCCCCCCCCCCCCCCCCCCCCCCCGCAGAAATATCTCCCTTCCCCCCCCATCTCTCCCGATTGGATCAGGAGGAGACGGCCGCACGACGCCGCCGGACCTCCCTCACCGGACGCCGCCACCTCGCCGTCCTCCTCGACTCCGTCGCTCGTCCCCGTCGCCCCCCCAACCTTCCCTGAGCCCACTGCCCCGTTCCCTGCTCCATGATGTGAGCTTCCCCTCCCCTGCACGTTCCTCCCCCCTCGCGCACTCGCGCTCGCCGCGTGCGCCCGCGCTCACCATGCGCCCGCGCCTCCCCACGCCCCTCCTCTCTCTCCGTTCGCCGGCCGCGCTGCTCGGCTGCGCCCGCGTGCCGGAGCTCACGCTCCGGGCCGCCCGCCACTCACGCACGCACGCGCACGCGCGCGCTCATCGCCTGCCCCGCACGGCTCCGCCCGCGAACGCCGCACGGCCGCGCGCCCGCGCCCTGGTGCTGCTTTCCCCCGCCTCCCTGCCGCCGCAGTGACCGCGCCCATCCGCGCCTCGCCTCCCTCGCATCCCGCAACGCCGCTGTTCCACTCCACCCGCAGCCCCCCCCCCCCCCCCCGTGCGCTGCTCCCGCCTTCCCCACAGACGGCCGCCGTGCCCGCACCTCGCCGAGACCATGAGCGGGTCGTCCCTGGCCTCGCCCCGCCCACCGCAGCTCGCCCCCCCCTCACTGGCTGCCGGCGCCCATGCCGCGGGCCGCGTCCGAGGCCAGCCCCGTTCGGCCTCGGGCACGGGCACCACGCCCGCACCCAGCGCCCGACCCGCAAGGCCTCTGTGCTACAGATAACGGGGCCCACCCCCTGTGAACGGAAACGAAAAAAAGTAATTAAAAATTAATTTTAAAAAAATGAATTAATAAATAATAACTAAAATTAATTAAAATGGTAATTAATTAATTGATTAAAGGATTAATTAAATTAATTAATCTTGATTAGATTAACCTGATTACTAGTTAACTTAATTAACCCCCTGATTAGACTAATCAATCAATGACATGAGGGTCTCACACATAGTTGACCCAGTCAACTACTCAGTTGACTGCTGACGTCAGCATGATGTCATGCTGACGTCATCTTTTACTATTTGGATAATGTTGAGTTAAATATTTAAATTAGGTCCAAAAATGATTTAAATCTCTTTAAAATTAAATATAAAATAAACCGTAGGCTCAGATGAAAAATACTTTGTACATGAAAGTTTCTCAGAACGACGAGACGAATCCGGATTCGCAGGCCCGTTCGTCCGCCACGCATCCTAGCATAGCGAAACACACAACTTTTCCCCTTCCGTTTCATCTGTCCGAAAACGCGAAACACCGGGGATACTTTCCCGGATGTTTTATCCCCTTCACGGTATCACCTCTTACCGCGTTTAGGCACCCCTAGCACCGATACTTGTCAATGTCATGCATCGCTATGCATCTGTTTGCTTAATATTTATTGTTTCTTCCCCTCTTCTCTTGCTAGACACCGAGACCGACGCCGCTGCTACCCAGTACGACTACAGTGTTGACGACCCGTCTCTCGTGCCAGAGCTACCAGGCAAGCCCCCCTTTGATCACCAAATATCGCCTACTCTTCTCTATACTGCTTGCATTAGAGTAGTGTAGCATGTTACTGCTTTCCGTTATTCCTATCCTGATGCATAGCCTGTCCTTGCTACTAATGTTGTTACCATTACCTGCTATCCTACTGCTTAGTATAGGATGCTAGTGTTCCATCAGTGGCCCTACACTCTTGTCCGTCTGCCATGCTATACTACTGGGCCGTGATCACTTCGGGAGGTGATCACGGGCATATACGATATACTTTACACAGTTACATTACCTGTGATACTGTTCGGAGATGGGGGCTGAAGGGGCAGGTGGCTCCATCCCGGTAGAGGTGGGCCTGGGTTCCCGACGGCCCCCGACTGTTACTTTGAGGCGGAGCGACAGGGCAGGTTGAGACCACCTAGGAGAGAGGTGGGCCTGGCCCTGGTCGGTGTTCGCAGATACTTAACACGTTTAACGAGATCTTGCTATTTGATCTGAGTCTGGCTACTGGCCTATACACACTAACCATCTACGCGGGGACAGTTATGGGCACTCGACGTCGTGGTATCAGCCGAAGCCTTCATGACGTCAGCAACGGAAGCGGCGCGCGCTGGATTGGACTGGAACGCCTACTTGGCTAGGTCTGCTTCCGGCCGCCCACGCAACATGCAGGTGTGCTAAGGGCAATGGGCCCAGACCCCTGGGCGCTTAGGTTTAGACCGGCGTGCTGACCTCTCTGTTGGTCTAGGTGGGGCTGCGACGTGTTGATCTTCCGAGGCCGGGCATGACACAGGAAAGTGTGTCTGGCCAAATGGGATCGAGCGTGTTGGGTTATGTGGTGCACCCCTTCAGGGAAGTTAATCTATTCGAATAGCCGTGATCTTCGGTAACATGACGACTTGGAGTTGTACCTTGACCTTATGACAACTAGAACCGGATACTTAATAAAACACACCCTTCCAAGTTCCAGATACAACCGGTGATCGCTCTCTCACAGGGCGACGAGGGGAGGATCATCGGTTAGGATTATGCTATGCGATGCTACTTGGTGAACTTACCATCTACTCTCTTCTTCTGCTACAAGATGGAGGTTACCAGAAGCGTAGTCTTCGATAGGACTAGCTATCCCCCTCTTATTCCGGCATTCTGCAGTTCAGTCCACATATGATACCCTTATTCCATTTGATACCAATGCATACATATGTAGTGTAGCTCCTCGCTTGCGAGTACTTTGGATGAGTACTCACGGTTGCTTCTCCTTCTTTTCCTTCTATCCCTTCTACCTGGTTGTCGCAACCAGATGTTGGAGCCTAGGATCCAGACGCCACCGTCGACGACGACTCCTACTACACCGGAGGTGCCTACTACTACGTGCTGCCCGCTGACGACGACCAGGAGTAGTTAGGAGGATCCCACGCAGGAGGCCTGCGCCTCTTTCGATCTGTATCCCAGTTTGTGCTAGCCTTCTTAAGGCAAACTTGTTTAACTTATGTCTGTACTCAAATATTGTTGCTTCCGCTGACTCGTCTATGATCGAGCTCTTGTATTCGAGCCCTCGAGGCCCCTGGCTTGTAATATGATGCTTGTATGACTTATTTTATTTGTAGAGTCGTGTTGTGATATCTTACCATGAGTCCTTGATCTTGATCGTACACATTTGCGTGCATGATTAGTGTACGGTCAAATCGGGGCCGTCACAAGTTGGTATCAGAGCCGACTGCCTGTAGGAATCCCCCTTTCACACTCTTTGGTCGAAGTTGAGTCTAGACATTACAAAAACTTTTACTAACATGGCCGTGTGCCTTACGGGCCCATGTTGCCATTTGGGTGGTATTAGAATCTTTTACTCCTCGATCTTTACTCCGGGATTCTGAACTCTCTTCTATTCGGGTTAAACAATTTTTACTAAAATCTAACTTTAGGTTCTCGAAATTACTTTCTCCCGGAGATCCCCTTCAGTCCAGATGATCGCCGTCTGCACCAGGAGATTTCGAAGATACTCTCCGGTATTCTCTCGAGACCTTGTGCCGTTGCTTTTGCAATTCCCTTCCACCGAAATATCCCTATGGATAAATACTTACACCTGTCGTGCTTACTTTCATTCCCAGTCGATCTTGTTATTACAAGATACCCTGAGAATATTTTGTGCCTACTGCCTTGCAGTTCTTTGCCACCTGATTATCCCTAAGAATAATTTCTCGCACTTTCCGAGTATCCGCTCATCCCCAGTTGTTCAGGTGTTTCACAAAAGTCTTTGAAATACTATTCAATCCTCCAAAAATCCTTAGCAACTAATGCTCTGCAAATACTTGTATGCTTATATTATGGATGCTCCCATATCACTAGCAATATTCACTAGTATCTTTTGACACCGTCATTTTGATCCTATTGATTCAACATGTGTGCGGATGCACACAATCATCTATCAACCCTTCTAAATTATCTTTCCGGCTCAGACATCCTTTTAAACATGAGCTGGTTCCCGACCAGTCGGATTGCCATTGATTGTACCCCTAAGTCTATGCAACTTATCCATCCTTAAGTCAGAGCGTTTTCTTCTGATCCCTTGATCGGAAGTCATAATCCTTTTGCATTTGAACTTTGAATTAGTCAGGTGTTTCTATAATCAGATCTCCTTGCATTCTTCTTCCTCTGGTTGAGTACCGATGCTCACATCATATCCCTTGTGGACCATCGGTTCCTTTGTTGGATTTTATCCGACAGTGTGCTTCATATTGAATAACCTTGTGAGCCTTTGCATGGGTATATAATGCCTTTGGTAAATTGTATCATCTGCTTTTGAACAATGCTCTACTTTCGAGCTTGTATTATTTACTCCGAAGTTTGTGGTATATGTTCCTAAGATGCCCTGATGGGTTGGACCTACGCCTTCCCTAATCCGCGTGAACCCGAAATATTACACGGGTCATACTTATCTGGTATTGCACCAGGTAAAAACTTTCAACAACTAAAGTCATTTTCGAAATACGAGAGGTGAATGAAAGGTTATGCGTTGAACAAGTGGGAGTCGACCTTGAACCCTGTGTTCATGCCCATGGACACGATGTATACCTTATCATGGAAGCTTCTCTTAAAATAATTATCCCCTTGTTATAAGTTCATCTTGTATCCATGGACGTGGTTCCGACCATGTTCCTCCTTGATTCCGTTTCTCGTGCAAGTTTGAGCCCTTATCTTCTCTAGAGCAATACCCTAGTCCAACCTCTACCTTAATCTGTCGTCGAGTATTACCCCCTGGTATCTTGAGATAATCATGGAACTACATAACTTCTTATGAGTTCTTCATCAAGTGCTACATTCTCACTGATTCCAATTTTCCACAGGCTGGAGTTATTAGACACTCAAAGACACCGATAACTGAATCGAGATCGCACCGCGATTAAACAACTCTTGGTAACCTTCATTACTTACGAATTTGAACTCGATCACGTAAGTCCTGGCCTGCTCGGCTATATCATTATCATGCTAAACTTTAACTATGCTACCTGGTCCTTAATCCTGGAGCACAACTTTCGATGACGAGCTAAGCTTACGACGATCATGCTCGTCATATCAGTTCACCTTGAACAACAAGCTTGATTTCAAGTTTGTGTCCTACCCATGGATCCAATAACCTTCCGCTCCATCATTCCTTTGACCTGATGTCGTCGCTGATTGATTACATCTTCATGAAATCCCTCGACAAATGTGTCGTGATCATCATCGACCTTATGAGCTCTTCCAGGATATCAATTGCGTTCATGATGAGAAATATTATCCTTGCCCCCGATGATTTGTGTTAGTTTTGACCACTTTATTGCCTTCCGGTCAACACAAACGTGTTCGTGTTTTGTGTTATACCTTGAGTTCCCTGCTATCCAGCATTTGTTCTTCTTTACCTTGGAGTATTACCATCTTTTAATATCAAGGATGTTGTGAGGATTGCTCCACCTCTTAAGAATTCTTGGAATAGTGATACTTCTCATCATCACCATTCTTTCTTGGTCCTCGCGTTGATTCCAACCGGGGTACCAACAAGTGAACGGTGCTGTTTGGATTTTGCCTTTCTAGCAACCCTATTACTTTGAAGTTAATGGCCGGCCATTCATTCTTAGACTATTGACTATTGAATCACCATTCTGACATTGGTCGTGCAGCCCATCCATATTTCGGGCGCATCTTTCTACTAATGTTTAACTGTGTATGTTTTCCTCCAGCATACCTCATTATATCATTTGATCTGACAAATGTTATCTCCTTGTTCACATAGTTGTGGAAATCCATCCTTTTTGGAAATGTCAATGGGTTGTCGCTGAGTCAATCAGCCACCTCCTCACCTCTCCTTGATTAAATGATGAACTTGTGTGTCGGAACTCGCTCCATAGCTCATTTCCCGAGAATCTTACATTGTCATCACGTAAATTGTGTTGCACCTTTTCTTCTAAGGTATCCTGACACCAATCGGATCTGAACCTCGGTCAGATATGATGGTTGGAACATATTTCCAAGAATTATAACATTGGTCTTTATATGACCCGGTAAGGTGGTGTCATACCTAGCCCACCAGGCCGGAGACCCTATTGTTATAGTTCCCTTTTGCTATGTTATCCATTCTTCCATGAGGAAACGGTAAGACTTATTCTACAAGTTGTTCCTGATGCATCCTTCATGTATCAAAAGTACGACCTTTGCTTGAAGTCCATGTCAGTGCTATCTTGAAGCATGTCTATGGTACTCCGTTTTTCAACAAGAACATTTGAAGCCCAGTGCTAAATGTTTCTTGCTCAATTATCCAATCACCGTTGTATGGGTAATGTCATGAAATTTCTCTCCCCTTTCCTGAAGGGTTTTCTACTTAATATCCTGCCAGGGATATCATGCTCTATTTGTCCTTGGGAAGGATATACCCCTGAAATAAGTGTTCAAAAACATTTTCCTTTCCATTGATTTGTTTAATCTGATAATCATACTATCCTTCCCATTATATTGATTAACATTTCTAGTAATCTGACTTATCTGAGCAGTGGCATTTCCCTGCTTAGCTAAGCACCTTGTTGTACCACTCTGTCAGTAAGACCCTATTACTATTGTTGATGACATTCCGGTAGCCACCGATGGACGAGAACTTTGCCTATTGGTCCGCCTCGTTCAACGAGCAGGAAAATGCTTCTCTTCGTCCCTCGCCCTTGGTACCGATGTTGTTGCCGACATAAATGATAGGCTATAACACACATGGTGGGCCCATAACCCATAGTTCCACAGGATCGAAACCTGACTCCCATGTACAACCCTGTTTCCAAAGTTATTCCTCACGCTTGGCTTCGTATGTAATTCATGAGCCACCTTTCGGGGGATCATCGATTCTGGTATTAAACATAATACCTATACCCGTTGCCTTGTTTCAGGCAACGGCGATTGTCTATCCGTTTCAAACTTCTTATGGCACCTTCTTACTTTGCTCTCGATGTGTTTTATTTGTTCAACTCGAGAGATACCCTTATGATCATTCTTAGGATACCCCCAAATGAATTTCCCTTATAACATTCAATTGTTGTAAAGCTGCCCCTTACCTATTCGTAAGTACGATGGAGTTCCCGAAGAAAGGACGACAACTTCATCATGATGACCTGAAACAACAGAATGAAGACATCAATGTAATGGATCGACCTCTTTGAGAAGAACAACCAAGACCAAGAACACTCCCTAGAATTTCGTAACCCGAACCTTCCCCCTTTACTTCCCTCTTAAATCTCGGGACGAGATTTCTTGTAGTGGAGGAGAATTGTGACGCCCGGGTAATTAAGCTACAGTGATCCTCTGCTAATGATGCCACGTCACCTCGATTATAGTTGCTAATCTTGAGTTAGTTCGAGACCGATTCAAATTCAAATTCAAAATCAGGCAAACAATAAAAATTTTCAAATTTTAAAACTAAAATGTTCGGAGTGAACCAATTAATTCATCGGAAATTATGGTGGAGAAAACACATTTATTGTAAGAGGTTTAAATGCACTTAGGTAATTAAAGCAGTAGGTAAAACAATTATGTAAATGCCTTTCTATTTATAAAATATCAGAATATCTTATTTAGTTGCCTGAAATTAATAGGTGAGTAGCATAATTATTATTGCTAAATTGGGACTTGCTTTTAGGTTTTATAAAACTGTAATGAATCAAAAGGAAATAAAAATAGAAAAGAAAAGTAGAAAGAAAACGAAACTAACAAAATAAAAAGCAAAGCAACCCCCCCCTCACTGGGCCAAGTGGCCCAGCTGGCCTCAGCCGCCCGAACGCGCCGGCCCACCCCACGGCCCAGCCGGCCCCCCCACACACTCCCTTAACCCCACACCCGACCGAAACCCTAACCCCACCCACCCCACCCCCCCCCCCCCCCCCCCCCCCCCCCCCCGCAGAAATATCTCCCTTCCCCCCCCATCTCTCCCGATTGGATCAGGAGGAGACGGCCGCACGACGCCGCCGGACCTCCCTCACCGGACGCCGCCACCTCGCCGTCCTCCTCGACTCCGTCGCTCGTCCCCGTCACCCCCCCAACCTTCCCTGAGCCCACTGCCCCGTTCCCTGCTCCGCGATGTGAGCTTCCCCTCCCCTGCACGTTCCTCCCCCCCGCGCGCACACGCGCTCGCCGCATGCGCCCGCGCTCACCATGCGCCCGCGCCTCCCCGCGCCCCTCCTCTCTCTCCGTTCGCCGGCCGCGCTGCTCGGCTGCGCCCGCGTGCCGGAGCTCACGCTCCGGGACGCGCGCCACTCACACACGCACGCGCACACGCGCGCTCGTCGCCCGCCCCGCACGGCTCCGCCCACGAACGCCGCACGGCCGGGCGCCTGCGCCCTGGTGCTGCTTTCCCCCGCCTCCCTGCCGCCGCAGTGACCGCGCCCGTCCGCGCCTCGCCTGCCTCGCATCCCGCAACGCCGCTGTTCCGCTCTGCCCGCAGCCCCCCCCCCCCCCCCCCCCGCCTTCCCCCCAGACGGCCGCCGCGCCCGCACCTCGCCGAGACCATGAGCGCGTCGTCCCTGGCCTCGCCCCGTCCACCGCAGCTCGCCCCCCCCTCTCACTGGCTGCCGGCGCCCATGCCGCGGGCCGCGTCCGAGGCCAGCCCCGTTCGGCCTCGGGCACGGGCACCACGCCCGCACCCAGCGCCCGACCCGCAAGGCCTCTGTGCCACAGACAACGGGGCCCACCCCCTGTGAACGGAAACGAAATAAAAAATAGTAATTAAATTAATTTTAAAAAAATGAATTAATAAATAATAACTAAAATTAATTAAAATGATAATTAATTAATTGATTAAAGGATTAATTAAATTAATTAATCTTGATTAGATTAACCTAATTACTAGTTAACTTAATTAACCCCCTGATTAGACTAATCAATCAATGACATGAGGGTCCCACACATAGTTGACCCAGTCAACTGCTCAGTTGACTGCTGACGTCAGCATGATGTCATGCTGACGTCATCTTTTACTATTTTGGATAATGTTGAGTTAAAATATTTAAATTAGTCCTAAAAATGATTTAAATCTTTTAAAATTAATATAAAAAAACCGTAGCTCAGATGAAAATACTTTCTACATGAAAGTTGCTCAGAACGACGAGACGAATCCGGATTCGCAGCCCGTTCGTCCGCCACACATCCCTAGCATAGCGAACACACAACTTTCCCCTTCCGGTTCATCTGTCCGAAAACGCGAAACACTGGGGATATTTTCCCGGATGTTTTTCCCCTTCACCGATACCACCTCGTACCGCGTTAGGGCACCCCTAGCACCGATACTTGTCATGTCATGCATCGCTATGCATCTGTTTGCTTAATATTTATTGTTTCTTCCCCTCTTCTCTCGCTAGACACCGAGACCGACGCCGCTGCTACCCAGTACGACTACGGTGTTGACGACCCCTCTCTCGTGCCAGAGCAACCAGGCAAGCCCCCCTTTGATCACCAAATATCGCCTACTCTTCTCTATACTGCTTGCATTAGAGTAGTGTAGCATGTTACTGCTTTCGTTAATCCTATTCTGATGCATAGCCTGTCCTTGCTACTACTGTTGTTACCATTACCTGCTATCCTACTGCTTAGTATAGGATGCTAGTGTTCCATCAGTGGCCCTACACTCTTGTCCGTATGCCATGCTATACTACTGGGCCGTGATCACTTCGGGAGGTGATCACGGGCATATACTATATACTTTACACTGTTACATTACCTGTGATACTGTTCGGAGATGGGGGCTGAAGGGGCAGGTGGCTCCATCCCGGTAGAGGTGGGCCTGGGTTCCCGACGGCCCCCGACTGTTACTTTGAGGCGGAGCGACAGGGCAGGTTGAGACCACCTAGGAGAGAGGTGGGCCTGGCCCTGGTCGGCGTTCGCAGATACTTAACACGTTTAACGAGATCTTGGTATTTGATCTGAGTCTGGCTACTGGCCTATACGCACTAACCATCTACGCGGGGACAGTTATGGGCACTTGACGTCGTGGTATCAGCCGAAGCCTTCGTGACGTCAGCAACGGAGCGGCGCGCGCTGGATTGGACTGGAACGCCTACTAGGCTAGGTCTGCTTCCGGCCGCCCACGCAACATGCAGGTGTGCTAAGGGCGATGGGCCCAGACCCCTGGGCGCTTAGGTTTAGACCGGCGTGCTGACCTCTCTGTTGGTCTAGGTGGGGCTGCGACGTGTTGATCTTCCGAGGCCGGGCATGACACAGGAAAGTGTGTCTGGCCAAATGGGATCGAGCGTGTTGGGTTATGTGGTGCACCCCTTCAGGGAAGTTAATCTATTCGAATAGCCGTGATCTTCGGTAACATGACGACTTGGAGTTGTACCTTGACCTTATGACAACTAGAACCGGATACTTAATAAAACACACCCTTCCAAGTGCCAGATACAACCGGTGATCGCTCTCTCACAGGGCGACGAGGGGAATATCATCGGTTAGGATTATGCTATGCGATGCTACTTGGTGAACTTACCATCTACTCTCTTCGTCTGCTACAAGATGGAGGTTACCAGAAGCGTAGTCTTCGATAGGACTAGCTATCCCCCTCTTATTCCGGCATTCTTCAGTTCAGTCCACATATGATACCCTTATTCCATTTGATACCAATGCATACATATGTAGTGTAGCTCCTCACTTGCGAGTACTTTGGATGAGTACTCACGGTTGCTTCTCCTTCTTTTCCTTCTATCCCTTCTACCTGGTTGTCGCAACCAGATGTTGGAGCCCAGGATCCAGACGCCACCGTCGACGACGACTCCTACTACACCGGAGGTGCCTACTACTACGTGCTGCCCGCTGACGACGACCAGGAGTAGTTAGGAGGATCCCAGGCAGGAGGCCTGTGCCTCTTTCGATCTGTATCCCAGTTTGTGCTAGCCTTCTTAAGGCAAACTTGTTTAACTTATGTCTGTACTCAGATATTGTTGCTTCCGCTAACTCGTCTATGATCGAGCTCTTGTATTCGAGCCCTCGAGGCCCCTGGCTTGTAATATGATGCTTGTATGACTTATTTTATTTGTAGAGTCGTGTTGTGATATCTTCCCGTGAGTCCTTGATCTTGATCGTACACATTTGCGTGCATGATTAGTGTACGGTCAAATCGGGGGCGTCACAACGGCCTAGAATTAAAATTACCTCTATACGCGTTATTACCAAAATTGTTCCTACCAACAAAATTCACATCCATAGATTCATTATTATTCTCAATCAAGGTAGACAAAGAAATATCATTAGGATCAGTAGGAGCACTCTTATTAGCAAACAATTTCATAAGTTCATCCATCTTTCCACTCAAAACATTAATCTCTTCAATTGCATGCACTTTTTTAGTAGTAGATCTTTCGGTGTGCCATTGAGAATAATTATCCATAATATTATCTAGGAGTTTGGTAGCTTCTCCTAAAGTGATTTCCATAAAAGTGCCTCCCACGGCCGAATCTAAAAGATTTCTAGAAGCAAAATTCAATCCGGCATAAAAGTTTTGTATAATCATCCAAAGATTCAAACCATGTGTAGGGCAATTACGTATCATTAATTTCATCCTCTCCCAAGCTTGTGCAACATGTTCATGATCAAGTTGTTTAAAATTCATAATATCATTTCTAAGAGAGATGATCTTAGCGGGAGGGAAATACTTAGAGCTGAAAGCATCTTTGCATTTATTCCATGAATCAATACTATTTTTAGGCAAAGACGAAAACCAAGCTTTAGCACGATCTCTAAGCGAAAAGAGGAATAGCTTAAATTTAGCAATATCATTATCCACATCTTTCTTCTTTTGCATATCACATAAATCAACAAAGTTGTTTAGATGGGTAACGGCATCTTCACTAGGAAGGCCGGAAAACGGATCTTTCATGACAAGATTCGGCAAAGCAGCATTACTTTCACAAGATTCAACATCGGTAAGAGGAGTGCTAATAAAATCATTGTTGTTGGTATTGGTAGAGTCACAGAATTTAGTATTATCTTGAGCCATCGTGACCGGCAAGCAATCCAACACACAAGCAAACAAGAAACAGGCAAAAGAGGCAAATAGGGAAAGAGAAGGAGGAAGGAGAGAGAGGGCGAATAAAATGACAAGGGTGAAGTGGGGGAGAGGAAAACGAGAGGCAAATGAGAAGTAATGTAATGCGAGGGATAAGAGTTTGTGATGGGTACTTGGTATGTCTTGACTTGACTAGGCTTGGCGCGAATCTCCCCGGCAACGGCGCCAGAAATCCTTCTTGCTACCTCTTGAGCACTGCGTTGGTTTTCCCTTGAAGAGGAAAGGGTGATGCAGTAAAGTAGCGTAAGTATTTCCCTCAGTTTTTGAGAACCAAGGTATGAATCCAGTAGGAGATCACGCTCAAGTTTTACGCACCTACACAAACAAATAAGAACCTTGCAACCAACGCAATAAAGGGGTTGTCAAGCCCTTCTCGGTCACTTACGAGAGTGAGATCTGATAGATATGATAAGATAATATTTTTGGTATTTTTATGACAAACAGAAATAAAGATGCAAAGTAAAATAAATGGCAAAGGAAATAACTAAGTATTGGAAGATTAATATGATGGAAGATAGACCGGGGGGCCATAGGTTTCACTAGTGGCTTCTCTCAAGAGCATAAGTATTACGGTGGGTGAACAAATTACTGTCGAGCAATTGATAGAATTTAGCATAGTTATGAGAATATCTAGGTATGATCATGTATATAGGCATCCCGTCCGAGACAAGTAGACTGAAATGATTCTGCATCTACTACTATTACTCCACACATAGACCGCTATCCAGCATGCATCTAGAGTATTAAGTTCATAAGAATAGAGTAATGCTTTAAGGAAGATGACATGATGTAGAGGGATAAACTCATGCAATATGATATAAACCCCATATTTTTATCCTCGATGGAAACAATACAATACGTATGGTTCCCTTTCTATCACTGGGATTGAACACCGCAAGATTGAACCCAAAGCTAAGCACTTCTCCCATGGCAAGAAAGATCAATCTAGTAGGCCAAACCAAACTGATAATTCGAAGAGACTTGCAAAGATAAACCAATCATACATCAAAGAATTCATAGGAGAATCAAATATTGTTCATAGATAATCTGGATCATAAACCCACAATTCATCGGATCTCGACAAACACACCGCAAAAGAATATTACATCGAATAGATCTCCAAGAGAACCGAGGAGAACTTTGTATTGAGATCCAAAGAGAGAGAAGAAGCCATCTAGCTAATAACTATGGACCCATAGGTCTGAAGTAAACTACTCACACATCGCCGGAGAGGCCATGGAGTTGATGTAGAGGCCCTCCGTGATCAAGGCCCCCTCCGGCGGAGCTCCGGAAAAGGCCCCGAGATGGGATCTCTCGAGTACAGAAGGTTGCGGTGGTGGGATTAGGTTTTCGTGGTGCTCCTGGATGTTTGGGGTACATGGACTTATATAGGAGGAAGAAGTAGGCCAGTGGTGCAATGGAGGGCTCACGAGGGTGGAGGGCGTGCCCAGGGGGGGTAGGCGCGCCCCCTGCCTCGTGCCTTCCTCCCTTGTTTCTTGACGGCCACTCCAAGTCTCTTGGATCATGTTTGTTCAGAAAATCACGTTCCCGAAGGTTTCATTCCGTTTGGACTCCGTTTGATATTCCTTTTCTTCGAAACCCTAAAATAGGCAAAAAACAACAATTTGGGCTGGGCCTCTGATTAATAGGTTAGTCCCAAAAATGATATAAAAGTGTAAAATAAGGCCCATTAACATCCAAAATAGATAATATAATAGCAACGAGCAATCAAAAATTATAGATACATTGGAGATGTATCAGGGTCCTATTGGAAACTAGGGGATATTAAGGCCTCCTTTTAATAGAGTACCTGAACAAAGCATTAACACTTAGTGAATACATGAACTCCTCAAACTAAGTCATCACCGGGAGTGGTCCCGATTATTGTCACTTCGGGGTTACCGGATCATAACACATAGTAGGTGACTACTGACTTGCAAGATAGGATCAAGAACTCACATATATTCATGGAAACATAATAGGTTCAGATCTGAAATCATGGCACTCGAGCCCTCGTGACAAGCATTAAGCCTAGCAAAGTCATAGCAACATCAATCTCAGAAAATAGTGGATACTAGGGATCAACACCTAACAAAACTAACTCGATTACATGATAAATCCCATCCAACCCATCACCGTCCAGCAAGCCTACGATGGAATTACTCACACACGGCGGTGAGCATCATGAAATTGGTGATGGAGGAAGGTTGATGATGAAGATGGCGACGGATTCCCCTCTCCGGAGCCCCGAACGGACTCCAGATCAACCCTCCCGGGAGAGATTAGGGCTTGGCGGCGGCTCCGTATCGTAAAACATGATGAATCCTTCTCTATGTTTTTTTCTCGCCGAACGTAAATATACAAAGTTGGAGTTGAGGTCGGTGGAGCCTCAGGGGGCCCACGTGACAGGGGGCGCGCCCCCACCCTCATGGACAGGGTGTGGGGCCCCTGGTGTTGATTCTTTAGCTAGCATTTTTGTAAATTCCAAAAATATTCTCCGTGAAGTTTCAGGTCATTCCGAGAACTTTTATTTCTGCACAAAAATAATACCATGGCAATTCTGCTAAAAACAGCGTTAGTCCGGGTTAGTTCCATTCAAATCATGCAAGTTAGAGTCCAAAACAAGGTCAAAAGTGTTTGGAAAAGTAGATACGATGGAGACGTATCAACTCCCCAAGCTTAAACCTTTGCTTGTCCTCAAGCAATTCAGTTGACAAACTGAAGGTGATAAAGAAAAAACTTTTACAAACTCTGATTGATCTTTTTGTTGTAAATATGTAAAGCCAGCATTCAAGTTTTCAGCAAAGATTGTGAACTAACCATATTCACAATAAGACTTATGTCTCAGGTTTACTCATATCAATGGCATAATCAACTAGCGAGCAATAATAGTAAATCTCGGATGACAACACTTTCTTAAAACAATCATAATATGATATAACTAGATGCTATCTCTCTAGCCCTTTTTGAAACCGCAAAACATAAATGCAGAGCACCTCTGAAGATCAAGGACTAACTAAACATTGTAATTCACGGTAAAAGAGATCCAGTCATAGTCATACTCAATGTAAACTAATAGTAATACATGCAAATGATAGCGGTGCTCTCCAACTGGTGCTTTTTAATAAGAGGATGATGACTCAACATAAAAGTAAATAGATATGCCCTTCTCAAAGGGAAGCAGGGATTTGTAGAGGTGCCAGAGCTAGATTTTTGAAATAGAGATAAATAATATTTTCAGTGGTATACTTTCATTGTCAACATAACAACCGAGAGATCTCGATATCTTCCATGCTACACACATTATAGGCGGTTCCCAAACAGAATGGTAAAGTTTATACTCCCCACCACCAACAAACATCAATATATGGCTTGTCTGAAACAACGGGTGCCTCCAACTAACAACAACCCTGGGGGAGTTTTGTTTGCAATTATTTTAATTTAAGCATGGGACTGGGCATCCCGGTTACCAGCCATTTTCTCGTGAATGAGGAGCGGAGTCCACTCCTCGTGAGAATAATCCACCTATCATGGAAGATATAGACAACCCTAGTTGATACATGAGCTATTCGAGCATACAAAACAGAATTTCATTTGAAGGTTTAGAGTTTGGCACATACAAATTTACTTGGAACCGCAGGTAGATACCGCATATAGGAAGGTATGGTGGACTCATATGGAATAAGTTTTGAGGTTTATGGAAGTGGATGCACAAGCTGTAATCCCGCTTAGTACAAGTGAAGGCTAGAAAGAGACTGGGAAGCGACCAGCTAGAGAGCGACAACAGTCATGAACATGCATTAAAATTAATCAACATTGAATGCAAGCATGAGTAGGATATAATTCACCATGAACATAAATATCGTCGAGGCTATGTTGATTTTGTTTCAACTACATGCGTGAACATGTGCCAAATCAAGCCACTCGAATCGTTCAAAGGAGGATACCACCCTATCATACCACATCACAACCATTTTAATAGCATGTTGGCACACAAGGTAAACCATTATAAACTCCTAGCTAATTAAGCATGGAATGAGGAACTATAATTACTAATTGTCAATGCAAACATGTTTCATTCATAATAGGCTGAATCAGGAATGAGGAACTAATCATATTTACAAAAACAAGATAGGTCGAGTTCATACCAGCTTTCCTCATCTCAATCAGTCCATCATATATCGTCATTATTGCCTTTCATTTGCACAACCGAATGGTGTGGATAATAATAATAATTTCTTTGGCTCCCCTTGTGTCGAATCAATAAATTTGGGTTGAATACTCTACCCTCGAAAGCTGTTGCGATCCCCTATAATTGGGCGTGCCCCCTGCCTCGTGGGGCCCTCGTGGCTCCCCTGACGTACTTCTTCTGCCTATATAACTCCACGTACCCTAAAACTTCCAAAACAGAGATTAGATCGGGAGTTCCGCCGCCAGAAGCCTCCATAGCCACCAAAAACCAATCTAGACCCGTTGCGGCACCCTGCCGGAGGGGGCAATCCCTCTCCGGCGGCCATCTTCATCATCCCAGTGCTCTCCATGACGAGGAGGGAGTAGTTCTCCCTCCGGGCTGAGGGTATGTACCAGTAGCTATGTGTTTGATCTCTCTCTCTCTCTCTCTCTCTCTCTCTCGTGTTCTTGAGGTGATACGATCTTGATGTATCGCGAGCTTTGCTATTATATTTGGATCCTATGATGTTTCTTCCCCCCTCTACTCTCTTGTAATGAATCGAGTTTCCCCTTTGAAGTAATCTTATCGGATTGAGTCTTTAAAGATTTGAGAACACTTGATGTATGTCTTGCCGTGGATATCTGTGGTGACAATGGGATATCACGTGATTCACTTGATGTATGTTTTGGTGACCAACTTGCGGGTTCCGCCCATGAACCTATGCATAGAGGTTGGCACACGTTTTCGTCGTGATTCTCCAGTAGAAACTTTGGGGCACTCTTTGAGGTCCTTTGTGTTGGTTGAATAGATGAATCTGAGATTGTGTGATGCATATCGTATAATCATACCCACGGATACTTGAGGTGACATTGGAGTATCTGGGTGACATTAGGGTTTTGGTTGATTTGTGTCTTAAGGTGTTATTCTAGTACGAACTCTAGGGCTGTTTGTGACACTTATAGGAATAGCCCAACGGATTTATTGGAAAGAATAACTTTGAGGTGGTTTCGTACCCTATCATAATCTCTTCGTTCGTTCTCTGCTATTAGTGACTTTGGAGTGACTCTTTGTTGCATGTTGAGGGATAGTTTTATGATCCAATTATGTTAGTATTGTTGAGAGGACTTACACTAGTGAAAGTATGAACCCTAGGCCTTGTTTCAATGCATTGCAATACCGTTTACGCTCACTTTTATCATTCGTTACCTTGCTGTTTTTATAATTTCAGATTACAAATACCTTTATCTACCATCCATATTGCACTTGTATCACCATATCTTCGCCGAACTAGTGCACCTATACAATTTACCATTGTATTGGGTGTGTTGGGGACACAAGAGACTCTTTGTTATTTGGTTGTAGGGTTGCTTGAGAGAGACCATCTTCATCCAACGCCTCCTACGGATTGATAAACCTCAGGTCATCCACTTGAGGGAAATTTGCTACTGTCCTACAAACCTCTGCACTTGGAGGCCCAACAACGTCTACAAGAAGAAGGTTGTGTAGTAGACATCAGGAATCTGCAAGAATTCAATACAAGGGAGAAGACAAGGTAATATGGGCTGTTTGTTAGATCAACAATAATGCATATGAGAGCCACTCAACATTTTCATCATGGTCTTCTCCTCTCGACCCCCAAAGAAAAGAAAAGAAACGAAACTATTTACACGGGAAAGCTCCCAAGAAGCAAAATAAGAACAAGAAATCTTTTTGGGTTTTCTTTTAATTACTACTACTACAACATGGGAAGTAAACTAGCTAAAAGCTACAACTAACTTTTTTGTTTTTATTAAGGTTTTTCAAACACACAAGAGAAGGCTTAAAAAGAAATTAAATTAGCATGTATAGTACAATGAAAAATTATGAGCAATGACAACTGAATGAGCATTTGAACATGAATGTAATGTCGGTGAGAAATACGTACTCCCCAAAGCTTAGGCTTTTGGCCTAAGTTGGTCTATGGCCATGGCTCAAAGCTGCCCTCTCCAGTGTATGGAGGAGTGTCCTCTGGGTGCCACTAGTTGGAGATCTCCTCCGGATCCCACTGATAAACAGACTGTCGATAAGGGTCAAGGGGTGGCTCCGGCTCAGGATCTAGAGCTGATGTTAGGCTCCAGTATGGATGAACACCCTCCGGCAAAACAAGGTACGTGCCTGGATATATGTTAAACAAAGAGGGCATAGGCAAGGTAATAATCTCATAGTAGTTCTTATCAAATATCAATTTATACTTAAACATCTTCTTCTTATCCTTAACAATAAAATCATGTGCTACAATACTCTTATAATCTAGAAAAATATGAGGTAGCAACTTTTCCTGTTTCTCATAATGCCTAATAGGTATCCCAAAGTGTGCAGCAAGGCGTGAAGCAAAGATGCCTCCAAAGATGGGGCCCTTTGTACGGTTGAAATTTAATTGTTTAGCAACAATAGCGCCTAGACTGAAAGTTGTATCATGAAACAAAGCATGCCGCAAAATAACAATATTAGAGGCACTGAGATTTCCACTGTTCCCGCGACCAATTAAGCATCTACTAGCAAATATTGCAAAGTAATGTAGAACAGGAAAATGTATGCTAGTAATTCTTGCATCCGAAACTTTCCTCGTTTCCCCTACATCAATCATATCAATAAACCCCTCCACATCATTACGGTGTGGTTCCTCTATGCTGCCTGCAAAGGGTATCTTACAGACCCGACAAGAATCATATAGTGACATCTCCTTAACGTCATCATATAAGTGAAATTCCACTGAAGGTGGTGATTTCTTAGCATGAAAGTAAAAAATTTGCATGAAAATGTTAATGAGGAGGAGATACTGTTCACGCTAGTCGCGAAGGAAGTCAATGAGGCCTGCATTCTCAGCCAAATAATAAAAGTCCATATTTCCCGACTGCTCTCAAGAACTCATCACAAGGTCATTCGCACGGCCGAACCTCCGCAGTGCGAGGGAGATTATATCTGGGCTTCTTATTCTCTTCACTTTGCTTATCCTTCGAGCTTCGGCTCGAAGAGCCCCTCAACAATCTCTTCATCATTTTCTCTGAAAAATTTCTGAAATTTTTAGTGACTCGAAATAAAAGTGAATCAAACTCAACAAGATTGATAGCAACTACTCCTACAAGTGCCTAGAGGCCATATCATTCATTAAAACTACTTTTGACCACATCAATTAGACATGCAAGCTCAAGAACAGGGTCACCTAAGCAGCAAAATTTTGCAATAAATAAAGCACTAGAACAAAAACTAATTGGACCATCGGAGGAGTCACATACCGAAGAACAATCCCCCAAAGCAGTTTTGTGAATGGAGCTTTGAGCAAGGAGATCGAAAATGGCAGCAAGATGAGCTAGAACTCGGGTTTGAGCTGGTGGAAGATTTTTTCTAGAGGATGAAGAAGTGTGTGGGTGCAAGAATAAGTGGAGGGGGGCCACGTGGGGTCCACGAGGCAGGGGCGCACCCTAGGGGGTGGGCGCACTCTAGACCCTCGTGGCCAGGTGGTGTGGCCCCCAGGTGTGTTCTCAGTGCCAATAATTCTTAAATATTCTAGAAAAAATGATATAAAATTTTCAAGGAATTTGGAGAACTTTTATTTTCGAGGTATTTTTTTATTGCAATGATAATTTAGAAAACAGACAGAAAATTGCTTTATTTAATCTAAATAACAGAAAGTAAAAGGAGGGTACAGAGAGTTGTCCTTTCTAACTTCATCCATCTCATGCTCATCAAAAGGAATCCACTAACAAGGTTGATCAAGTCTTGTTAACAAACTCTTTTCGAATAACATGAAACTGGAGAATTTTCGAATAACACTAGGTTACCTCGACGGGGATATGCATATCCCCAACCATAAGAATATCATTTTTCTTCTTAACAGTAGGAAGAGGAAATTCCAAACCTCTAATAATAATCATTGAAGTTTTTCCAATAAAATTAATACTGTGGACTTGGGTTTGTTTCCTCGAAAAGTGTACCATATGCTCATTACCATTAACATGAAAAGTGACATTGCCTTTGTTGCAATCAATAACAGCCCCTGCAGTATTCAAAAAGGGTCTACCAAGAATAATAGACATACTATCGTCCTCAGGAATATCAAGAATAATGAAGTCCGTTAGAATAGTAACGTTTGCAACCACAACAGGCACATCGTCACAAATAACGATAGGTATAGCAGTTGATTTATCAGCCATTTGCAAAAATATTTCAGTAGGTGTCAACTTATTCAATTGAAGTCTATGATATAAAGAGAGAGGCATAACACTAACACCGGCTCCAAGATCACATAAAGCAGTTTTAACATAGTTTCTTTTAATGGAGCATGGTATAGTTGGTACTCTTGGATCTCCAAGTTTCTTTGGTATTCCACCCTTAAAAGTATAATTAGCAAGCATGGTGGAAATTTCAGCTTCTGGTATCTTTCTTTTATTTGTAACAATATCTTTCATGTACTTAGCACAAGGATTCATTTTAAGCATATCAGTCAAACGCATACGCAAAAAGATAGGTCTAATCATTTCAGCAAAGCGCTCAAAATCCTCATCATCCTTTTTCTTGGATTGTTTAGGAGGAAAAGGCATGGGTTTCTTAACCCATGGTTCTCTTTCTTTATCGTGCTTCCTAGCAATGAAGTCTCTCTTATCATAACGTTGACTCTTTGATTGTGGGTTATCAAGATCAACAACAGGTTCAATTTCTACATCATTGTTATTGCTAGGTTGAGCATCAACATGAACATCATCATTAACATTATCACTAGGTTCATGTTCATTACCAGATTGTGTTTCAGCATCAGAAATAGAAATATCATTGGGATTCTCCGGTGTGTCAACAACAGGTTCACTAGAAGCATGCAAAGTCCTATCATTTTTCTTTTTCCTCTTCTTAGAAGAACTAGGTGCATCAACATTAGTTCTCTGAGAATCTTGCTCAATTCTCTTAGGGCGGACCTTGGGATACAAAGGTTCCAGAGTCATTTTACCTCCTCTAGTCACAACTCTAACAACATTATCATTTTTCTTATTATCTAATTCATTGAGCAAATCATTCCAAGCTTTAAGTACTTGTTCTACTTAAGTGGTAACCATAGAAGCATGTTTACTAATAAGTTTAAGTTCACCTTTAACTCTAGACATATAATCACTCAAGTGTTCAATCATATAAGCATTATGTTTCAATTGTCTACCAACATATGCATTGAAGTTTTCTTGTTTAACAATAAAATTATCAAACTCATCCAAGCATTGGCTAGTAGACTTATTACGCGGAATATCACCTTCATCAAATCTATAGAGAGAATTTACCTTGACTACCTATGTCGGGTTATCAAAACCATGTATTTCTTCAATAGGTGGTAAATTCTTAACATCTTCAGCTTTAATACCTTTTTCTTTCATAGATTTCTTTGCTTCTTGCATATTTTCAAGACTGAGAAATAGAATACCCCTTTTCTTCAGAGTTGGCCTAGGAGTTGGTTCACAAAGTGTCCAATCATTTTCATTACTCAACATATTATTCAATAGCAATTCAGCTAGATCAATAGTTCTTTCCCTGAAAACACAACCAGCACAACTGTCCAGGTGGTCTATGGAAGCATCGGTTAGTCCATTATAAAAGATATCAAGTATTTCATTTTTCTTGAGAGGATGATCAGGGAAAGCATTAAGTAATGTAGGCACGTATTCTAAATATAGTCATACGTGCTTATGGAAAAGAACTTGCATGACATCTTTTGTCCTACCCTCCCGTGGCATCGGGGTCCTATTGGAAACTAAGGGATATTAAGGCCTCCTTTTAATAGAGTACCGGAACAAAGTATTAACACTTAGTGAATACATGAACTCCTCAAACTATAGTCATCACCGGGAGTGGTCCCGATTATTGTCACTTCGGCGTTACCGGATCATAACACATAGTAGGTGACTATTGACTTGCAAGATAGGATCAAGAACTCACATATATTCATGAAAACATAATAGGTTCAGATCTGAAATCATGGCACTCGGACCCTAGTGACAAGCATTAAGCCTAGCAAAGTCATAGCAACATCAATCTCAGAACATAGTGGATACTAGGGATTAAACCCTAACAAAACTAACTCGATTACATGATAAATCTCATCCAACCCATCACCGTCTAGCAAGCCTATGATGAAATTACTCACACACAGCGGTGAGCATCATGAAATTGGTGATGGAGGAAGGTTGATGATGACGATGGCGAAGGATTCCCCTCTCTGGAGCCCCGAACGGACTCCAGATCAGCCCTCCCGAGAGATATTAGGGCTTGGTGGCGGCTCTGTATCGTAAAACGCGATGAATCCTTCTCTCTGATATTTTTTCTCCCAGAACGTGAATATATAGAGTTGGAGTTGAGGTCGGTGGAGCCTCAGGGGGCTCACTAGATAGGTGGCGCGCCTCCACCCTCGTGGACAGGGTGTGGGCTCGTCGGCGTTGATTCTTTCGCAAGTATTTTTTTTAAATTTCAAAAATATTCTCCGTGAAGTTTAAGGTCATTCTGAGAACTTTTATTTCTACACAAAAATAACACCATGGCAATTCTGCTGAAAAGAACGCCAGTCCGGGTTAGTTCCATTCAAATCATGCAAGTTAGAGTCCAAAACAAGGTCAAAAGTGTTTGGAAAAGTAGATACGATGGAAACGTATCAGTCTACTACACAACCTTCTTCTTGTAGACATTGTTGGGCCTCCAAGTGCAGAGGTTTGTAGGACTGTAGCAAATTTCCCTCAAGTGGATGACCAAAGGCTTATCAATCCATGGGAGGCGTAGGATGAAGATGGTCTCTCTCAAACAACCTTGCAACCAAATAACAAAGAGTCTCTTGTGTCCACAACACACCCAATACAATGGTAAATTGTATAGGTGCACTAGTTCGGCGAAGAGATGATGATACAAGTGCAATATGGATGGTAGATATATGTTTTTGGTATCTGAAAATATAAAAATAGCAAGGTAACTAATGATAAGAGTGAGCGAAAACGGTATTGCAATGCTTAGAAACAAGGCCTAGGGTTCATACTTTCACTAGTGCAAGTTCTCTCAACTATAATAACATAATTGGATCATATAACTATCCCTCAACATGCAACAAAGAGTCACTCCAAATTCAGTAATAACAGAGAACAAATGAAGAGATTATTGTAGGGTACGAAACCACCTCAAAGTTATCCTTTCTGGTCGATGTATTCAAGAGTCCATATTAAAATAACACGAAGTTATTCTTTACATTAGATCTATCCTAGAGTTCGTACTAGAATAACAACTTAAGACACAAATCAACCAAAACCCTAATGTCACCTAGATACTCCAATGTCACCTCAAGTATCCATGGATATGATTATACGATATGCATCACACAATCTCAGATTCATCTATTCAACCAACACAAAGAACTTCAAAGAGTGCCACAAAGTTTCTACCGGAGAGTCAAGACGAAAACGTGTGCCAACCCCTATGCATAGATTCCCAAGGTCACGAAACCCGCAAGTTGATCTTTTACTTCGGGGGCCATCTTCATACCCTACAATAATCTCTTCGTTTGTTCTCCGCTATTAGTGACTCTTTGTTCCATGTTGAGGGATTGTTATATGATCTAATTATGTTATATCCTTGTTGAGACAACTTGCACTAGTGAAAGTATGAACCCTAGGCCTTGTTTCGAAGCATTGCAATACCGTTTGTGCTCACTTTTATCATTAGTTACCTAGCTTTTTTTATATTTTCAGATTAAAAAAACCTATATCTACCATCCATATTGCACTTATATCACCATCTCTTCACCGAACTAGTGCACCTATACGATTTACCATTGTATTGGGTGTGTTGGGGACACAAGATACTCTTTGTTATTTGGTTGCAGGGTTGTTTGAGAGAGACCATCTTCATCCTACGCCTCCCACGGATTGATAAACCTTAGTTCATCCACTTGAGGGAAATTTGCTACTGTCCTACAAACCTCTGCACTTGGACGCCCAACAACATCTACAAGAAGAAGGTTGTGTAGTAGACATCAAAAGGCATATCATTAAAATCAATAGGATCACTTCTACTGGAAAACAAATTCACAAAAGCATCAACTTTTTCACTCAAAGAAGAATTTTCTTCAACCGAATTAACTTTTTTACTAGTAGGACCTCTTTCGTATGCCATTGCGAATAATTTGCCATACTATTATCAAGCAATTTGGTGGCTTCACCCAAAGTAATTTCCATAAAAGTACCACCCGCGATGGAATCTAAAAGATTATGAGAAACAAAATTCAACCCCGCATAAAAAAATTGTATGATCGTCCAAAGATTTAACCCATGAGTTGGGCAATTCCTTAGCATCATTTTCATCCATTCCCAAGATTGTGCAACATGATCATGTTCAAGTTGCTTGAAATTCATGATCTGGATTCTAAGGGAAATAATTTTTGCGGGTGGAAAATACCTAGTGATAAAAGCATCTTTGCACTTATTCCAAGAATCGATACTATTGCGAGGCAAAGAAGAGAACCACATTTTTGCAAAATCACGCAAAGAAAACGGAAATAATTTCATCTTGACCACATCATTGTCCACATCCTTTTTATTTTGCATATCGCATAATTCCACGAAGGTATTAAGATGGGACGGGGCATCCTCATTAGGAGTACTGAAACATTGGTCTTTCATAACAAGATTTAGCAAAGCAGTGTTAATGTTACAAGTCTCCGCACTAGTGGTGGGAGGAGCAAGAGGAGTGCCAATAAAATCATTGTTGTTGGTATTTGAGAAATGACATAATTTGGTGTTCTCTTGAGTCATGATGACCACACAACAAGATTGCACTAAGAAACAGATCCGGCAAGAAAACGGTGAACGGAAAAGAGGGGCGAATAAAATGGCAAATTTTTGTGAAGTGGGGGAGAGGCAAATGGCAAATAATGTAAATTGCGAAGAGATGAGATTTGTGATTAGGAACCTGGTATATGTTGAAGATCCTCCCCAGCAATGGCACCAGAAATTCCTTTTGATGTCGCTTGAAGCTACGTCGGTATTTCCCCAAAGAGGAAGGGATGATGCAACACATTGGCGGCAGGTATTTCCCTCAGATATGAAACCAAGGTTATCGAACTAGTAGGAGAACCAATCAACACAATGTAAACAGCACCTGCACACAAATAACAACTTCTCAGAACCCGGCGTGTTAAAGGGGTTGTCAATCCCTTCCGGGGTACGGCGCCTCAAGATAGGCAAACGGGCGTGAGGTAAATTTGTAGTAGATTGATAGATCGAATGCCAAATAAATAAATAAATAAGAATAAATTGCAGCAAGGTATTTTTGGGTTTTTGGTTTAGTAGATCTGAAAATAAACGCAAAATAAAATAGATCGCAAAGGAAAATAATATGAGAACGAGACCCGGAGGCTGTAGGTTTCACCAGTGGCTTCTCTCGAGAAAAATAGCAAATGGTGGGTGAACAAATTACTGTTGCGGAATTGATAGAACTTCAAATACTCATGATGATATCCAAGCAATGATCATTACATAGGCATCACATCCAAGATTAGTAGACCGACTCATGCCTGCATCTACTACTATTAGTCCACACATCGATCGCTATCTATCTTGCATCCAGTGTATTAAGTTCATGGAGAAAAACGGAGTAATGCAATATGAACGATGACATGATATAGACAAGATCTATCTATGTAGAGATAGGCCCCATCGTTTTATCCTTAGTAGTAATGATACATACGTGTCGGTTCCCTTTCTGTCGCTGGGATCAAGCACCGTAAGATCGAACCCACTACAAAGCACATCTTCCCATTGCAAGATAAATAGATCAAGTTAGCCAGACAAAACCCAAATATTGGAGAAGAAATACGAGGCTATAAGCAATCATGCATAAAAGAGATAAAAAACTCAAATAATTTCATGGATATAAAAAGATAGATCTGACCATAAACTCAAAGTTCATCAATTCCAACAAACACACTGCAAAAGAGTTACATCATATGGATATCCAAGAGGCCATTGCATTGAGAATCAAGAGAGAGAGAGAGAGGAATCCATATAGCTACCAACTACGGACCCGAAGGTCTGCAAAGAACTACTCACGCATCATCGGAGAGGCACTAATGGAGGTGGTGAACCCCATCCGATATGGTGTCTAGATTGCATCCAGTGGTTCTGGACTTTGCGGCGGCTGGATGAATATTTCGCCGACTCCCCTAGGGTTTTGGGAATGTTGGGGTGTTTATAGAGCAAAGAGGCGGTCTAGGGGGCACCCGAGGTGGGCACAACCCACCAGGGCGCGCCTGGGCCTCCTAGCGCGCCCTGGTGGGTTGTGCTCCCCTCGGGGCACCCCCTAGGCGCAGCCAGGGCCCATTGTGTTCCTTCTGGCCCATACAAAATCTCTGCAAAGTTTCATGGCATTTGGGCTCTGTTTGATATTGATTTTCTACGATGTAAAAAACATGGAAAAACAGCAACTGGCACTTGGCACTATGTCAATAGGTTAGTACCAAATAATGATATAAAATGATTATAAAACATCCAAGATTGATAATATAATAGCATAAAACATTCAAAAATTATAGATACGTTGGAGACGTATCAGTATTCCATGAATATGTAGTTCATCAGATGAGAGAAAGTCACTGGAGCATTGGTTAAACCGAAAGACATGAAGGTGTACTCGTATGAACCATATCGAGTCACGAAGGCGACCTTTGGGATGCCCTCTTCACGAACACGGATCTGGTGGTAACCCAAACTCAAGTCGATTTTAGAGAACACTGATGAGCCGGCCAGTTGATCATACAAATCATTGATATGAGGAAGGGGATATTTGTTTGGGATAGTGGCTTGGTTAATAGGACGATAATCTTGGACCAATCAGTTTGTCCCATCCTTCTTCTTAACAAAGAGAGATGGTGCTCCCCAAGGAGAGCAACTTGGGCGAATGAAACCACTGCGAAGAGGTGTCGATTTCCTCCTTAAGCGCAATGAGTTCATGCGGCGGCATCTTGTAGGGTCGTTTGGCTATAGGAGTGGTGCCTGGTTTCAAGACGATGATGAACTCGACAGCTCTAGCAGGGGGAATCCCTGGAAGTTCTTCAAGAAAGACATCTTGGAATTCCTGAATGACGGGAATGTTTTCAATGCCCTCGAGTGGTGCAACATTCAATGCATAAAGCCTTGCCTCGACATTCTGAACCAGACGGGCGTTGTAGCTTATAATTTCATCAGAAGGGTGTAGAAGATGGACGGTCTTAGTGGCGCAAACTATAGAAGAAGTATGCGCTTTCAACCAATCAATTCCCAGAATGAGATCAATGCTACAAGACTTCATGACAATGGGAGATGCGTGGAATTCCAACCCTTCGATTTCAACGGGAACGTTGTGACTAACCATAGAGGTTTGACATTGGCCCGCAGGGGTGTGTACCACCAGCGGAGTGTTCATCTCTTCATATTTAATGCCATGCATGAATGCAAACTCAGCTGATATGAATGAATGTGATGCACCTGTATCAAATAAAATGTATGCTTGTACTGAATTTATGAAGAGTGTACCCATCACATTAGCAGGCTGGTCTTGAGCTTCATTCAGATCAATGTGGTTGGCATGAACACGACCATAAGGCCTAGCATTGTTGTTGCGGGGCTGATTGTTTCCACAGCCAGCTGCGGGAAGGGCCAGTAGATTCTGGTTCTGATAGCAGTTCCTGGCAAGGTGACCTAATTGACCACACTTGTAGCATGGACCATTATTGTGAGTGGGGGTAGGAGCTTGGGGTGGTGTAGCTAGAAGTCTTGGCTACCTGGGTGGTGGAGGAGGCAGACACGATGTAGCATAAGACTGCCTTGGAGCAGGTGCATTTGGACGGTACATACTGTTGGGAATCTAGATCTTATACTTCTACGAGGGCGGGCCCGAAGATGAGCCCGTGTCATGGTTGCACCTATGAGAGCCTTGGTGTTCCTGCAAACCAGTTTCAACCTAGATGGATTTGTTCACCAAGGTGGTGAAATCAGCAAAGTCATGCATGAGGAGTGCGAGCCTGATGTGAGCTTGAAGGCCATCGCGGTACTTCTCCTATCTGCGAGCATCAGTTACAATGACCTCTTCAGCATAGCAGGCTTGTTCCAGAAACTCCCATTGATAAGCATCCACAGTCTTGTTGCCTTGGGTGAGGTTGCGGAACTCACGCTTCTTCTTGTCCATGATTCCCTGAGGAATGAAGCGGGCACAGAAAGTAGCTTGGAAATCTTCCCAAGTGATGACCGTTCTAGTAGGTAGGGAACGCCTGTGGATGTCCCACCATTGTGCAGCGGGGCCCGTCAGATAGTATGCCGCGAAGGGGACATAGCTAGCAGGGGCTACTCCACCAGACTCTAGCTCGAAGGTGATGTCATGGAGCTATTCATCAGCATCAAGTGGCTGAGTTGAGCTGCGGTAGATGGTTGGGTTGAGATGTGCAAAATCTTGCCTTGTCACTAGGGCTGGCTGCTGGTTCATATTGGGGCGAGGAAACTAAGCCATCACATTCTCCATGAACTGGCGATTCAGCTCGAACTGTTGCATCATACCAGCCATGTACTCAGGGTGGTGACGCGTTGCCACCACGACCACCTGGTCTAACCATCCTGCTAATATTTAACAGGGGTAGTTCAGCATTGAGAAATTTGCAAAGACAAGAATCATTCATGATGAAACATGCTTAATGAAAGGAGCACGAGAGATACTACATATTAGTTGGCATATCTTACAAAAGGAATCATGCATAGAGTTCAGTACACAGAGTTCAGTGCATAGTCTAAAGACATCATAGGCGGCACACAGGCTCGTGTCGAATGCATCTAATACTAATAAGCAAGACTGCATCAGTCCCAAGAGGAACTGTGGAGGTAGGTGTAGCCTGACAGCTGGTAGTGACGCGACGGGGAGTCCTCCACGTCAGTAGCCTACTGTCCGTGAACACTCTGGTGTAGAACTCGATTTCCAGGTGGCAAAAGAGGACCAAGTGAAGGAGTGTAGCCTCCCACATCTGGCAACCGACATCATGGGGCATCACGGTCCTGGCTGGGTAGATTCCTGTGATGCCCTCGATTCAATCGTACACTAATCATACATGCAAATGTGTACAATCAAGATCAAGGACTCACGGGAAGATATCACAACACAACTCTAGACACAAATTAAAATAATACAAGATTTATATTACAAGCCAGGGGCCTCGAGGGCTCGAATACATAAGCTCGAATACACAAGAGTCAGCGGAAGCAACAACATCTGAGTACATACATAAGTTAGACAAGTTTTGCCTTAACAAGGCTAGCACAAAAGCAACATTGATCGAAAAGGCAAGGCCTCCTGCCTGGGAGCCTCCTAACTACTCCAGGTCGTCGGCGGCCATCACGTAGTAGTAGGCATCCTCGGGGTAGTAGTAGTCAGCAGTGGTGTCGTCTGGCTCCTGGGATCTGTCATCTGGTCGAAACAATTGGGTATAGGGGAAAAGGAGGTAGCAAAGCAACCGTGAGTACTCATGCAAAGTACTCGCCAGACTTGCATCAAATCTAAACTAAGTATGCATCTGTATCAAATGAAAAACTAAGTATGCATCTGTATCAAAGGAAATGGGATGCATCTGTCGACTAAACTACGGAATGCCAGAAGAGAAGGGGAAAGCCTAGCCTATCGAAGACTAGCATCTTCAAGCATCTTGCAGCATTTAGAAGAGTACGGATCAACATAATGTAAAGTAGTAGTGTTATCAACCTCGGCCAGAGATCCTTTCTCGACTCCCTGCGAGAAAGCAATCCTAGAGCCATACTATCCATGTCTCATCACAAGTATCTAGTTCTAGTTGTATCGATCGGGATACAACTCCAAGTGTCCGTTACCGTAGGATAGGCTATCGATAGATGTTTTCTTCCCTGCAGGGGTGCACCAACTTACCCACCATGCTCGATTAACTCTGGCCGGACACACTTTCCTGGGTCATGCCCGGCCTCGGCCAAACAATAAGCCGCAACCCGACCTAGGCTTAATAGAGAGGTCAGCACGCCGGACTAAACCTATGCCCCCAGGGTTCTTGGGCCATCGCCCCGGGAACTCCTGCATGTTGCGTGGGCGGCCGGTGAGTAGACCTAGCTACCTCCTTAAAAAGGCAGGAGCTTACCAGTCCAACCCGGCACGCGCCGCTCAGTCGCTGATGTCTATTAAGCTTCGGCTGATGCATATGACACAGAACGCCCATACAATGCCCACGTGATGGTTAGTGCTATCAGGCCAGAGGCCCCTCGGATCAAATACCCAAATCGTAATGGATTAGGAGCACGCGGTAACGAGCAGAGACTCACGATCGATGTGACCTCGTCACCCCGTCTCGAGTACTTGTGGCAAGGGCTAAGAATGCCCGGCCAAGCCTCGTAGTTATCTCGCGGGAACCTTCTAGGTCAACCCGACTCCACATCACTCTCTATTAAGCTCGCGCGGGTACCCCTCAGGGCCGTCCCGTCTTTAGTAACATGGTTCAGTGTAAAGTCATAGTAACCATAGTAACTATGTGTCTAACACCAAAGGGGAAACCCGAGGAATCACCCCCGGTTAATTCCACTCGATGTTATTATCAAGGTGAATGTAAGAGGATCCACCCTCGAGGTTCACACTTGAGGGGTTTCACGACAGAGCCGTAATGGAAGTGGTTAAGGAGGAAATCACCCTCGATGACCTCGACCGTATAGCTATACTACAGAGGTCCCATCAGGAGTGATGTAAGAGGTTCCACCCTCAGCACTCGATGGTAACTCTGCAGAGTCGTACAACAAGGGGGTGATGTGCGGTGTCGGGGCCTGGACGTCGATCACGTTGATCGAGTCATCGAACATAAAGCGAGGCAACTGGGACAAGGTGGGGTCACTGATGGATCTCTAACCAACCTATACTACGCAGTTTAGGATAAGTAGGTAATGTACGAAAGTAGGTAACAAAAACAGGCTATGCATCAGAGTAGGATCACACAGAAAGCAGTTGCAGTTCTAATGCAAGCATGAGAGGGTAAGAAATGGGCGATATCGGAATGCTCAAGGGGGGTTTGCTTGCTGGAAGCTCTGCTGAAAAAGAAGAAGTGTCATCGTCGACGTAGTTGATCACAGGGGCATCAGCAGCGGTCTCGGGGTCTACCGGAGAGAAGAAGGGGAAGAAACAGTAAATACAGAGCAAACAGATGCATCACTAAGCATTACATGACGACAGGCAGAGCTAGGGTTGTCCTAATGTAGTACTAGATGTTGCAGATGGAGGGGATAGACATCCGAGGATGAATCCCCTGCGTTAGACGAATTCCGGACAGATGAAAGAGAGGGGACGGTTCCATGTTTAGCATGCTAGGGGCATGTGACAGGTGAAAGGACCGGGCATTCGGATTCGTGGGATTTTTCCGAGCAACTTTCGTATAGAAAACATTTTCATCGAAGTTACGGTTAATTTTCTATGAATTTCAAAAGATTTAAACAATATTATGCAAATATCTTTAATTCAAAAAAGGGTTACTGCATCAGCACGATGTCACCCTGACATCAGCAGCCAACCAGCCAGTTTGACTGGTCAAGATGACGCCTGGGACCCACCTGTCATGGGCAGAGGGTTAACAGGGGGTCTAACTTAATTAGATTAGTTAATTAATAGGCTGGGCCCACCACCCATTGATTAGTTAGCTTAATTAAATAGTTTTAACTAATTTAGTTAATTAAGAAGCGATGGGGCCCACTGGTCAATGACTAGACCAAGTCTAGTCAGCAAGTTGACTCGGTCAACTAGGCCCGTGGGACCTAGCTGCCAGTGACTCAAAGGGTCCAGTGGCAGGGCCATGTCGGACCTGCATCGGAGTGAGCTCTGGCGAGCCCTGTTCGCGGCGGTGGGCTCGGGCGGCTTATTGGGAACGGGTTAACTAGCCGCGGGCGGGGCAGCTCCGGGCGCTGCCAGCGGCACAACCGCCGCCAGGCGCAGGAAGGCCGGCATCCATGGCCGGGCGAGGCAAGGCGGCGGCGGCCAGGGACGGAAAGCGTTCATGGAGGGCGCGGCTGAACGGGGCAGCCGACACGGGGGGCTACAGCAAGCGTGGGCGGGGCCGCAGCAGTTCCGACGAGTGAGCAAGCAGCAGCAAGGGTGAGCGAGGGTAGCACCGCGGGGTCGGCCGGAGGCCGTGCCGGGAGGGAGGACGGGGTGGCGCGCAGTGGCAAGCAGTGCGGGCGCTTGTGTAGTCGGGCGCGCGGACGCGCGCGGTGGTGCAGCCGGTGAGTGGGTGGGCGCTGGCGGCTGCAGGGTTATGGGCTGGTGCAGGGACTCGGCGACAGCAGCGGCGAGGCGCCAAGGTAGCAACTGGCTGCGGTGGCCATGGGCGGAGGTAGGCGCAGGGGCGGGGCCAGCGGCCTAGTGTGGACGGCGGGGTCGAGCAGGGGAGGAGCGAGGCACGGGTCGGGCGGAGGCGGGTTGCAGGCGGCGGAGTGAGGGGGATGCAAGGGGGGGTACGTGTGGCTGCGGGCACGTGACGGCGCAGTGGCCGGAGCAGCAGGAGCATGGAGGCCGTGGGCATGGCACGCGCATGCGCGGGCAACGCGGGCTACGGGAGGTCATGGGCGGTGCCTTCGGTGGCTAAACAAGAAGAGGCATAGAGGGGAATCGATGTCGTGCTCACGGCGGGGCGATAGGGGATGGCAGCATGCTCGGGGAGGCCTGTCGGAGCCGAAGTAGTCGATCGAGTCCGATGAGGCAGAGGAGTAGGAAGACAGCGATGCAGGTGCTCCGGTGCGGGTTCTTCGGTGTAGTCAAAGGGGACGACCGCGGGGATGCTCCTGGGCATGCTAGCCGACGACGGGAAGGCCGGTGGCCGCGGGATCGACGAGGTCCATGGAGACCACGATGCGGTTGTTCGCGGGAGAGAGGGAAGAGGCGCGAGGAGGAGGGGGAGAAGTGGATGGAGTGGGAGAGGCGATCGAGGGGGCGCGACGTCGGCGTCCTTATCCCCTCCAGGGCCTGTAGCGACGCGGGGCAACGAGGTGGTCGGGGACGAATGTGGGCGCCCCGGTCGTTGGAATGGTGGGGAGGGAGACGACCGGGGAGGGGGAGTGGGCTGGCCAGCTGGAGTGCGCTGAGGCCGAATGGGAGGCCAGGGGCTCTGGCCTTTTCTTTTACAGAAAGGGTTTTGTAATATTTGGGGTGCCGAAACAATTTTTGTAACATATGGGAATTGTCCACATAAATACAATGCAATGGTTGGCATTGCCACAAAAAGATTGTGAAGCTTTTGAAATAGTTTGCAATAATTATAAATTAAAAAGCCATTTAACCTATTGTTTTAGCCACTGCTTTAATTGGTTTAGGCCATTTAAACACCTTGCAAAATGTTGGTTCACTACCAATATTAACACATGATTATTTGCCACATGATGAACATTTTAGTTTTCATGTCTAACAAATATGGATTTTTGACTTCAAATGGGATTTGAATTTGAATTGTGATTTGGATCAAGTGAAGATTAGCAATAGTAGTGTGATGACATGGCACCATCAACAGGGGATTACTGTAGCATGACACTGGGGGTGTTACAAATCTCTTCCACTACAAGAAATCTCGTCCTGAGATTTAAGTGGGGAAGTAAAGAGTAACTTCGAGAGAACTGACCCTTATAGGGTTAATTATCTGTTGAACAATTCAGGGAATGAGGTAGAAGTATCTCTCGAGTTGAAACTTAATAAAACATCGAGAGCAAAGTATGAAGGTACACTAGGAAGTTTCAAGCGGCTGGACAAACGATTGATACCTGAACCGAGTGTGAGAAAGGGGTTCAGAGCATCAGGTATAGATCATCTCTCGAATGGTGGATCGTGGCATGATACGAAGCCAAGCGTGAGGAATAACCTTAGAAATAGGGGGTACATGAGAGTCAGGTTCTATCCTGTGGAATTGTCCGTTATGGGCCCACCATGTGGGTTAAAAGTAGGAAGGGTGCTGGCATGTTGCACGGTTATGATAGCAAGGCATGTCAGAGGATAGTATGTCAGTTATGTCGGCAACAACATTGGTACCAAGGGCGAGGGATGAAGAGAACCATTTTCCTGCTCGTTGAACGAGGCGGACCAATAGGCAAAGTTCTCATCCATCGGTGGCTACCAGAATGTCAACAACAATAGTAACAGGGTCTTTACTGATAGAGTTATACATTGAGGTGTTTGCCTAAGCAGGAAATTATCTCTACTGAGATAAGTTAGTTTACCGGGAAGGTTAAACAAGAGAATGGAAAGGAAAAATGTGTTTAAACACAATTATCAGGAGTATATCCTTCCCAAGGACAAGCAGAGGATGGTATCCATGACAGGATAGTAAGAAGATAACCAATTAGGTAAAGGGGTGAGGGAATTCATGATGTTACACGTACAACGGTGTTTGGATAAATGAACAAGAAACATTTATCATTATGCTTCCAATGTTCTTGTTGATGTTTGAGTACCACAATCATGCTTTGGGATAGCATTGACATGGTCATCAGGTAAAGGTTGGGCCTTGGATTCACAATGGATCCATCGGGAATTTCTAGAGCATATCATGTTATTTTATCAGGGAAAAGATGAGGAGGTGGCCGATGGGTTCAGTAGCAATCCATCGACATGTCAAAAAGGATGTATTCCTAAAATTAATATGATCAAGTTTGTTTTGGAGGGAAGACAAGAGTGTTGTTGATGCTGACAAAAATCATCGAGAGGCAAGGATGGTATTTCTAGCCATGAATTCAATTGACATATCTGAAGAAGCCAAAGTGTCGACGGTGATCAAGACAAATTTTGTCGAGAGACTCTATGAAGATTCCATCGAGCAGAGAAGGAAGGATGAAGTGAAAGGCTATGAGAACCACGGATTCAACACAATCTCAAAGTCAAGCTTGTTGTTCGAGGTGAAATTATAAGATGAGGAAGATCGACGTAAGCTTAGCTCATCGTCGGCAGTTGCTCCGGGCATAAGGACCAGGTAGCATAGTTAAAAAGTTGACATGATAAAAATATAGCTGATCAGGCTAGGAATGATGTGATGGGGTATAAAGCTTCCCAGTATCAAGTACTAGCTGTAATGCCAGAAGGTAAATTGGAGTAGAGGTTGGACGGGGGAAATGATTTGCAGAGGATAATTTATTTTAACTTACCCAGTAAATGGGATCAAGGAGGAAATATGGTCGGGACCATAACTGCAAGGGATCCAATTTACGATACCGGAAGAATTATTCAAATGATTAAATATCCTTGCAAGAAGCTTTCATGATAAGTTCCACACCGTGTCTGTGGGCATGAACACAAAGGTTCAGGGTCAACTCCCACTTATACAATGCATAACCTTTCATTTTACTTCTCGCTCTTGATGAAGCTGTAGTGTTGAAATTTTATGTAACGAAAAGCCAGTAGAGTAAAACCCGCATAACTTTCGAGTTCACACAGATTAGGGAAGGCATAGGTTCAACCCATCGGGGCATCTTAGGAACATATATCATAAATTTCAAGAATAAATAACACAATATCGGTAGTAGAGCATGCTTGAGAAAGCAGAGGATACAATTTACCAAAAGCATTATGTATCTGAGGAAAGGCTCACAAGCTTATTGAATATGAAGGACGTTGTCGGATAACTGATGGTCCACAAGGGATCTGATGTGAGCATCAGTACTCAACTAGAGGAAGAAAGAATGCAAGGAGATCAAATTATAGAAACAATTGACTAACTCAAAGCTCAATTGTAAAGGAATTATGAATTCCAAGACAAGGGATCAGAAGCAATGCTCTGATTAGGGATGGATAGGTAGAATAGCCTTAGGGGTACAATCGATGGCGATTTGATTGGTCAAGATCCAGTACATGTTAAAATGATGTCTGAGGCGGAAGGATGAATTCTAGGATCTGATTGAGGATTGCGAGCATTCGCAACATATTGTATCAACGGACTCAAAATGATACAGACAAAGGATGACAATAAGATTACTAGACTTATGGTATTAACCATAATGCAAGAAAGCAAGAAATTCAAGAACAATAGGTTGTTGAGGATTTTCACAAGAACGAATGGTATTACGAAGACTTTTGTGAAGTACATGAATCAACTGAGGATGAGCGGATACTCGATAGGTGCACAAAGTTATCCGTAGGGGTATTCAGTTGACAAGGAACTGCAAGGCAGCAAGCTCAGGGGATTCTCGGAACAACGGAGAGAAGTTCAGGGCATCTTGTAATAACAAGATCAATGGGATTGAATGTAAGAATAGCAAGTGTAAGCAGTTATCAATAGGGATATAACAGTGGTAGGGAATTTGCAAAGGCGGTGGGTACGAGTGTCTCGGGAGAACATCGTAGAGTAACTGAAAGTGCTAGTGATCGACTAGAGGGGCGGGTTAATAGGCAATTTTTATGAAAGTCTTCAAAACATGGAAGTTTCGAAGACAAACGATAGAAATAAACCTATTACCATGCAGCGGAAGGTAGACTACACTAGGCAAACTATAGTCAAGTATTCAATGGAGTGAAAGCACAATGACTAATAGCAGCTAGGTAGTAAAGATCAGGTAGGAAGATATTGTGAAGCCAATCAGAACAAGCAGTCACTCAGTGAAGACAAAAGATAAAGCAATCATACAATGACTTCACAAGGACCAACAGTAAGTAAAGGGAAGGGAAGGATGAAACCAGTGACTCGTTGAAGACAATGATTTGTTGGACCAGTTCTAGTTGCTGTGACAACTGTACGACTGGTTAGGGAGGTTGAGATTCAACTCAGAAGACCTCGTCTTCACCTTATTCCCCTTGAGCTAAGGACACCCAGTCCTCGCCCAATCACTCTGGTAAGTCTTCAAGGTAGACTTCCAAACCTTCACAGACTTTGTTCACCGGCGATCCACAATGACTCTTGGATGCTCAGAACGCGACGCCTAACCGGCTGGAGGATTCACAGTCCGCAAGTGTAATAAGTCTTCAGATCACACAGACGGGAAGACTTAAGTGATGCCTAACACTCTTTGGCTCTGGGTGTTTAGGGCTTTATCCTCGCAAGGAATTCTCTCTTAAAGGCTTCGAGATGGGTTGCTCTGAAACGACAAAAGCCGTGCACTAACTCTGAGCAGCCAACAGTTTATGGTTGTAGGGGGTGGGCTATTTATAGCCACTAGGCAACCCGACCTGATTTGTCCAAAATGACCCTTGGTCACTAAGGAACTGACACGTGTTCCAACGGTCATATTTCAAACACACACGCCAACTTTACTTGGGCTACAAGCAAAGCTGACTTATCCAACTCTGGACAAGATTTGCTCTCATAGTCTTCACTCAAAGACATAGGATTTGGTTTAGCATCACTTCAGTCATTCTGACTTGTTCACTTGGACCCCACTTAACAGTACGGTGGTTCCTATGACTCAACAAAGAGGAAAACCAACGACGAAACAACTAAGTCTTCGCGCTCCATAGTCTTCATGCGATGTCTTCACTTGTCATAGTCTTCAATGTGAATGTCTTCACATACCACCTTTGACTTCAATGTCTTCATTCATTTTTAGGGGTCATCTCTGGTAGGAAAACCGAATCAATGAGGGACTTCTACCTGTGTTATCCTGCAATTCTCACAAACACATTAGTCCCTCAACCAGGTTTGTCGTCAATACTCCAAAACCAACTAGGGGTGGCACTAGATGCACTTACAATCTCCCCCTTTTTGGTGATTGATGACAAACTGGTTGAAGTTTTCAACGGGGAATAAAATATGTGAAATTGTAAAGGATAGGGTATTGTCTTAATAAGTTGCAAGGGCTCCCCCTGAAGATGTGCATATAAGTAATTTGCTTTTGGAATGCAAATGCACATGGCAGGTTGTACTTGTGGAGATCCTCTTCAACTTATGATGACAAGTCATTATGTAAGATATGATGTAACGAAGATAATGACATGCATAATGAGAAATGGATGTCTGCAAAATGATGTAAGTGCGGAATTTATCGTCGCACATGCGGAATTTATCATCGCATCATAGAATAGCAAATAAGTAGCAGACGACCATCGAGTTTAAGTGTTACAACTCAAAGAACCAAATGTCTCGAAAACGAGAGTTGTAAGCACTTGGCAAAAGTAGCAAAAAGTGAATTAACCACCCATATGGACCCGCTTGAAGACTATCAACTCATATGCTTCTCCCCCTTTTGTCAGTGAGGACCAAAAAGGTTTGAAGACATAGAGCGCCTACTCGTTCCCATGAGGTGCAGGCGAGGCAGCAGGGTCGTCGTTGAGATTCGGTGGTGCAGAGGAACTTGGTGCAGTGTCGACACACGCTGAAGTTGGAGGAGGTGAAGTTGCATCATCTTGGTCATCGATGACTCTGGCATTTACGGTCGCAGCTGAGGACGAGTATTCAGAGTCTTCAAGTGACGGAGTCCGACGCAAGTGAGCATTTCTGGGAGGAGTTGAGTCAAACTTGAAGCGTTCGGTGAAGCCATCATCATGCAGATCAGCTTCAGCACTAAGTAGGGTAAAACTCTTCCACGACCTCTGACAGGTTTCATGAGTGACAAAGGCATTCTTGGTGGCAAGATTGCAAATGCGGTTGACATCCACCAAGAGGCTTTGCATTTGACGCTTAAGCCAGTCGTGATGTTTGTCCTGTTTCTGATGCAGCGCGACTAGAAGCTCTCGGTCATTTAGGACACGAGATCGTCATCGAGGCCTTTGCGCAATGGTGCTACCAGTGGCATCAGTTTGCGCACGAGGGGCACGTGTGTTTCCAGCAAGGGGATAAACACGAGACACTGCTAGAATTCCTTCAATGGGCTGGGTGAAGCTTTGGTGATCAGCATTTTGAAGATAAATAGGATCCTTAGCAGGCTCTGGGTAAATGGCTTCAACTGACAGATCAACCTCGGGCAAGAATATAAGATGATTGCACGCAAACGGCTGATAGTTGAACACTGAGTGACGCTTGATCAGACGCATGACCCATGGAGCATAGAATTTCAACCCAAAGATGTCGGAGCCAGACGCAGCCAACTGCCTGATGAAGAAGTCTTGAGCATTGAAGTTGATGCCATTGAAGATATAGAAAACCAAAGTCTTCATTGCTCCTTCAAGCTTCGCTGCAGATGAGTGTCCTTTGAAAGGCCATAGAGTCTTCCTGATGATGTGGTAAATGGTGTGAGGCAGGTACTCTAGGTCTTCAACAAAGAACTCAGATGGGTATTCAGCGTCGTGAGGCAGAGGCTTCATCATGCTCAGCATTTGACTCATGTTGGGTTCTGGCTTCTGAAAGATGCTTTCCAAGGCATTTTGATGTTGTTGACAACCTGGTTCATAGTATTCACCAGGAGTGTGCTCAATGGTTCATAGTATTCACCAGGAGCCCAAGTCTTCGGATCCCTGTTGTAGCCTCGAATATGAAGAGTGGCATAGAATTGAAGCAACAATTCTTCGTCCTAGTGCTCCTTGTCAGTGACGAACTGCAACAGACCAGCGTCTCGGAAACAGTCCAATGCTTCTTCGAGGCATGGCAGACCAGCTATAGCTTCAGAGTCGAGGCGCATATGTGGAAATATGCGCCCTTGATTGTATAGGACACAGGAATAGTAGCTTCGCTGCTGATAGCTCCAGAACCGATCTAAGGAAATGCACGGTCTTGTATAGGGGTTCTTGGAGCTGTTGAAGAAGGTATTATGTGCCACGAAGCCATTTGCATTGAAGACCCCAGGTGAACTGGCAGTGCCTGGGAATCATGGAAGTCTTGGCTTGGGCTTTTGAACTTGAGGCATGTGCTCGACGTGGTACTCAAATTGTGGAGCAGCAGCAGGCGGAGGAGTTAGAATGGGCCAGTGAACCATAACTGGCTGACCATGATCAAATGCCAGCTCCATTATGTGAGGTCTTGGAGGGGGAACCGGGGCATTGGCATTGTCTTCATGGGCTTCAGGGGCCACATGTGCTTCAGGTGTTTGGACTTCAGGTGCTGCATTGACTTCTGGTGCCACATTGGCTTCTGGCGCCGTACTGGCTTCAGCCATGACAATGTCATTAGTGTCAGTGGCGATATTGGTGGCCGCCTCAGGGTTGTTAACCTCCACTTCAGAAGCTGGAGGGTCGGTCACGTTCTCCTCGAGAACAACATCTTGGTGAGACGGGGGTGTAGCAACTCTTGTATCTCTTGGGGCTTCTTCTTCATCTTCTTCTTCATCGACTGATGCAGCCGGAATGTCTTCAGCCATTTTGGCTTCGGGTTCAGACATGTGCATTGTGGGAGTGACTTGGGGCCCCTTTGTGAAGCCTGCGTAATGCGGGCGACGCTTGTGGAGATGGAGTGTGTTGGGCCTCAAAGTCATCAGTATCTTGCACTGATGGAGTAGCTTGCAGTTGGGGAGAGCTTGGAGTGTCTTGTCTCTGTGGGTGATCAGCCCACGATGCATCCTGAGTAGTTGGCGTCAGAGGACGACCAATGCTGATGAGTTCGCTGTGCGTAAGCACAGGCGATGATACCAATTGGTGCTCGATCTGAGGAAGGACTTCATCATCTTCAACATTGTCATGGTGACCAATGTCTTCAGTAGCGGTGGGGTCAACTGCTGGAATGTCTTCAGCTTCAGGAGCCTCTGTGGAAGTAGGCTCATGAATTACCATCCGTCGTTCTTGATGCGAAGAGGCAGGACGAGCAACCGAGATGGGCTCAACAACAAGGGGCTCTGTGGGAGCAGCCCGATCTTTCTTGGTTTTGCGCTTCTTCTTGGAGGGAGCGGCATCAGAAGCTTCAGGATTTTTCCTCTTTCTGGCTTCAGCCTCGGCAGCCCTTGTCTTCTTTAGTTCTGAAGCCACTGTGGGGACCTTAGGCTTCGAGCCTGTCATACTGGCTGGGAAGACAATGGGATGTGCTTCCTGCCTTCTTGCTTCGGGTTCGGCCACAGCTGGCTTCTTCTTCTTCTTTGCAGCCATCCTGGGATAGATGCCAGGATGCCCAAGAGCCTTGCGCTTTTCATCTTCATTATAGGCTTGCACGCACTTGTCAGCCAGACTCTTCATGCGCTCACGAGAACCTTTAGCTTCTTCGCGTTTCTTGAGAAAGGCTTCCTTGAGCTCGTGCAGCATAATCTTGAAGTTCTTGACATCTTGCACGCTGAGCTTTGCCATGTGCTGCTTGAACTGAGCTTTTTCATAGTCAATCTTTTGCTTCAGTTCAACAATGTGCTGAGCTAGAGCTAGCTCAGAAGCAATGGCGCCAGTGAAAGCGACGCTGAGGACAATTGGAAGTTGCAGATCATCAAAGCTGAGATTGGGGGTTTCAAACCACTCATCAATGAAGTTGTGGATGATTGCCACGTCAAAGAGAGGCAAATCATTGAAGATTTCTGCTTCTTCCTTGCTCTTAATCAGTTGCTCAAGAGCGTCATCTGCAAGATCTTCATCGCTGGACAGATCAATGGTGTCATTGCACAGAATAGCAGCAGCAGTCAGTTCTTGGTTAGTGGGTTGCAAGGGCATCTTCACTCTGGAGGGCTTGGAGATGTGTGACAAATCTTCAGAGTGCACACTGTGTTCAGGAGGTGCAGTGGCCAGAGGCTTCTCCTGTAGGACCTTTGGTGCAGGAGCAGGCTTTGAAGCTTTAGGCTTCTTCAGTTTCTTTGACTTCGGCGGTGCAGGCACTTCATCAGATTCAGCGTCATCTGCAGGCTCATCCACGGCTGTCCCTTGAACCATGATATGAGTGATGAGACCTTCTAGGTTGTAGAAGGGCCCAACAAGATTGGGTTCAGCTTCGCGTGTGCCATCAGCATGAGGAGCAGAGGGGCCTGGATTGAAGTCTAAGCCTCGTGACTTCTTGTTCTCTTTGGCCGAGTTCCTGGCAAACTGAAGGTTGCGCTTGAACAGATTATCATCGCGGCACCACAGTAATGAAGATGGATCTGCATCCGCAGGCTGCAGTCCATGGACCATGCAAGGATAGAAGCCTTGTTCAATGGCTTCAGCTCTGGACTTGGGTTGAAGATTTTTGTATAGAATGTCTCCCCATGGTCGTTTGATGACATTCTTCTCAGCATACTCCTGGGTCACGAACCTGTACTTGAACCACTGTTCTGCCCAATATCTTTGAATCTATTGGATTCGAGTTTTTCGCTGATTGTAGTCCTCCTCTGGATCTGTCTTGTACAGCTCATAGAGGTCAGGAGGCCAATCTCTTGAGGTGTTACCACGACGCTGTCTGCCACCCTTTCTTGTAGGTTTCTCTGGTGCCATGAACTTCAAACTAAATGGCTTCAGCACATTCAAAGGTTTCAAAGGCTTTCGCTTGCTGGTCAAACAGGAACTGGCTTCGGGAGAATTTATATGATGCTGTAAGAATTCTGCAAATGAATGCAGACTATGAGAACCAAGGGATTCTCCCATGGACATGTACCTGTGACAGCATTAAGGTGCGAGGGAAGGGGAGGAGGTCATATGCATTCTCAGAAGATTTTGAAGATAAATCAGTTTAGAAGACATTGACCTCATAGTGCAAAGACATTCACTCATAGATAGAGAGTTGGTTCCAGATTTGTACGAATCCTCCAATAAGTACAAGTGAGGAATCTAACTACTTTGTGAAGCATAAGTGAACATACTAGGCATATTATGAGATGCAGTATGAAATAGATCCAACTTGTGTGAACAGAAACTGCTTGTGGTAGAAAGTGATGAATCTATAGGATCAAAGGGGCTGTAAAAAGGAAGTTTTATTTACCACACGAAGAACTGCTAGATGGAGTGGGAGAGGAGGCCGAGCAGTTCGATCGTCCGTGCCCTAACTTGGCGACAGAGGACACCTACGGCGACGGCGGAGAAGACGATGTCCGCGGCCATCGTGAAGACGGCGTCGGTGAGGTCGCGGTAGCTAAGCGCTTCGTCGCCGGCGTCGTCGAGGGCTAGCGATGGCGCTAGGGTTTGTGCGAGAGTGGAAGAAGAGATAATGACTGTGGTGAGGCGTGTATTTATAGGGATAGGGACGGCACAGTGTTATTACACAGGTGCCCCTGGCGATTCGCATCTGAGGGACACGTGGCTATCATGCAACACATCGGAGGTTGTTCCACGTTCCCACGCATGCCTGGATTGTCGGGTGGTCGTTCCCAATTCTCCGGGTTTCAGGTGAAGGAATTAGCATTGAAAACGGACTTAATGTTTGTCTCTGTATCTTCTGCTGACAAGGACGCAGAGAAGACATTCAACAGTTTCAATAGAATGCATATGATTTGGACAGATAGATTTGAGACAGAGAGCATAGAGAGATTAGGGTCCGATCACATTCACTTAGTTCAAAAGATTCAACAAGGAAGACGTAGCTATAAGTGAATGTTGTAGAGGACAGAACACTAGTATGTATATATCAGAAGGCAATCAAGTCAACATAGTGAAGATAATCATGAAGACAAGTTGAAATTGAAGACAAACCAAATGTGAAGACATAGCAAATGTAACGCCATGGGTTTAACACTTCAAATAGAAGAATTTGGTGGTGGCGTTACCCACCGTATAGGAAGTATTAGACCCAGACACGACGCACAATTATCGTGGCGCTCCGAAGTCAAATTACAGATTAATGTATTCACACTCAGAATGTAAGTCTTCATTGATTGAAGATATACTTTACTTCGTGTGTTGCACATCTAAGTCATCAACATACATAAGTGTTAGGATGTGTGCCTAATCACAGGACATTTGAGGATTCCAAGATATTTAGCTCACACCGTAACATGCAAAACCTCTTCTCATCCAAGGGCTTGGTGAAGATATCTGCCAATTGCTCTTCAGTGTTGACGTGTATGATATCAATATCTTCCTTCATAACATGATCTCTGAGAAAGTGATGACGAATTTCAATGTGCTTTGTCATTGAGTGCTGAACTGGGTTGTTGGCAATCTTGATGGCGCTTTCGTTGTCGCGGTAGAGTGGCACTTGCTTCAGATGAATGCCATAGTCTTTGAGTGTTTGCTTCATCCAGAGAAGCTAAGTGGAGCAAGATCCAGCAGTAATGTATTCAGATTCAGCAATGGAGAGAGATACACAGTTCTGCTTCTTTGAAGACCAACATATAAGTGATCGTCCCAGAAAATGACATGTGTCTGATGTAGACTTGCGATCCACCTTGTCACCAGCATAATCAACATCCGAGAATCCAACTAGATCAAACTCTGAGCCCTTTGGATACCATAATCCTAGTGTTGGGGTGTGAGCCAAATATCTGAGAATTCGCTTCACAGCTAAGTGATGCGATTCCTTTGGTGCCGCTTGGAACCGGGCGCACATGCAAACACTAAGCATGATATCTGGCCTAGATGCACATAAATAAAGCAAGGAAGCAATCATGGAGCGATATACCTTTTGATCAAACTCTTTACCATTGTCGTCGGGACCCAGATAATGTTTGGCTGGCATTGGCGTCGTGAAGCCTTTGCAATCTTGCATTCCAAATTTCTTCAGGCAATCTTTGAGGTATTTCTCTTGATATATAAAGATGCCGTTGCGTTGCTGACGTATTTGAAGACCAAGGAAGAACTTCATCTCACCCATCATGGACATCTGATATTGCTCTTGCATCATATATCCAAACTCGTGAGTGTATTTCTGATTGGTGCAGCCGAAGATAATGTCATCCACATATATTTGGCACACAAATAGTTCACCATCATATGTCTTCGTGAAGAGAGTAGAGTCGAGAGAACTAGGTTTGAAGCCTTTGCTCTTCAGGAAGTCTTTGAGTGTGTCAAACCAAGCCCGAGGGGCTTGTTTGAGGCCATACAATGCCTTGTTGAGCTTGTACACCATGTCAGGATGTTTTGGATCTTCAAAGCCAGCGGTTGTGCAACATACACTTCTTCTTCAATCTTGCCATTGAGAAAAGCACTCTTCACATCCATTTGATGTAGAAGAATGTTATGATGATTTGCATAGGCCAGCAGTATGCGTATGGCTTCAAGTCCAGCCATAGGAGCAAATGTTTCATCGAAGTCAATTCCTTCAACTTGAGTGTATCCTTGAGAAACGAGACGACCTTTGTTTCTGACAACTTGACCATGCTCATCTTGCTTGTTGCGATATATCCATTTGGTGCCTATTATATTGTGCTTGCGAGGATCAGGACGCTTAACTAGTTCCCATACATTACTCAGCTCAAACTGTTGAAGCTCTTCTTGCATAGCTTGAATCCATTCAGGTTCCATGAAGGCTTCATCAACTTTCTTGGGTTCAGATATTGAAACGAATGCGAAGTGCCCACAGAAATTTGCTAGTTGTGTTGCCCTTGAATGAGTGAGTGGACCTAGTGCATTGATGCTATCAATTATTCTCTCAATCTGTACTTCATTTTCAACACGAGGATGTACATGACGAAGATTTTGCTCTTGCTGATCATTGTCATCGTTGGAGGGCTGAGCATTGTCTTCAGGTTGATCAGGTGCAGAGATGATAAGTTCCTCTTTAGGCTGAGCTTCAGATGGTATGATTTCTCCAGTTCCCATAAGTTTGATTGATTCACTGGATGGAACTTCATCTAGCACATTTGGCAGGTTCTCTCTTTGCGAGCCGTTAGTCTCATCGAACCGCACATCCACAGTTTCAACCACTTTATAGTGAAAGAGGTTGAAGACTCTGTAGGAGTGTGAATCCTTTCCATATCCAAGCATAAAACCTTCATGTGCTTTCGGTGCAAATTTTGAAGTGTGATGTGGATCCTTGATCCAGCACCTGGCGCCAAAGACTCCGAAGTAACTGACATTTGGCTTCTTGCCAGTAAGGAGATCATAGGATGTCTTGTTAAGAAGCTTGTGAAGATAAACACGGTTGATGATATGGCATGCAGTATCAATGGCTTCAGGCCAGAATTTTCTTGGAGTCTTGTATTCATCAAGCATCGTCCGAGCCATCTCAATAAGTGTTCTGTTCTTGCGTTCGATGACGCCATTCTGCTATGGCGTGTACGGAGCTGAGAATTCATGTGTGATGCCCAAAGTATCAATATATGTATCTAGCCCAGTGTTCTTGAATTCAGTGCCATTGTCACTTCTGATGTGCTTTATCTTGACGCCAGAGTTGTTCATGGCTCGATTGGCGAAGCGTCTGAAGACATCCTGCACTTCAGTCTTATAGAGGATTATATGCACCCAAGTATATCTTGAATAATCATCAACAATGACAAAGCCATAGAGACAAGCAGTAGTAGTAAGAGTTGAGTAATGAGTGGGACCGAAAAGGTCCATGTGGAGCAGTTCGAAGGGTTGAGTCGTTGTCATGATTGTCTTCGAGGGATGCTTGGCCCTCATCATCTTTCCTGCTTCACAGGCACCGCATAAGTGATCCTTCTTTAACTTGAGGCCCTCGATGCCTACGACATGCTTCTTTCTTGTAAGAGTGTGCAAGTTCCTCATGCCAGCATGCCCTAGCCTGCTATGCCAGAGCCAGCATTCTGAAGCTTTTGCTAGAAGACATACGACAAGTTGTGGTCCTGCTGAGAAATCTACCACGTACAAATCATCTTTCCGATACCCTTCAAACACTAGAGACTTGTCAGATTCCATTAGAACAAGGCAGCGATATTTTCCAAACATCACAATCATGTTTAAATCACAAAGCATTAAGACAGACATTAAGTTGAAACCAAGGGATTCAACAAGCATGACTTTATCCATGTGTTGATCCTTTGAGATTGCAACTCTACCTAGACCCAATACCTTACTTTTACTAGCGTCAGCAAATGTGATGTGACTTTTGTCAGATGGACGTAAGGTTGAGTCCATAAGAAGGCTTCGCTTGCCAGTCATGTGACTAGTACACCCACTATCAATAATCCATTCTGAAGCAGCTGGTGTTGTACCCTACAGTGCAGTTAGGGGGATAGGCTTCATGAAGAGAATTGTGAAGCAAAAACATTTGACGAGCAAGTGGATTATGAAAGCTTAGATCGAGGTTAGGACTGATAGGGCAAGTAGCAAGCGACTTAGGAACAAAATACATAATAAGACCATTTGGGCATTTGATCTTGCACCATACAAGATGTTTAAGATCCCCAGCAATAGCTTCAGATGATTTTGGTTTCGGCTGGAGACCTTTCCCTACAAAAGAGAGTTAAGCTTTCTTAGTCACCCACATCTTCAAGGGTGGCTTCGAAGCAATGAGTCTAAGTGCAGCATCTGAGAACTTTGGCTTTGGAGCCCTAGCAAAAAGTCTGGCAGGTGAATAATAGTACTCGTAAGAATAAGCAGAATAGTTTTTGGTCTTATGAACATGGCGGTTTGATGAAACGCGCTCATATTCATAGGCCTGAGTAAGGTTTCCCTGCAAAACATTTGCGTTAGTGCGACTCAGGTGAGTCCTCTGTCTGTATGAAGCCTTTGGACCATATGAAGCCTGTGGTCTGGGGTTTGTCTTCTTCACTTGTGGTGTCATGACGACATTCACAGGAAGATTCTCCAAACACATTTTCGGCACCCAGACCTTCTTCATAGGCGGCCCATTCCTGCAGTTAGTACCAATATACCTGGCAAACACTTCACCATTCTGATTCTTAAACAGTTTATAGTTTGCATCAAAGGATTCATCAATAACAATGGGATTAGCACAAGTGAAGCCAGATAGGGTGGATGGATCCACTGAAGGTCCCTTTGCAGCAACCCATGTGGTTTTGGGGTACTGCTCAGGTTTCCAGTAAGAGCCATCAGCATTCATTTTCCTTTTGAACCCAACACCCTCTTTCCTAGGGTTTCGGTTCAGGATCTGCCTTTTGAGGACATCACATAGTGTCTGATGCCCTTTGAGGCTCTTAAACATCCCTGTTTCAAGCAATGTCTTCAACCTAGCATTCTCATCAGCAATAGCAGTGGCATCCTCAGCAGAGGGGTTAGTTGGCACATCAGCAGTTGAAGATATTGCAATAGTAGCAGCAGTAGAACAACCAGCAACAGAAGTAGCGTTGTCACGCTCAATACATTTAAGACATGGTGGTTCAAATCCTTCCTGAGCGGAACTGATCTGTTTGGCGCGAAGTGACTCGTTTTCCTTTTGAAGATCTTCATGAGCCGCTCTCAATTTCTCAAGATCTTGCTTCCTTTGAGGATAATCATAGGAAAGTTTTTCATGAGTTGTTGAGAGTGTTTCATGACGACTTTCAAGTTCCTCATACTTAACGTGAAGATTTTTTATGTCTTCAATTAAGGACTGAGATCGAGTCATTTCAGCGTCTAACAGGTCATCGATTTTGTCTAACAGTTTTTGAATATGTTCCATAGCTTTTTGTTGTTCAGTTGCAATTTTAGCAAGTGTTTTGTAGCTGGGTTTGGAACCACAATCAGAGTCATCTTCACTGGAAGTTTGATAGTGAGTAGTGCATGTGTTTACCTTGGCACCGCGTGCCATGAAGCAGTAGGTAGGAGCGGAGTAGTCCTTGTCATTTTCATCGGTGTCGGTGACGGAATCATTGTCTTCAGTGTTGAAGATGGACTTGGCAATGTATGCCACAGCCAGACTCGCAACGCCAGAATCGGACTCCTCCTCAGACTCCACCTCCGCCTCCTCAAAAGCGGACTCCTCCTCTGAATCCATTTCCTTGCCAACAAACACACGTGCCTTGCCAGATGAGCTCTTCTTGTGTGATGAAGACTTTGAGGAGGACTTGGAAGAAGACTTTGAGTATTTCTTCTTCTTCTTGTCGTCAGAATCATACTCTTTGCTCTTCTTTTTCTTCTTGTTCTCATTGTCCCACTGCGGACACTCAGAGATGTAGTGGCCAGGTTTCTTGCACTTGTGGCATGTTCTCTTCTTGTAGTCATGAGCAGAAGCTTCATCATTCCTTGAGCTTGATCGTGAGGACTTTCTGAAGCGTTTATTCTTGCTGAATTTTTGGAACTTCTTCACAAGCATAGCAAGCTCCTTTCCAATGTCTTCAGGATCATCAGAACTGCTGTCACACTCTTCTTCATATGAGGAGACAGCTTTTGCCTTCAAGGCACGAGTTCGCCCATAGTTGGGACCGTAGATGTCTCTTTTCTCAGAAAGCTGAAACTCGTGTGTGTTGAGCCTCTCAAGTATGTCAGACGGATCGAGTGTTTTGAAGTCAGGACGTTCTTGAATCATCAGGGTTAGGATGTCAAACGAGCTGTCAAGTGATCTCAGGAGTGTCTTGACGACTTCATGCTTGGTGATCTCAGTGGCGCCGAGGGCTTGAAGCTCATTTGTGATGTCAGTGAGTCGATCAAACGTGAGCTGAACATTCTCATTGTCATTTCTCTTGAAGCGGTTGAAGAGGTTGTGAAGGACACTGATTCTCTGATCTCTCTGGGTTGAGACGCCTTCGTTGACCTTGGAGAGCCATACTGTCCTTTGTTCAGATGACCACAGATGATGTTCTTGGCAGTGGAGTCCAGTTGAACAAACTTCTTGACATCAGCAGCGGTGACACCTTCACCAGCCTTGGGAACGCCATTCTTGACGACATACCATAGGTCGACATAAATGGCTTCAAGATGCATGCGCATCTTATTCTTCCAGTACGGATATTCAGTTCCATCGAAGACGGGGCACATAGCGGAGACTTTAATTATCCCTGCAGTCGACATAGCTAAAACTCCAGGTGGTTAAACCGAATCACACAGAACAAGGGAGTACCTTGCTCTGATACCAATTGAAAGTGCTAGTGATCGACTAGAGGGGGGTGAATAGGCGATTTTTATGAAAGTCTTCAAAACATGGAAGTTTCGAAGACAAACGATAGAAATAAACCTATTACCATGTAGCGGAAGGTAGACTACACTAGGCAAACTATAGTCAAGTATTCAATGGAGTGAAAGCACAATGGCTAATAGCAGCTAGGCAGTAAAGATCAGGTAGGAAGATATTGTGAAGCCAATCAGAACAAGCAGTCACTCAGTGAAGACAAACGATAAAGCAATCATACAATGACTTCCCAAGCACCAACAGTAAGTAAAGGGAAGGGAAGGATGAAACCAGTGACTTGTTGAAGAAAATGATTTGTTGGACCAGTTCCAGTTGCTGTGACAACTGTACGTCTGGTTAGGGAGGTTGAGATTCAACTCAGAAGACCTTGTCTTCACCTTATTCCCCTTGAGCTAAGGACACCCAGTCCTCGCCCAATCACTCTGGTAAGTCTTCAAGATAGACTTCCAAACCTTCACAGACTTCGTTCACCGGCGATCCACAATGACTCTTGGATTCTCAGAACGCGACGCCTAACCGGCTGGAGGATTCACAGTCCTCAAGTGTAATAAGTCTTCAGATCACATAGACAGTTAGACTTAAGTGATGCCTAACACTCTTTGGCTCTGGGTGTTTAGGGCTTTATCCTCGCAAGGAATTCTCTCTCAAAGGCTTCGAGGTGGGTTGCTCTCAAACGACAAAAGCCGTGCACTAACTCCGTGCAGCCAACTGTTTATGGTTGTAGGGGGTGGGCTATTTATAGCTACTAGGCAACCCGACCAGATTTGTCCGAAATGACCCTTGGTCACTAAGGAACTGACACGTGTTCCAACGGTCAGATTTCAAACACACACGGCAACTTTACTTGGGCTACAAGCAAAGCTGACTTATCCAACTCTGGACAAGATTTGCTCTCATAGTCTTCACTCAAAGACATAGGATTTGGTTTAGCATCACTTAAGTCATTCTGACTTGTTCAATTGGACCCCACTTAACATTATGGTGGCTCCTATGACTCAACAAAGAGGAAAACAAATGACGAAACAACTAAGTCTTCGCACTCCATAGTCTTCATGCGATGTCTTCTCTTGTCATAGTCTTCAATGTGAATGTCTTCACATACCACCTTTGACTTCAATGTCTTCATTCATTTTTAGGGGTCATCTCCGGTAGGAAAACCGAATCAATGAGGGACTTCTACCTGTGTTATCCTGCAATTCTCACAAACACATTAGTCCCTCAACCAGGTTTGTCGTCAATACTCCAAAACCATCTAGGGGTGGCACTAGATGCACTTACAGTAACCTCAGAAACTTATGGTGTAGTAGACGATCATCGGTAATAAGGTGCTCTCTGGGTGAAAGTGATCACGAGATCCTAATGTTAGATTTAGAAGAATTCATTTAACCCGAATAGAAGAGAGATCAGAGTCCCAGAGTATAGACGAGGAATAAAAGATCCTAATACCACCCAAAGGCGACATGGGCCCGTAAGACACACAGCCAATGTTAGTAAAAGTTTTTCAGTGACTAGACTCAACTTCGGTCAATGAGTTGGAAAGGGGGATCCTACAGGCAGTCGGATCTGATACTAACTTGTGACGCCCTCGATTCAATCGTACACTAATCATACATGCAAACGTGTACAATCAAGATCAAGGACTCACGGGAAGATATCACAACACAACTCTAGACACAAATTAAAATAATACAAGCTTTATATTACAAGCCAGGGGCCTCGAGGGCTCAAATACACAAGAGTCAGCAGAAGCAACAATATTTGAGTACAGACATAAGTTAGACAAGTTTTGCCTTAAGAAGGCTAGCACAAAAGCAACATTGATCGAAAAGGCAAGGCCTCCTGCATGGGAGCCTCCTAACTACTCGAAGTCGTCAGCGGCTATCACGTAGTAGTAGGCATCCTCGGGGTAGTAGTAGTCATCAGTGGTGTCGTCTGGCTCGTGGGATCTGTCATCTGGTCGCAACAATCGGGTATAGGGGAAAAGGAGGAAGCAAAGCAACCGTGAGTACTCATGCAAAGTACTCGCCAGACTTACATCAGATCTAAACTAAGTATGCATCTATATCAAAGGAAATGGGCTGTATTTGTGGACTAAACTGCGGAATGCCAGAAGAGAAGGGGAAAGCCTAGCCTATCAAAGACTAGCATCTTCAAGCATCTTGCAGCATTTAGAAGAGTACATATCAACATAATGTAAAGTAGTAGTGTTATCAACCTCGGCCAGAGATCCTTTCTTGACTCCCTGCGAGAAAGCAATCCCAGAGCCATACTATCCATTTCTCATCACAAGTATCTAGTTCTAGTTGTATCGATCGGGATACAACTCCAAGTGTCTGTTACCGTAGGACATGCTATCGATAGATGTTTTCTTCCCTGCAGGGGTGCACCAACTTACCCACCACGCCCGATTAACTCCGGCCGGACACACTTTCCTAGGTCATGCCCGGCCTCGGCTAAACAATACGCCGCAACCCGACCTAGGCTTAATAGAGAGGTCAGCACGCCAGACTAAACCTATGCCCCCAGGGTTCTTGGGCCATCGCCCCAGGAACTCCTACACGTTGTGTGGGCGGCCGGTGAGCAGACCTAGCTACCTCCTTAAAAAGGCAGGAGCTTACCAGTCCAACCCGGCGCGCACCGATCAGTCGCTGACATCTATTAAGCTTTGGCTGATGCATACGACACAGAACGCCCATACAATGCCCACGTGATGGTTAGTGCTATTAGGCCAGAGGCCCGTCGGATCAAATATCCAAATTGTAGTGGATTAGGAGCACGTGGTAACGAGCAGAAAACCCGATCAATGTCACCCCGTCGCCCCGTCTCGAGTACTTGCGGCAAGGGCTAAGAATGCCTGGCCACGCCTCGCAGTTATCTCGCAGGCACCTTCCAGGTCAACCCGACTCCACATCACTCGCTATTAAGCTCGCGCGAGTACCCCTCAGGGCCGACCCGTCTTTAGTAACATGGTTCAGTGTAAAGTCATAGTAACCTTAGTAACTGTGTGTCTAACACCAAAGGGGAAACCCGAGGAATCACCCCCGGTGAATTCCACTCGATGTTATTATCAAGGTGAGCGTAAGAGGATCCACCCTCGAGGTTCACACTTGAGGGGTTGCACGACAGAGCTGTAATGGAAGTGGTTAAGGAGGAAATCACCCTCGATTACCTCGACCGTATAGCTACACTACAGAGGTCCCATCAAGAGTGATGTAAGAGGTTCCACCCTCGGCACTCGATGGTAACTCTGCAGAGTCGTACAACTAGGGGGTGATGTGCGGTGCCGGGGCATGGACGTCGATCACGTTGATCGATTCATCGAACATAAAGCGAGGCAACTGTGACAAGTGGGGTCACTGATGGATCTCTAACCAACCTATACTAAGCAGTTTAGGATAAGTAGGTAATGTATGAAAGCAGGTAACAAAAACAGGCTATGCATCAGAGTAGGATCATACAGAAAACAGTAGCAATTCTAATGCAAGCATGAGAGGGAAAGAAATGGGCGATATCGGAATGCTCAAGGGGGGTTTGCTTGCCTGGAAGCTCTGCTGAAAAAGAAGAAGTGTCGTCGTCGACGTAGTCGATCAATGGGGCATCAGCAGCGGTCTCGGGGTCTACCGGAGAGAAGAGGAGGAAGAAACAGTAAATACAGAGCAAACAGATGCATCACTAAGCATTACATTACGACGGGCAGAGCTAGGGTTGTCGTAACATAGTATTACATGTTGCAGACGGAGGGGATAAACATCCGAGGATGAATCCCCGGCGTTAGAAGAATTCCAGACAGATGAAAGAGAGGGGACGGTTCCAATTTCAACATGTTAGGGGCATGTGACAAGTGAAAGGACCGCGCATTCGGATTCGTGGGATTTTTTTGAGCAACTTTCATATAGAAAACATTTTCATCAAAGTTACGGTTTATTTTCTATGAATTTCTAAAGATTTAAACAATATTATGCAAATATCTTTAATTCCAAAAAGGGTTACTACGTCAGCACGACGTCACCCTGACATCAGCAGCCAACCAGCCAGTTTGACTGGTCAAGCTGATGCCTAGGACCCACTTGTCATGGGCAGAGGGTTAACAGAGGGTCTAACTTAATCAGATTAGTTAATTAATAGGCTGGGCCCACTAGCCATTGATTAATTAGCTTAATTAAATAGTTTTAACTAATTTAGTTAATTAAGAAGCTGTGGGGGACACTGGTCAATGACTGGACCAAGTCTACTCAACAAGTTGACTCAGTCAACTGGGCCCGTGGGACCCAGCTGCCAGTGACTTAGAGGGTTCAGTGGCAGGGCCACGTCGGACCGGCACCGGAGTGAGCTCCGACGAGCCCTGTTCGCGGCGATGGGCTCGGGCAGCTTATTGGGCATGGGTTAATGGGCCGCGGGCGGGGCAGCTCTAGGCGCTGCCAGCGGCACAACCGCCGCCAGGCGCGGGGAGGCCGGCATCCATGGCCGGGCGAGGCAAGGCGCCGGCGGCCAGGGACGGAAGGCGTTCACGGCGGGCGCGGCCAAATGGGGCAGCCGACACGGGGGGCTACGGCGAGCGCGTGCGGGGCCGCAACAGCTCCGCCAAGTGAGCAAGCAGCGGCAAGGGCGAGCGACGGAAGCACCGCGGGGTCGGCTGGAGGCCATGCCATGCGGGAGGAAGGGGCGGCAAGAAGCACGGGCGCTTGCGCAGTCTGGCGCGCGGACGAGCGCGGTGGTGCAGTCAGCATGCGGGAGGGCGCTGGCGGCTGCAGGGTTATGGGCTGGTGCAGGGACATGGCGACATCAGCAGCGAGGCACCAAGGTAGCAGCTGGCTGTGGTGGCTGTGGGCGGAGGTAGGTGCAGGGGCGGGGCAAGCGGCCTAGTGCGGCCGGCGGGGTCGAGCAGGGGAGGGGCGAGGCACGGGCCGGGCGGAGGTGGGTTGTAGGCGGCGGAGTGAGGGGGCTGCAAGGGGGGTACGTGCGGCTGCAGGTGCATGACGGTGCGGTGGCCGGAGCAGCAGGAGCATGGAGGCCGTGGGCACGGAAAGCGCATGCGCGGGCAACGCGGGCTGCGGGAGGTCCCAGGCGGTGCCTTCGGCGGCTAAACGAGAGGAGGAAGAGAAGGGAATCGATGCGGTGCTCATGGCGGGGCGATAGGGGATGGCAGCGTGCTCGGGGAGGCCTGTCAGAGCCAAAGTAGTCGATGGAGTCCAACGAGGCAGAGGAGGAAGAAGACGATGATGCAGGCGCTCCGGTGCGGGTTCTTTGGTGTAGTCAAAGGGGACGACCGCAAGGAAGCTCCTGGGCATGCTAGCCGGCGACAGGAAGGCCGGTGGCCGCGGGATCGACGAGGTCCATGGCGACCAGGATGCGGTTGTTCGCGGGAGAGAGGTAAGAGGCGCGAGAAGGAGGGGGAGAAGTGGATGGAGTGGGAGAGGCGATCGAGGGGGCGCGGCGTCGGCGTCCTTATCCCCTCCGGGGCCTGTAGCGACGCGGGGCGGCGTGGTGGTCGGGGGCGAACGCGGGCGCCCTGGTCGTTGGAACAGTGGGGAGGGAGACGACCGGGGAGGGGGAGTGGGATGGCCAGCTGGAGTGGGCCAAGGCCCAATGGGAGGCCAGGGGCTCTGGCCCTTTTCTTTTTCTTTTTCTTTTGCAGAAAGGGTTTTGTAATATTTGGGGTGCCAAAATGATTTTTGTAAGATATGGGTTGTCCACATAAATATAATGCAATGGTTGGCATTGCCACAAAAAGATTGTGAAGCTTTTGAAATAGTTTGCAATTTTTATAAATTAAAAAGCCATTTAACCTATTGTTTTAGCCACTGCTTTAATTGGTTTAGGCCATTTAAACACCTTGCAAAATGTTGGTTCACCACCAATATTAACAAATGATTATTTGCCACATGATGAACATTTTAGTTTTCATCTCTGACAAATATGGATTTTTGACTTCGGAGTGGATTTGAATTTGAATTGTGATTTGGATCAAGTGAAGATTAGCAATAGTAGTGTGATGACATGGCACCATCAACAGGGTATTACTATAGCATGACACTGGGGGTGTTTCAATTGCAGAATGGGGCAGCTCTCCAGATCGTACAAAGGGGTGCAACAGCGTTAGAGCACTGTAACGGTGCCGACGGGTGGTGTACAACTCATCGCGAAGAGCTCGGTTAGCTCAATCTAGCCCATCAGCATGCAGAACAAAGTTCTGATGGTGGAAGGGCTCGCTGGTGATGGTGGAGTAGGCAGCAGTGTTGTGTCCCTCCTCACCATCGTCGGATGCGATAGCAATAATGTTCCTGAAAGGGTAAGTGTCCAACACCCGATACTCTCCACAAAGACATGTCAGAGCAGCGTAAGCAGCATCATGGACTGCCATATCGACGGTCACTCCAACACCATGAGCAGTGTGCAACATAGTAGTGAAGTCATACTCCCGAGAGTAGAGGTGGAAGATGGCACGGTACTGCTCCTGGTTAAAGTCCTGGTACTGCTCGTACAAGATGTACTCAGGATGCCAACGATTCCCTAGATAGGTCATCATCTCAGCTAGCACAACAGGTGATCCTGAGACTCCAATGGCCATCGTGTGGCGCACGACTTGCCTCGTTGGTTCCATCTGAAAACAAAGATGTTTCAAAGGAGTAAAATGACAGTGTGGGTGTTATTCAAAACACTATTCTAAGGAATAACTATGGCTTATCCAACTTTGGGGTGAATGTGTCCATGGGATCCTAATGTCAGAGTTAGTAAATCCGTTTAACCCGAGTAGAAGAGAGATTAGAGTCCCTGAGTATAGACGAGGAGTAAAAGATCCTAGTACTACCCAAATGGTGACGTGGGCCTGTAGGACACACAGCCATGTTAGTAAAAGTTTTGTAGTGACTAGACACGACTTCGGCCAAGGAGTGTGGAAGGGGGATTCCTACAGGCAGTCGGCTCTGCTACCAACTTGTGACGCCCCTGATTCAATCATACACTAATCATACACGCAAACATGTACGATCAATATCAGGGACTCACAGGAAGATATCACAACACAACTCTAAAAACAAATAAGTCATACAAGCATCATAATACAAGCCAGGGGCCTCGAGGGCTCGAATACAAGTGCTCGATCATAGATGAGTTAACGGAAGCAACAATATCTGAGTACAAACATAAGTTAAACAAGGTGCCATAAGATGGCTAGCACAAACTGGGATACAGATCGAAAGAGGCGCATGCCTCCTGCCCGGGATCCTCCTAAACTACTCCTGGTCATCGGCGGCGGCCTGGACGTAGTAGTAGGCACCTCCGGTGTAGTAGGAGTCATCATCAGTGGCGTCTGGCTCCGAGGCTCCAACATCTGATTGCGACAACCGGGAAGAATGGAAAGGGGGGAAAGAGGGAGCAAAGCAACCGTGAGTACTCATCCAAAGTACTCGCAAGCAAGGATCTACACTACATATGCAATGGTATCAATGAAATGGTTAGTATCTGTGGACTGAACTGTAGAATGCCAGAATAAGGGTGGGTAGATAGTCCTATCGAAGACTACGCTTCTAGCAGCCTCCATCTTGAAGCATATAGAAGAGAGTAGTTGGTAAGTTCACCAAGTATCATCGTATAGCATAATCCTACACGACGATCCTCTCCTCATCGCCCTGTGAGAGAGCGATCACCGGGTTGTCTCTAGAACTTGTCTGGACATGTTTTATTAAGTATCCGGTTCTAGTTGTCATAAGGTCATAGTACAACTCTGGGTCATCCTTTTACCGAGGGACACTGCTATTTGAATAGATAAACTTCCCTGCAGGGATGCACCACATTACCCAACACGTTCGATCACTCTGGCCGGACACACTTTCCTGGTCATGCCCGGCCTCGGAAGATCAACACATCACAACCCCACCTAGGCCTAATAGAGAGGTCAACACACCGGTCTAAATCTTAAGCGCGCAGGGTCTGGGCCCATCACCCGTTGCGAATGCGGCCAGTGAACAAACCTAGCAACCTCCATTACAAAGTAAGTTGCGTTACGCGGTCCAACCCGACGCGCACCTCTCCGTCGCTGACGTCTAGAAGGCTTCGGCTGATACCATGACGTCGAGTGCCCATAACTGTTCCCGGGTGGTGATTAGTGCATATAGGCTCGTAGCCAGACTCAGATCAAATACCCAATCTCGTTAAGCATGTTAATTGATGTAACCGCGGACGCCGACCAGGGGCCAGGCCCACCTCTCACCTAGGTGGTCTCAACCTGCCCTGTCGCTCCGCCACAAATATCCACTCAGAGGGCCGTCGGGACAATTGTCCTTTCAGCCCCCAATCCGTGAATCACTCGTGGGTACTCTACGAGATGACCCGACTTTAGTCACCACATGTATCATATAATATGTATGTAAGTATATACCCGTGATCACCTCCTGGGTGATCATGACCCGATAGTATAGCATGCCAGACGGACAAGAATGTAGGGCCACTGATGATAAACTAGCAACCTATACTAAGCATGTAGGATTGCGGGTAAAGGTAACAACAGTAGTAGCAAAGACAGGCTATGCAGCAGAATAGGATTAACAGAAAGCAGTAACATGCTACACTACTTCAATGCAAGCGGTAGAGAGAAGGAATAGGCGATGTCGGGATGACCAAGGGGGGTTTGCTTGCGTGGAAGCTCAGTAAGAAGAGGGGTCATCAACACCGTAGTCGTACTGGGTAGCAGCGGCGTCGGTCTCGGTGTCTAACGAGAGAAGAGGGGGAAGAAACAATAAATATAATGCAAACATATGCATGGCGATCCTTGACATGACAAGCGGTGCTAGGTGTGCCGTAACGCGGTAGTAGGTGATATCGCCAAAGGGGGGAAACATCCGAGAAAGTATTCCCGGTGTTTGACGTTTTCAGACAGATGAACCGGAGGTGGATTGTTGCATGTTCGCTATGCTAGGGATGCGTGGTGGATGAACAGAATGCGTATTCGGATTTGTCTCATCGTTCTGAGCAACTTTCATGTACAAAGTATTTTCATCCGAACTACGGATTATTTTATATTAATTTATAAAGATTTAATCATTTTCAAGAATTAACAGATTGATTTAATCAAAAGCATTTATGATGTCAGCATGACATCAACGGGCAACTCTGACCGTTGACTAGTCAAACTGACACATGGGGCCCGTTCATCATTGTCTGTCTAACTAACTAACAGATTAATTAGATTAGTTAGCAGGTTAATTAGGTTTAATTAGTTTGCTAACGGAATTAATTAAGTTAATTAATTAATTTAATTATTGTTTTTCTTTCTCTTTTTTTATAACGTTATCACGGGCGGGTCCCCACTGGTCATTGACCCAGAGGGAGCCTTAACAGGCGCCGGGTGCGGGGCTTAGCCTGAGCGGGCGCATGCCCAGGGGCGCACGGGGCGGGCAAACCCACCCGACGGCTGTGGGCACGGCGATGATGTCGCTTGAAGCTACATCGGTATTTATCCAAAGAGGAAGGGATGATGGAGCACAGCGCGGTAGGTATTTCCCTCAGATGTGAAACCAAGGTTATCGAACCAGTAGGAGAACCAAGCAACACAACATAAACAACACCTTGATACGTCTCCAATGTATCTATAATTTTTGATTGTTCCATGCCATTATATTATCTATTTTGGATGTTAATGGGCTTTATTATACACTTTTATATTATTTTTGGGACTAACCTATTAACCGGAGGCCCAGACCAAATTGTTGTTTTTTGCCTATTTCAGTGTTTCGCAGAAAAGGAATATCAAATGGAGTCCAAACGGAATGAAACCTTCGGGAACATGATTTTCTGAACAAACATGATCCAGAGGACTTGGAGTGGACGTCAAGCAATCAACAAGGAGTCCACGAGGCAGGGGGCGCGCCTACCCCCCTGGGCGCCCCCTCCACCCTCATGGGCCCCTCGTGGCTCCACCGACCTACTTCTTCCTCCTATATATACCTACGTACCCCGAAACCCTCCTGGAGCACCACGAAAACTCTAATTCCACCGCCGCAACCTTTTGTACCCGTGAGATCATCTTGGGGCCTTTTCCGGCACTCCGCCGGAGGGGGCATTGATCACAGAGGGCTTCTACATCAACACCATAGCATCTCCGATGATGTGTTAGTAGTTTACTTCAGACCTTCACGTCCATAGTTATTACTAGATGGCTTCTTCTCTCTCTTTGTATCTCAATACAAAGTTCTCCTCGATTCTCTTGGAGATCTATTCGATGTAATCTTGTTTTGCGGTGTGTTTGTCGAGATCCGATGAATTGTGGGTTTATGATCAAGTTTATCTATGAACAATATTTGAATCTTCTCTAAATTCTTTTATGTATGATTGGTTATCTTTGCAAGTCTCTTCGAATTATCGGTTTGGTTTGGCCTACTAGATTGATCTTTCTTGCAATGGGAGAAGTGCTTAGCTTTGGGTTCAATCTTGCGGTGCTCGATCCCAGTGACAGACAGGGAAATGATCCATATTGTATTGTTGCCATCGAGGATAAAAAGATGGGGTTTATATCATATTGCATGAGTTTAACCCTCTACATCATGTCATCTTGCCTAATGCGTTACTCTATTCTTATGAACTTAATACTCTAGATGCATGCTGGATAGCGGTTGATGTGTGGAGTAATAGTAGTAGATGCAGGCATGAGTCGGTCTACTTTTCACGGACGTGATGCCTATATTCATGATCATACCTAAATATTCTCATAACTATGCTCAATTCTATCAATTGCTCGACACCAATTTGTTCACCCACTGTAATACTTATGCTCTTGAGAGAAGCCACAAGTGAAACCTATGGCCCCCGGGTCTATTCTCCACCATATTAATCTCTCGTTACCAAGTTATTCCTTGCACTATTTATTTTTGCAATCTTTACTTTTTATCTTTATCATAAAAATACCAAAAATATTATCTTATCATATCTATCAGATCTCACTCTCATAAGTGACCGTGAAGGGATTGACAACTCCTTTATCGCATTGGTAGCGAGGTTCTTATTTGTTTGCGTAGGTACGAGGGACTTGCGTGTGGCCTCCTACTGGATTGATACCTTGGTTCTCAAAAACTGAGGGAAATACTTATGCTACTTTGCTGCATCACCCTTTCCTCTTCAAGGGAGAACCAACGCAGTGCTCAAGTGGTAGCAAGAAGTATTTCTGGCGCCGTTGCCGGGGAGTCTACGCACAAGTCAAGACATACCAAGTACCCATCACAAACTCTTATCCCTCACATTACATTATTTGCCATTTGCCTCTCGTTTTCCTCTCCCCCACTTCACCCTTGCCGTTTTATTCGCCCTTCTTCTGCTCGTCTTTCCATTTGCTTTGATGTCTTACTTGGCTCGTTTGCTCGTTTGGTTGGAATAGTTGTTTATTTATTGCTAAACTGAGAACCTAAGGTCTATGGATCCTCATCCGCTTGCTAATCTTTTTAAGAGATCCAATTTTGATGAACCAATTGCTAGTGAGCTTTGTGCACTAGATTATCTTTAGAAGTTTTGCTTGAAATTCGTCAATCTGAAAATTGCGATGAAGTACTCTATGAAGTGATTCACGACAGATGTTTGAATGAAAAGCATGATTGCAATGATGATAGTATAAATTCTATTAATGTCAATTGTGCTCATAATATGCAAAACCCTAAGCTTGGGGATGCTAGTTTTGCTATGTCTACTACTTGTTGCAATGATCATGATTGGGGTGATTCTTCTTATGATCTTGAAAATTTATTTAAGCCCCATGATGAATATGAAATTGATAATAATGGCTGTAATAATATTGAAAGTGGGTTTGGAAGAGTGTCAACTTTAGATCCCACATATTTGAAGAATGTTAAATCTTGTGAATTTTTTGATAAATGTGGGTTTGGAGAGGTCATGACTTTAGTTAATTTTAATCCCACTATTTTGGAAGAGTGTCAACTTTGCATACATGTGGATCGTGGTAAGAGTATGTTTTGTGATAGCTATATTGTTGAATTTTCTTATGATCCTACATGTAATTATTCTAAGAGAGGAAAATATGGTTGTAGAAATTTTCATGTTACTAAATTACCTCTCGTTATGTTGAGATTGCTATTGTTTCTTTCCGCTTCCTTGCATATGCTAGTTTTTGCTTTCCTTAATAATTTGTTTGCCTATAAGATGCCTATGCATAGGGAGTATGTTAGACTTAGATGTGTTTGTCACATGTTTTATGATGCTCTCTTTGTGCTTCAATTCTTGTCTTTCATGTGAGCATCATTGAAATCTTATGCCTAGCTAAAAGGCTTTAAAGAAAAGCGCTTGTTGGGAGACAACCCAATATTTTTCCTTGCTGTTATTCAATAAATAATTCATCTAGCCTCTGTTTAGATGTGGTTTTATGCTTTTAGTTAGTGTTTGTTCCAAATAGAACCTTTGGGAAGACTTGGGGAAAGTCTTTGCGATCTTGCTGTAAAAAACAGAAACTTTAGCGCTCACGAGATTTGCTGCCATTTTTTACTGGAGAGTGCTATTTAGTTAATTCTTATTGAAGATGATTAATAGATAAATTCCTCACATCCAGAAATTTATTTTAGAATTTTGGGGGTTCCACAAGTAGTCTAAACCTACAGATTACTACAGACTGTTCTATTTTTGACAGATTCTGTTTTTCGTGTGTTGTTTGCTTATTTTGATGAATCTATGGCTAGTAAAAGAGTTTATAAACCATAGAGAAGTTGGAATACAGTAGGTTTAACACAAATATAAATAAAGAATGAGTTCATTACAGTACCTTGAAGTGGTGGTTTGTTTTCTTTTACTAACGGAGCTCATGAGATTTTCTATTTGAGTTTTGTGTTGTGAAGTTTTCAAGTTTTGGGTAAATATTTGATGGATTATGGAACAAGGATTGGCAAGAGCCTAAGCTTGGGGATGCCCAAGGCACCCCAAGGTAAAATACAAGGACAACCAAAAGCCTAAGCTTGGAGATGCCCCGAAAGGCATCCCCTGTTTCATCTTCGTCTATCGGTAACTTTACTCAGAGCTATATTTTTATTCACCACATGATATGTGTTTTGCTTGGAGCGTCTTGTATGATTTGAGTCTTTGCTTTTTAGTTACCACAATCATCCTTGTTGTACACACCTTTTGAGAGAGACACACATGATTCAGAATTTTTTAGAATACTCTATGTGCTTCACTTATATCTTTTGAGCTATATAGTTTTTGCTCTAGTGCTTCACTTATATCTTTTAGAGCACGGTGGTGGTTATATTTTACAGAAATTATTGATCTCTCATGCTTCACTTATATTACTTTGAGAGTCTTGAACAGCATGGCTATTTGCTTTAATTGTGAAATTAGTCCTAATATGATAGGCATCCAAGATGAAAATTATAAAGTGCACTGAATACTAAGAGATGTTTGATACTTGATAATTGTTTTGAGATATGAAGATGGTGATATTAGAGTCATGCTAGTTGAGTAGTTGTGAATTTGAGAAGTACTTGTTCTAAAGTTTGTGATTCCCATAGCATGCACATATGGTGAACTGATATGTCTCCAACGTATCTATAATTTTTCATTCTTCCATGCTATATTATATTCTGTTTTGGACAATATTGGGCATTATTATACACTTTTATATTATTTTTGGGACTAACCTATTAACCGGAGGCCCAACCCAGAATTCTTGTTTTTGCTTATTTCCGAGTTTCACAGAAAAAGAATATCAAACGGAGTCCAAATGGAATGAAACCTTCGGGAACGTGATTTTTGGAACGAACGTGATCCAGAGGACTTGGACCCTAGGTCAAGAAGGAAACCAGGAAGGCATGAGGTAGGCGGCGCGCCTACCCCCCCCCCCCAGGTGCGCCCTCCACCCTCGTGGGGCCCACGTTGCTCCACCGACGTACTTCTTCCTCCTATATATACCTACGTACCCCCAAACAACCAAATACGGAGCCAAAAACCTAATTCCACCGCCGCAACCTTCTGTACCCGTGAGATCCCATCTTGGGGCCTTTTCCGGAGCTCCGATGGAGGGGGCATCAATCACGGAGGGCTTCTACATCAACACCATAGCCTCTCCGATGATGTCTGAGTAGTCTACCTCAGACCTTCGGTTCCATAGTTATTAGCTAGATGGCTTCTTATCTCTTCTTCGATCTCAATACAATGTTCTCCCCCTCTCTCATGGAGATCTATTCAATGTAATCTTCTTTTGTGGTGTGTTTGTTGATACCGATGAATTGTGGGTTTATGATCAAGTTTATCTATGAACAATATTTGAATTTTCTCTGAATTATTTTATGTATGATTGGTTTATCTTTGCAAGTCTCTTCGAATTATCAGTTTGGTTTGGCCTACTAGATTGATCTTTCTTGCAACGGGACAAGTGCTTAGATTTGGGTTCAATCTTGCGGTGTCCTTTCCCAGTGATAGTAGGGGCAGCAACGCCCGTATTGTATTGTTGCCATCGAGGATAACAAGATGGGGTTTATATCATATTGCATGAGTTTATCCCTCTACATCATGTCATCTTACTTAAAGCGTTACTCTGTTCTTTTGAACTTAATACTTTAGATGCATGCTGGATAGCGGTCGATGTGTGGAGTAATAGTAGTAGATGCAGGCAGGAGTCGGTCTACTTGTCGCGGATGTGATGCCTATATACATGATCATACCTAGATATTCTCATAACTATGCTCATTTCTGTCAATTGCTCAACAGTAATTTGTTTACCCATCGTAATATTTATGCTCTCGAGAGAATCCACTAGTGAAACCTATGGCCCCCGGGTCTATTTTCTATCATATTAATCTCCCGTCAACAAAGCTATTTCTTTTGCTTTCTTTACTTTGCATCTTTATCATAAAAATACCAAAAATATTATCTTATTGTATCTATCAGATCTCACTTTCGTAAGTGACCATGAAGGGATTGACAACCCCTTTATTGTGTTGGTTGCGAGGATTTTATTTGTTTGTATAGGTGCGAGGGACTCGTGTGTGGCCTCCTATTGGATTGATACCTTGGTTCTCAAAAACTGAGGGAAATACTTACGCTGCTTTACTGCATCACCCTTTCCTCTTCAAGGGAAAACCAACGCAGTGCTCAAGAGGTAGCAAGAAGGATTTCTGGCGCCGTTGCCGGGGAGTCTACGCAAAAGTCAACATACCAAGTACCCATCACAAACCCTTATCTCCCGCATCACATTATTTGCCATTTGCTTCTCATTTTCCTCTCCCCCACTTCACCCTTGCCGCTTTATTCGCCCTCTCTCTCCGTCCTCCTTCTCTTTCCCTATTTGCCTCTTTTGCCCCTTTCTTGGTTGCTTGTGTGTTGGATCGCTTGCTTGTCACGATGGCTCTACCTAGATTTGGTGATCTTCACCTTAAAAGGTTAGAAGAGATCGAATGCAACGTCAGGAGTTTTATGGTCTTACAATTTGAGCATAATTATTTCTTAGGAACGAGCTTAAGGAACAAAAAAGCTTTATGGGTTATATGAATAAAGAGCTCGATGATTTGTCTAAAGAATTTGATGGTTTGAAATCTCAGATTGCTCATCTTGAGAAGTTAATAGCTGAAGTTTCGGATAAACAGGCCACCTTAGTTAATAAGATGGCCGCTAAGCCGGATTTTTTTTGGAAAACAGAGATGAAGATCTAAAAATTATTGATGTGTCCCCAATTAAATCTTTGTTTTTCAATATGAATCTTGATAATGATGGGACTGAATATGATCCACCTTTACCTAGAAGGCGTTCCAAAAATTCGGAGTCTTTAGATCTTGATGCAAAAATTGTTAAAAGTGGGATTGAAGAGGTCAAAACTTTAAATATCAATGAACCCACTATTTTGGATTTCAAGGAATTTAATTATGATAATTGTTCTTTGATAGATTGTATTTCCTTGTTGCAATCCGTGCTAAATTCTCCACATGCTTATAGTCAAAATAAAGCTTTTACTAAACATATCGTTGATGCTTTGATGCAATCTTATGAAGAAAAACTTGAGTTAGAAGTTTCTATCCCTATTAAACTTTATGATTAGTGGGAACCTACTATTAAAATTAAAATTAAAGATCGTGAATTCTATGCTTTGTGTGATTTGGGTGCTAGTGTTTCCACGATTCCAAAGACTTTGTGTGATTTGCTAGGTTTTCGTGATTTTGATGATTTGCTAGTGTTTCCACGGATTCCACCATTAAGAAACCTATGGGAAGAATTATTGATGTTATTATTGTTGCAAATAGGAATTATGTGCCCATAGATTTTATTGTTCTTCATGTCCTATTATTCTTGGTAGACCTTTCCTTAGAACGATGGGTGCAATTATTGATATGAAGGAAGGGAATATTAGATTCCAATTTCCGTTAAGGAAAGGCATGGAACACTTCCCTAGAAAGGAAATAAAATTACATTATGAATCTATTATGAGAGCCACTTATGGATTGCCTACCAAAGATGGCAATACCTAGATCTATCATTGCCATTATACCTAGCTAGGGGCGTTAAACGATTGAGCTTGTTGGGAGGCAACCCAATTTTATTTTTATTCCCTGATTTTTGCTCCTGTTTAGTAATAAATAATTTACCTAGCCTCTGTTTTGGTTTTGTTTTTTTTTAATTAGTGTTTGTGCCAAGTAGAACCGTTGGGAAGACTTGAGGAAAGTCTTTTTAATCTTGTTGTACAAAACAGAAACTTTAGCGCTCACGAGAACTGCTGCCATTTTTATTTGGACAGTGCTATTTAGTTAATTATTTTGGCATATGATTAATATATAAATTCCTCACTTCCATAAATTTATTTTATAATTTTTGGGGTTCCAGAAGTTTGCGTTACTTACAGATTACTACAGACTGTTCTGTTTTTGACAGATTCTGTTTTTCGTGTGTTGTTTGCTTATTTTGATGAATCTATGGCTAGTAAAATAGTTTATAAACCATAGACAAGTTGGAATACAGTAGGTTTAACACTAATATAAATAAATAATGATTTCATTACAGTACTTGAAGTGGTGTTTTGTTTTCTTTGGCTAACGGAGCTCATGAGATTTTCTGTTAAGTTTTGTGTTGTGAAGTTTTCAAGTTTTGGGTAAAAGATTTGATGGATTATGAAACAAGGATTGGCAAGAGCCTAATCTTGGGGATACCCATGGCACCCCAAGATAATATAAGGACACCTAAAAGCCAAAGCTTGGGGATGCCCCGGAAGGCAGCCCCTCCTTTCGTCTACTTCCATCGGTAACTTCACTTGGAGCTATATTTTTATTCACCACATGATATGTGTTTTGCTTGGAGCATTTTGTATTATTTGAGTCTTTATTTTTTAGTTTGCCACAATCATACTTCCTGTACACACCTTTTGAGGGAGACACACATGATTCGGAAATTGTTACAATACTCTATGTGCTTAACTTATACCTTTTGAGTTATATAGTTTTTGCTCTAGTGCTTCACTTATATCTTTTAGAGCACGGTGATGGATTTGTTTTATAGAAACTATTGTTCTCTCATGCTTCACTTAGATTATTTTGAGAGTCCTACAAAACAGTGTGGTAATTTGCTTTGATTATGTTAGGCATTCAAGATTAGTAAAAAAAATCTTATGAGTGTGTTGAATACTATGAGAAGTTTGATACTAGATAATTGTTTAGAGATATGGAGATCGTGATATTAGAGTCATGCTAGTTGAGTAGTTTTGAATTTGATAAATACTTGTGTTAAAGTTTGTGATTCCCGTAGCATGCACATATGGTGAACCGTTATGTGATGAAGTCGGAGCATGATTTATTTATTGAATGTCTTCCTTATGAGTGGCGGTCGGGGACGAGCGATGGTCTTTTCCTACCAATCTATTCCCCTAGGAGAATGCGCGTAATACTTTGCTTTGATAACTTGTAGATTTTTGCAATAAGTATATGAGTTCTTTATGACTAATGTAGAGTCCATGGATCATACACACTTTCTTCCTTCCACCATTTCTAGCCTCTCTAATACCACGCACTTTTTGCCGGTATCATACACCCACCATATACCTTCCTCAAAACAGTCACCATACCTACCTATCATGGCATTTCCATAGCCATTCCGAGATATATTGCCATGCAACTTACCACCATTTCGTTTTTATGACATGCTCCATCATTGTCATATTTATTTGCATGATCATGTAGTTGACATTGTATTTGTGGGCAAAGCCACCGTTCATAATTCTTTCATACATGTCACTCTCGATTCATTGCATATCCCGGTACACCGCCGGAGGCATTCACATAGAGTCATATTTTGTTCTACGTATTGAGTTGTAATTGTTGAGTTGTAAGTAAATAAAAGTGTGATGATCGTCATTTTTAGAGCATTGTCCCAAGTGAGGAAAGGATGATGGAGACTATGATTCCCCCACAAGTCGGGATGAGACTCCGGACTAAAAAAAAGAGGCCATAAAAAATAGGAAAGGCCCAAATAAAAAGCAAAAATGAGAGAAAAAGAGAAAATGGACAATGCTACTATCCTTTTACCACACTTGTGCTTCAAAGTAGCACCATGATCTTCATGATAGAGAGTCTCCTATGTTGTCACTTTCATATACTAATGGGAATTTTTCATTATAGAACTTGGCTTGTATATTCCAATGATGGGCTTCCTCAAAATTCCCTAGGTCTTCGTGAGCAAGCGAGTTGGATGCACACCCACTTAGTTTCTTTTGTTGAGCTTTGATACACTTATAACTCTAGTGCATCTGTTGCATGGCAATCCCTACTCACTCACATTGATATCTATTAATGGGCATCTCCATGGCCCGTTGATACGCCTTGTTGATGTGAGACTATCTTCTCCTTTTTGTCTTCTCCACAACCACCATTCTATTCCACATATAGTTATATATCCATGGTTCACGCTCATGTATTGCGTGAAGATTGAAAAAGTTTGAGAACACCAAAAGTATGAAACAATTGCTTGGCTTGTCATCGGGGTTGTGCATGATTTAAATACTTTGTGTGGTGAAGATAGACCATAGCCAGACTATATGATTTTGCAGGGATAACTTTCTTTGGCCATGTTATTTTGAGAAGACATAATTGCTTAGTTAGTATGCTTGAATTATTATTATTTTTATGTCAACATTAAACTTTTGTCTTCAATCTTTCGGATCTGAATATTCATACCACAATTAATAGAATTACATTGAAATTATGCCAAGTGGCATTCCACATCAAAAATTCTGTTTTTATCATTTACCTACTCAAGGACGAGCAGGAGTTAAGCTTGGGGATGCTTGATACGTCTCCAACGTATCTATAATTTTTGATTGTTCCATGCTATATTATATTCTGTTTTGAACATTATTGGGCTTTATTATACACTTTAATATTATTTTTGGGACTAACCTATTAACCGGAGGCCCAGCCCAGAATTGCTGTTTTTTTGCTTATTTCAGAGTTTCGCAGAAAAAGAATATCAAACGGAGTCCAAACGGAATGAAACCTTCGGGGACGTGATTTTTGGAACGAACGTGATCCAGAGGACTTGAACCCTACGTCAACAAAGCAACCAAGAAGGCACGAGGTAGGGGCGCGCCTACCCCCCCCCCCCCCCCGTAGGCGCACCCTCCACCCTCGTGGGGCCCATGTTGCTCCACCGACGTACTTATTCCTCCTATATATACGTACGTACTGCCAAAATACTAGATACGGAGCCAAAAACCTACTTCCACCGCCGAACCTTTTGTACCCGTGAGATCCCATCTTGGGGCCTTTTCCGGAGCTCCGCCGGAGGGGGCATCGATCACGGAGGGCTTCTACATTAACACCATAGCCTCTCCGATGATGTGTGAGTAGTTTACCTCAGACCTTCGGGTCCATAGTTATTAGCTAGATGGCTTCTTCTCTCTTTTTGGATCTCAATACAATGTTCTCCCCCTCTCTCGTGGAGATCTATTCGATGTAATCTTCTTTTGCGGTGTGTTTGTCGTGATCCGATGAATTGTGGGTTTATGACCAAGTCTATCTATGAACAATATTTGAATCTTCTCTGAATTCTTTTATGTATGATTGGTTTATATTTGCAAGTCTCTTCGAATTATCAGCTTGGTTTGGCCTACTAGATTGATCTTTCTTGCAACGGGAGAAGTGCTTAGCTTTGGGTTCAGTCTTGCGGTGTCCTTTCCCAGTGACAGTAGGGGCAGCAAGGCACGTATTGTATTGTTGCCACCGAGGATAACAAGATGGGGTTTATATCATATTGCATGAGTTTATCCCTCTACATCATGTCATCTTACTTAAAGCGTTACTCTGTTCTTTTGAACTTAATACTCTAGATTCATGCTGGATAGCGGTCGATGTGTGGAGTACTAGTAGTAGATGCAGGCAGGAGTCGGTCTACTTGTCGCGGACGTGATGCCTATATACATGATCATACCTAGATATTCTCATAACTATGCTCAATTCTGTCAATTGTTCAACAGTAATTTGTTTACCCACCGTAATACTTTTGCTCTCGAGAGAAGCCACTAGTGAAACATATGGCCCCCGGGTCTATTTAATATCATATTAATCTCCCGTCAACAAAGCTATTTCTTTTGCTGTTTATTTTGCTTTCTTTACTTTGCATCTTTATCATAAAAATACGAAAAATATTATCTTATCATATCTATCAGATCTCACTTTCATAAGTGACCGTGAAGGGATTGACAACCCCTTTATTGTGTTGGTTGAGAGGATTTTATTTGTTTGTGTAGGTGCGAGGGACTCGTGCGTGGCCTCCTACTGGATTGATACCTTGGTTCTCAAAAACTGAGGGAATTACTTACGCTGCTTTATTGCATCACCCTTTCCTCTTCAAGGGAAAACCAACGCAGTGCTCAAGAGGTAGCATGAACCGTTATGTGATGAGGTCGGAGCGTGATTTATTTATTGATTGTCTTCCTTATGAGTGGCGGTCGGGGACGAGCATTGGTCTTTTCCTACCAATCTATGCCCCTAGGAGCATGCGCGTAGTACTTCGTTTTGATAACTAATAGATTTTTGCAATAAGTATGTGAGTTCTTTATGACTAATGTTAAGTCCATGGATTATACGCACTCTCACCCTTCCACCGTTGCTAGCCTCTCTAGTATCGCGCAACTTTCACTGGTACCTTAAACCCAACATATACTTCCTCAAAACAACCACCATACCTACCTATTATGGACTTTCCATAGCCATTCCGAGATATATTGCCATGCAACTTACCACCGTTCCGTTTATTATGACACGCTTCATCATTGTCATATTGCTTTGCATGATCATGTAGTTGACATCGTATTTGTGGCAAAGCCACTATTCATAATTGTTTCATGCATGTCACTCATGAGTCACTGCAAATCCTGGTACACCGCCGGAGGCATTCACATAGAGTCACATTTTGTTCTAAGTATTGAGTTGTAAGTAATAAAAGTGTGATGATCATCATTATTAGAGCATTGTCCCAAGTGAGGAAAGGATGATGGAGACAATGATTCCCCCACAAGTCGGGATGAGACTCCGGATGAAAAAGAAAAAAGAAAAAAAAGAGATCAAAAAAAGAGAAAAGCCCCAAATAAAAAAAGGAAAAAAATGAAAAATGAGAGAAAAAGAGAGAAGGGACAATGTTACTACCCATTTTCCACACTTGTGCTTCAAAGTAGCACCATGATCTTCATGATAGAGAGTCTCCTATGTTGTCACTTTCATATACTAGTGGGAATTTTACATTGTAGAACTTGGCTTGTATATTCCAATGATGGGATTCCTCAAAATGCGCTAGGTCTTCATGAGCAAGCAAGTTGGATGCACACCCACTTAGTTTCTTTTGTTGAGCTTTCATACACTTATAGCTCTAGTGCATCCGTTGCATGGCAATCCCTACTCACTCACATTGATATCTATTGATGGGCATCTCCATAGCCCGTTGATACGCCTAGTTGATGTGAGACTATCTTCTCCTTTTTGACTTCTGCACAACCACCATTCTATTCCACCTATAGTGCTATGTCCATGGCTCACGCTCATATAATGCGTGAAGATCGAAAAAGTTTGAGAATATGAAAAGTATGAAACAATTGCTTGGCTTGTCATCGGGGTTGTGCATGATTTAAATACTTTGTGTGATGAAGATAGAGCATAGCCAGACTATATGATTTTGTAGGGATAACTTTCTTTGGTCATGTTATTTTGAGAAGACATGATTGCTTTGTTAGTATGCTTGAAGTATTATTATTTTTATGTCAATATTAAACTTTTATCTTGAATCTTTCGGATCTGAACATTCATGCCACAATAAAGAGAAATACATTGAAGAATATGCTAAGTAGCATTCCACATCAAAAAATTTGTTTTTATCATTTACCTACTCGAGGACAAGCAGGAATTAAGCTTGGGGATGCTTGATACGTCTCCAACGTATCTATAATTTTTGATTGTTCCATGCTATTATATTATTAGTTTTGGATGTTAATGGGCTTTATTATACACTTTTATATTATTTTTTGGACTAACCTATTAACCGGAGGCCCAGCCCAAATTGTTGTTTTTTTGCCTATTTTAGTGTTTCGCAGAAAAGGAATATCAAACGGAGTCCAAACGGAATGAAACCTTCGGGAACGTGATTTTCTGAAGAAACGTGATCCAGAGGACTTGGAGTGGACGTCAAGCAATCAACGAGGAGGCTACGAGGCAAGGGAGTGCCCTCCACCCTCGTGGGACCCTCGTGGCTCCACCGACCTACTTCTTCCACCTATATATACCTACGTACCCCGAAACCATCTAGGAGCACCACGAAAACCTAATTCCACCGCCGCAACCTTCTGTACCTGTGAGATCCCATCTTGGGGCCTTTTTCGGTGCTCCACTGGAGGGGGCATGATACGTCTCCGTCGTATCTACTTTTCCAAACACTTTTGCCCTTGTTTTGGACTCTAACTTGCATGATTTGAATGGAACTAACCCGGACTGACGCTGTTTTTAGCAAAATTGCCTGAAACTTCCCGGAATGACCTGAAACAAAAGTTCTCGGAATGACCTGAAACTTCCCGGAACGTCTTTTTGGAAATAATAAAAAATCCTTGCAAAAGATGAAGACCAGGGGGGCCACACCCTAGCCACGAGGGTGGGGGCGCGCCTGCCCCCCTGGGCGCGCCCCCCTACCTCGTGGGCCCCCTGGATCTCCTCCGACCTCAACTCCAACTCTATATATTTGATTTTGGGGAGAAAAAATAGAGAGGAAGGATTCAACGCGTTTTACGATACGGAGCCGTCGCCAAGCCCTAAATCCTCTCGAGAGGGCTGATCTGGAGTCTGTTCGGGGCTCCGTAGAGGGGAATCCATCGCCATCGTCATCATCAACCTTCCTCCATCACCAATTTCATGATGCGCACCGCCGTGCGTGAGTAATTCCATCATAGGCTTGCTGGACAGTGATGGGTAGGATGAGATTTATCATGTAATCGAGTTAGTTTTGTTAGGGTTTGATCCCTAGTATCCACTATGTTCTGAGATTGATGTTGCTATGACTTTGCTATGCTTAATGCTTGTCACTAGGGCCCGAGTGCCATGATTTCAGATCTGAACCTATTATGTTTTCATCAATATATGAGAGTTCTAGATCCTATCTTGCAAGTCTATATTCACCTTCTATGTCTTATGATCCGGCAAACCCGGAGTGACAATAATCGGGACCACTCCTGGTGATGATCGTAGTTTGAGGAGTTCATGTATTTACTATGTGTTAATGCTTTGGTCCGGTACTCTATTAAAAGGAGGCCTTAATATCCCTTAGTTTCCGCTAGGACCCCGCTGCCACGGGAGGGTAGGACAAAAGATGTCATGCAAGTTCTTTTCCATAAGCACGTATGACTATATTCGGAATACATGCCTACATTACATTGATGAATTGGAGCTAGTTCTGTGTCACCCTAGGTTATGACTGTTACAATCACTACATAATTCTCTATCACCGATCCATTGCCTACGAGCTTTCCATATATTGTTCTTCGCTTATTTACTTTTCCGTTGCTACTGTTACAATCACTACAAAATACCAAAAACATTACTTTTGTTACCATTACCTTTTGCTATCGTTACCACTACTATCGTATTACTTTGCTACTAAATACTTTGTTGCAGATATTAAGTTTGTAGGTGTGGTTGAATTGACAACTCAGCTGCTAATACTTGAGAATATTCTTTGGCTCCCCTTGTGTCGAATCAATAAATTTGGGTTGAATACTCTACCCTCAAAAACTGTTGCGATCCCCTATACTTGTGGGTTATCAAGACTATTTTCTGGCGCCGTTGCCAGGGACCATAGCTCTATTATTTGAGTCACTTGGGATTTATATCTGCTTATCATTATGAAGAACTTGAGAGGTCCAAAAAGCAAGATTTATCCCTCAACTACGAGGGGAGGTAAGGAACTGCCATCTAGCTCTGCACTTGATTCATCTTCTGTTTTGAGTAAGCTTGCGATACCTAAACCTACTTCTGCTATTCATTCTGATATGTCGCATGTTATTGATGATGCCACTTCTGCTATGCATGATACTTATGATGAAACTACTTGTACGCTTGATACTACTATGCCACTTGGTGAATTTCTTGATGAACAACTTGCTAGGGTTAGAGAGAATGAAATTATTGAAACTGATAATATTGACGAAAGTGATGATGAAGACTCTCCCCCTAATAAATATGAATTGCCTGTTGTTCCTAAGGGTTATGTTCTGGATGAAGAATCTGCTAGAGCTATTTTAGCTTGCAGTGAAAGATATGATCTAAAGAGGTTATTAGCTAAACGGAAGCAGCAATCCCTTAATGCTAGAATGAAACCTGACCCTGCTTTTGCTACATCACCTATCTGCGTTACTGATAAGGATTATGAATTCTCCGTTGATCCTGATATAATTACTTTGGTTGAATCTGATCCTTTTTATGGCTATGAATCTAAAACTATTGTGGCACATCTTACTAAATTAAATAATATAGCCACCCTATTCACTAAAGATGAGAGAACTCGCTACTTTTATATCCTTAAAATATTTCCGTTCTCATTAAAGGGTGATGCTAAGATATGGTTTAATTCTCTTGATCCTGGTTGTGTGCATAGTCCCTAGGATATGATTTATTACTTCTCTGCTAAATATTTCCCTGCTCATAAGAAACAAGCTGCTTTAAGGGATATACATAATTTTGTGCAACTTGAAGAAGAGAGTCTCCCACAAGCTTGGGGGAGGCTTCTCAATTACTTAATGCTTTGCCTAATCATCCTCTTAAGAAAAATGAAATACTTGATATCTTTTATAATGGACTAACCGATGCTTCTAGAGATTACTTGGATAGTTGTGCTGGTTCTGTTTTCAGGTAAAGAACACCGGATGAAGCTGAAATTCTATTGAATAATATGTTGACTAATGAAAATAATTGGACACTTCCTGAGCCTATTCCTAAACCAACTCCGAAGAAAAGGGGTGTTCTATTTCTCAGTCCTGAAGATATGCAAGAGGCAAAGAAATCAATGAAAGAAAAGGGTATTAAAGCTGAAGATGTTAAGAATTTACCTCCTCTTGAAGAAATACATGGTCTTAATTTACCGCCTGTCGAAGAAATGCATAATTTTAATCCATCTCCTATTGAAGAAATACATGGTCTTGATAACCCAACACAGGTAGTAAAGGTAAATTCTCTCTATAGATATGATAAAGCTGAAATCCCATTTACTAAGTTTGCTAGCCCATGCTTAGATGAGTTTGATAAATTTATGGTTAAGCAAGAAGACTTCAATGCTTATTTTGGTAGAGAACTAATTTGCAGTGCGGATATGCTTGAACACTTGGGTCATTATATGGCTAATGTTAAAGGTAAACTTAAACTTATTAGTAAACATGCTTCTATGGTTACCACTCAAGTAGAACAAGTACTTAAGGCTCAAAATGATTTGCTCAATGAATTGAATAGTAAGAATAATGATTATGCTGTTAGAGTGGCTACTAGAACTGGTAGAATGACTCAGGAACCTTTGTATCCTGAAGGCCACCCTAAGAGAATTGAGCAAGATTCTCAAAGAAATAATGTAGATGCACCTAGTACTTCTAAAAAGAAGAAAAAGAATAATGATAGGACTTTGCATGCTTCTAGTGAACCTGTTATTGATACACTTAAGAATCCAAATGGTATTTCTATTTCTGATGCTGAAACACAATCTGGTAATGAACCTGAAACTAGTTATAATGTTAATGATAATGTTCATGTTGATGCTCAACCAAGTAATGATAATGATATAGAAATTGAACCTGCTGTTGATCTTGATAACCCACAATCAAAGAATCAACGTTATGATAAGAAAGACTTTGTTGCTACGAAACATGGTAAACAAAGAGAACCATGGGTTCAGAAACCCATGCCTTTCCCTCCCAAATCATACAAGAAAAAGGATGATGAGGATTCTGAGCGCTTTGCTGAAATGATTAGACCTATCTTTTTGCGTATGCGATTAACTAATATGCTTAAAATGAATCCTTATGCTAAGTACATGAAAGAAATTGTTACTGATAAAATAAAGGTACCGGCAGCTGAAATTTCCACCATGCTTTCTAATTATACTTTTAAGGGTGGAATACCAAAGAAACTTGGAGATCCAGGAGTACCCACTATACCATGCTCCATTAAAAGAAACTATGTTAAAACTGCGTTATGTGATCTTGGAGCCGGTGTTAGTGTTATGCCTCTCTCTTTATATCATACACTTGATTTGAATAAGTTGACACCTACTGAAATATCCTTGCAAATGGCTAATAAATCAACTGCTATACCTGTCGGTATTTGTGAGGATGTGCCTGTTGTGGTTGCAAACGTTACTATTTTAACGGACTTTGTTATTCTTGATATTCCCGAGGACGATAGTATGTCTATTATTTTTGGAAGACCCTTTTTGAATACTACAGGGGCTGTTATTGATTGCAACAAAGGCAATGTCACTTTTCATGTTAATAGTAATGAGCACACGGTACACTTTTCGAGGAAACAACCTCAAGTCCACATTATCAATTCTATTGGAAAAATTCCATCGATTATTTTTGAAGGTTTTGAATTTCCTCTTCCTACTGTCAAGAAGAAATATGATATTCTTATTGTTGGGGATGTGCATATCCCCGTTGAGGTAACCTAGTGTTATTCGAAAATTCTCCGGTTCCATGTTATTCGGAATGAGTTTGTTAACAAGACTTGATCAACCTTGTTAATGGATTCCTTTTGATGATCATGAGATGGATGAATTTAGAAAACAAAACTCTCTGTACCCTCCTTTTACTTTCTGTTATTTATATTAAATAAAATAAAATAGTATTTTCCGTTTGTTATCTGAATTATCCATGCAATATAAAAATACCCCAAAAATAAAATTTCTCCAAATGCCCTGAAATTTAAATATGATTTTTCTGGAATATTTGAGAATATTTGGCACTAAGAACACAGCACGGGGGGGGGGGGGCATCCACCTGGCCACGAGGGTGGAGGGCGCACCCTACCCCCCTGGGCGCGCCCCCCTGCCTCATGGGCCCAAGGTGGCCCTCCTCCACTTATTCCTGCACCCACACACTCCTTCCTCCCACAAACACGATTATCCAGTTCAAACCCGAGTCCAAGCTCATTTTGCTGCCATTTTTATCTCCTTGCTCAAAGCACCTCTCACAAAACTGCTTGGGGGGATTGTTCCTTGGTATGTGACTCCTCCATTGGCCCAATTAGTTTTTGTTCTAGTGCTTTATTCATTGCAAATTTGTGCTGCCTAGGTGACCATGTTCTTGAGCTTGCATGTCAAATTTATATGGTTCCAAGTAATTTTGATGCATGATATAGGCTCTAGGCACTTGTAGGAGTAGTTGCTATCAATTTTGTTGAGCTTGGCTCACTTTTATTTGAAGTTACTAAAAATTTCAGAATTTTTCAGAAAATAATGAAGAGATTTTTGAGGGGCTCATCGAGCCGAAGCTCGAAGGAAAAGAAAAATGAAAAAGCAGAGAGGCCCAAATATAATCTGCCTCGCACCGCGGAGGTTTGGCCGTGTGAATGGCCTTCCGATGATTTCTTGAGAGCATCCGGGATTTATGATGATTTTTATGAATTGGCTGAGAATGCAGGCCTCACTGCCTTCCTCCACGACCAACACGAACAGTATATCTTACTCACCAATATCTTTGTGCAAAACTTCCATTTCCATGCTAGGAGCTCACCACCTACGGTGGAGTTTTATTTATATGATGAGCATAAGGAGATGTCACTTTATGATTTTTGTTGGGTTTGTTTGATCCCTTTCGAGGGCACAATAGTGGAACCACATCGCGGCGATGTGGATGGGTTTATTGATACCATCGCTGTAGGGGAAACGAGGAAGGTTTCCGATGCACGAATCACTAGCATACATTTTCCTGTTTTACGCTACTTTGTAATATTTGCTAGCCGTTGCTTAATTGGCCGCGGAAACTGTGGAAACCTTAGTGTTCCTGATATTATTATTTTGTTCCACGGTTTATTTTGTGATAACTCTGTTAGTATGGGCGGTATTATTGCTAAACGGTTAAGTCTGAACCGTACAAAGGGCCCCATCTTTGGAGGCATCTATGCTTCATGCCTAGCTGCACATTTTAACATACCTATTAGGCATTATGAGAAGGAAGAAATTTTTTTGCCTCCTATTTATTTAGATTATAAGAGTATGGTGGCACATGATTTTATTGTTAAGAATAGGGAAGGGGAGCTTAAATATAAATTGTTCTTTGATAAACATCATCCTGAGACTATTACCCTGCCTGCTCTTTCCTTGTTTGATTTTTTTGTAGGCAAGTACCTTGTTCCGTTAGAGGCTATTCACGCCTACCGGAACCCTACATCAGCCATAGAGCCAGAATCGGAACCACAAGTTGATCCTCCATGACAGTCTAATTACTAGTGGGATCCGGAGATGATTGCCAACCAGTGGCAATCGGAGTCTTTTTCTTCATAGTACGACCCCAACTATTATTATGGATATCCGCCAGGATAGCCGTGGCCATAGACCAACTTAGGCCAAAAGCCTAAGCTTGGGGGAGTAAGTATTTCTCACCGACATTACATTTATGTTCACACACTCATTGCTAGATGTCGGTGCTCATACTTTTTCATTGTATCATCTGTGCTAGTTTATTTCCTTTTTATGCTTTCATCTTGTGTGTTTAATAAACCTTAAGAAAAACAAAAAAGTTGTAGCTTTTAGCTAGTTTTAATTTCCATGCTTGTAGTAGTAATTAAAAAGAAAACCCAAAAAGATTTCCTGTTCTTCTTTTGCTTGTTCGGAGCTTTCTCGTGTAAATAGTTTTATTTCTTTTCTTTTGGGGGTCGATAGGAGAAGACCATAATTAAATTGTTTAAGTGCCTCTTATATGCATTATTGTTGATCTGAAAAAAGAGCCCATATTGCCTTGTCTTCTCATGTTTATTGAATGCTTGCAAATTCCAGCTTAGTCCAATGCACGTGCACTATTATTAGTATCCACATTGTTCGGTCGTGCAAGTGAAAGGCAATTATGATGATATATGATGGACTGATTGAGATGGGAGAAGCTGGTGTGAACTCGACATCTCTTGTTTTTGTAAATATGATTAGTTCATTGTTCCTAATTCAGCCTATTATGAATAAACATGTTTGCGATGACAATTAGAGATCATAGTTTCTTATGCCATGCTTAATTAGCTAGGGGCTTATAATGGTTTACCATGCGTGCCAACATACTATAAAATGGTTGTGATGTGGTATGATAGGGTGGTATCCTCCTATGAATGATTTAAGTGACTTGACTTGGCACATGTTCACGCATGTAGTTGAAACAAAATCAACATAGCCTTCATGATATTTATGTTCATGGTGGATTATATCCTACTCATGCTTGCACTCAATGTTCATTAACTTTAATGCATGTTCATGACTGTTGTTGCTCTCTAGCTGGTCGCTTCCCAGCCTTTTTCTAGCCTTCACCTGTACTAAGCGGGAATACTGCTTGTGCATCCAATCCCATAAACCCCAAAGTTATGCCATATGAGTCCACCAGATCTACCTATTTACGGTATCTACCTACCGTTCCAAGTAAATTTATATGTGCCAAACTCTAAACCTTCAAATAAATATCCTGTTTTGTATGCTCGAACAGCTCATGTATCAACTAGGGTTGTCTGTATCTTCCATGTTAGGCGGGTTATTCTCAAGAGGAGTGGACTCCGCTCCTCACTCACGAGAAAATGGCTGGTCACCGGGATGCCCAGTCCCATGCTTTATGCAAATCAAATCAAAATAATTGCAAACAAAACTCCCCCGGGGACTCTTGTTAGTTGGAGGCACTCGTTGTTTTGAGCAAGCCATGGATTGATGCTTGTTGGTGGAGGGGGAGTATAAACTTTACCATTCTGTTTGGGAACCGCCTATAATGTGTGTAGCATGGAAGATATCGCCATCTCTTGGTTGTTATGTTGACAATGAAAGTATACCGCTCAAAATATTATTCACCTCTATTTCAAAACCGAGCTCTCGCACCTCTAAAAATCCCTGCTTCCCTTTGCGAAGGGCCTATCTATTTACTTTTATGTTGAGTCATCATCCTCTTATTAAAAAGCACCAGTTGGAGAGCACCGCTGTCATTTGCATTCATTAATGTTAGTTTACATTGAGTATGACTTGACTGGATCTCTTTTACCATGAATTACAATGTCTAGTCAGTCCTTGATCTTTAAAGTGCTCTGCATTTATGTTTTGCGGTCTCAGAAAGGGCTAGCGAGATACCATCTTGTTATATCATATTATGATTGTTTTGAGAAAGTGTTGTCATCCGATATTTATTATTATTTGCTCGCTAGTTGATTATGCCATTGATATGAGTAAACATGAGACCTATGCATTATTGTGAATATGGTTAGTGTATAATCTTTGCTGAAAACTTGAATGCTAGCTTTACATATTTACAACAACAAGAGCAAATAGAGTTTGTAAAAGATTTTCTTTATCACTTTCAGTTTATCAACTAAATTGCTTGAGGACAACCAAAGGTTTAAGCTTGGGGGAGTTGATACGTCTCCGTCGTATCTACTTTTCCAAACACTTTTCCCTTGTTTTGGACTCTAACTTGCATAATTTGAATGGAACTAACCTGGACAGACGTTGTTTTCAGCAGAATTGCCATGGTGTTATTTATGTGCAGAAACAAAAGTTCTCGGAATGACCTAAAACTTCACGGAACGTCTTTTTGGAAATAATAAAAAATCCTTGCAAAAGATGAAGACCAGGGGCCCACACCCTAGACACGAGGGTGGGGGCGTGCCTGCCCCCTGGGCACGCCCCCCTACCTCGTGGGCCCCCTGGAGCTCCTCCGACCTCAACTCCAACTCTATATATTTGCTTTCGAGGAGAAAAAAATAGAGAGGAAGGATTCGTCACGTTTCACAATACGGAGCCGCCGCCAGGCCCTAAAACCTCTCGGGAGGGCTGATTTGGAGTCCGTTCGGGGCTCCAGAGAGGGGAATCCGTTGCCATCGTCATCATCAACCTTCCTCCATCACCAATTTGATGATGCTCACCGCCGTGCGTGAGTAATTCCATCGTAGGCTTGCTGGACGGTGATGGGTTGGATGAGATTTATCATGTAATCGAGTTAGTTTTGTTAGGGTTTGATCCCTAGTATCCACTATGTTCTGAGATTGATGTTGCTATGACTTTGCTATGCTTAATGCTTGTCACTAGGGCCCGAGTGCCATGAGTTCAGATCTGAACTTATTATGTTTTCATCAATATATGAGAGTTCTTGATCCTATCTTACAAGTCTATAGTCACCTAATATGTGTTATGATCCGGCAACCCCGAAGTGACAATAATCGGGACCACTCCCGGTGATGACCGTAGTTTGAGGAGTTCATGTATTCACTATGTGTTAATGCTTTGGTCTGGTACTCTATTAAAAGGAGGCCTTAATATCCCTTAGTTTCCGCTAGGACCCCGCTGCCACGGGAGGGTAGGACAAAAGATGTCATGCAAGTTCTTTTCCATAAGCACATATTCCTATATTCGGAATACATGCCTACATTACATTGATGAATTGGAGCTAGTTCTGTGTCACCCTAGGTTATGACTGTTACATGATGAACCACATCCGGCATAATTCTCTATCACTGATCCATTGCCTACGAGCTTTCCATATATATATTGTTCTTCGCTTATTTACTTTTCCGTTGCTACTATTACAATCACTACAAAATACCAAAAACATTACTTTTGTTACCATTATCTTTTGCTATCGTTATCACTACTATCATATTACTTTGCTACTAAATACTTTGCTGCAGATATTAAGTTTCTAGATGTGGTTGAATTGACAACTCAGCTACTAATACTTGAGAATATTCTTTGGCTCCCCTTGTGTCGAATCAATATATTTGGGTTGAATACTCTGCCCTCGAAAACTGTTGCGATCCCCTATACTTGTGGGTTATCAGGGCATTGATCAAGGATGGTTTCTACATCAACACCATAGCCTCTCCGATGATGTGTGAGTAGTTTACTTCAGACCTTCGGGTCCAGAGTTATTAGCTAGATGGCTTCTTCTCTCTCATTGGATCTCAATTCAAAGTTCTCCTCGATTCTCTTGAAGATCTATTCGATGTAATCTTCTTTTGCGGTGTGTTTGTCGAGATCCGATGAATTGTGGGTATATGATCAAGTTTATCTATGAACAATATTTGAATCTTCTCTGAATTCTTTTATGTATGATTGGTTATCTTTGCAAGTCTCTTCGAATTATCGGTTTGGTTTGGCCTACTAGATTGTTCTTTCTTGCAATGGGAGAAGTGCTTAGCTTACGGTTCAATCTTGCGGTGCTCGATCCCAGTGACAGAAAGGGAAACGACGTGTATTGTATTATTGCCATCGTGGATAAATAGATGGGGTTTATATCATATTGCATGAGTTTATCCCTCTACATCATGTCATCTTTCCTAATGCGTTACTCTATTCTTATGAACTTAATACTCTAGATGCATGCTAGATAGCGGTCGATGTGTGGAGTAATAGTAGTAGATGCAGGCAGGAGTCGGTCTACTTGTCACGGACGTGATGCCTATATTCATGATCATACCTAGATATTCTCATAACTATGCTCAATTCTATCAATTGCTCGACAGTAATTTGTTCACCCACTATAATACTTATGCTTTTGAGAGAAGCCACTAGTGAAACCTATGGCCCTCGGGTCTATTCTCCATCATATTAATCTCTCGTTACCAAGTTATTCCTTGCACCGTTTATTTTTGCAACCTTTACTTTTTATCTTTATCATAAAAATACCAAAAATATTATCTTATCATATCTATTAGATCTCACTCTCGTAAGTGACCATGAAGGGATTGACAACCCCTTTATCGCGTTGGTTGCGAGGTTCTTATTTGTTTGTGTAGGTACAAGGGACTTGCGTGTGGCCTCCTACTGGATTGATACCTTGGTTCTCAAAAACTGAGGGAAATACTTACGCTACTTTCCTGCATCACCCTTTCCTCTTCAATGGAAAACCAACGCAGTGCTCAAGAGGTAGCACACCTGCACACAAATAACAAATACTTGCAACCCGACGTGTAAAAGGGGTTGTCAATCCCTTTCAAGTAAGGCGCCAGAAATTGGCAAACGGACATGAGATAGTTGTAATATTGATCGATCAAACACCAAATAAATTAAATTGCAGCAACGTATTTTTGTATTTTTGGTTTAGTAGATCTAAAAATAAAAGGAAAATAAAATAGATCGCAAAGGCAAATAATGTGAGAAAGAGACCCGGGGGGTGTAGGTTTCACTAGTGGCTTCTCTTGAGAAAAATAGCAAACGGTGGGTAAACAAATTACTGTTGGGCAATTGATAGAACTTCAAATAATCATGACGATATCCAGGCAATGATCATTACATAGGCATCACGTCCAAGATTAGTAGACCGACTCCTGCCTGCATCTACTACTATTACTCCACACATCGACCGCTATCCAGCATGCATCTAGTGTATTAAGTTCATGGAGAAATGGACTAATGCAATAAGAATGATGACATGATGTAGACAAGATCTATCTATGTAGAGATAGATCCCATCGTTTTATCCTTAGTAGCAATGATACATATGTGTCGGTTTCCTTTCTGTCACTGAGATCAAGCACCGTAAGATCGAACCCACTACAAAGCACCTCTTCCCATTGCAAGATAAATACATCAAGTTGGCCAAACAAAACCAAAATATCTAAGTAGAAATACAAGGCTATAAGTAATCATGCATGTAAGAGATCAAAGAAACTCAAATAACTTTCATGGATATAAAAAGATAGATCTGAAGTTCATCTGATCCCAACAAATACACCACAAAAAGAGTTACATCATATGGATCTCCGAGAGACCATTGTATTGAGAATCAAATGAGAGAGAGGAAGCAATCTAGCTACTAGCTACGGAGCTGAAGGTCTACAAAGAACAACTCACGCATCATCGGAGAGGCACCGATGGAAGTGGTGAACGCCCTCCGTGATGATGTCTAGATTGGATCTGGCGGTTCTGGACTCTGCGGCGGCTAGAACTGATTTTCATCGACTCCCCTAGGGTTTCTGGAATATTGGGGTATTTATAGAGCAAAGAGGCGGTCCGGGGGCACCTGAGGTGGGCACAACCCACCAGGACGCGCTTGGGCCTCTAGGCGCGCCCTGGTGGGTTGTGCTCCCATCAGAGCACCCCTTAGGTGCAACCTTGGACCATTTGGTGTCTTCTGGTCCATAAAAAATCTCCGTAAAGTTTCGTTGCATTTAGACTCCGTTTGTTATTGATTTTTTGTGATGTAAAAAAACATGCAAAAAAAACAGCAACTGGCACGTGGCACTATGTCAATAGGTTAGTACCAAAAAATGATATGAAATGACTATAAAATTATTATAAAACATCCAAGATTGATAATATAATAACATGGAACAATCAAAAATTATAGATACGTTGGAGACGTATCAGCATCCCCAAGCTTAACTCCTACTCGTCCTCGAGTAGGTAAGTGATAAAAACAGAATTTTTGATGTGCAATGCTGCCTAACATGTCATATCATATTCTTTTCTTTATAGCATGGACATTTGGACTTTTATATTGTTCAAAGCAATAGTCTAGTTTTGACATGATAACTTAAATACTCAAGCATATCAACAAGCAACCATGTCTTTCAAATTATCAACGCTAAAATAAGCTATCCCTAGCCCATCATGCTCAATCATTGATCCATTCATGAAACACACTCGCATATTAACTACACCCAATGCTCAAGTACGATCATAGTGCCTCCTAGTTGGTGCTTTTATAAGAGAAGATGGAGACTCAAATTCAAAAATAAAAATTGCATAAAGTAAAAGAAAGGCCCTTCGTAGAGGGAAGTAGGGATTTATAGAGGCACCAGAGCTCAGAGCGAAAAGCTTAGAGATAAAAACATTTTGGGAGGTGTGTCCTTCCCGCCAACGAAAATGACTTAGAGTTCCCAACACTTTCCATGCTAGATATATCATAGGCGGTTCCCAAACAGAAAATAAAGTTTATTCCTTTTTCCACCATCCTTTCACTTTCCATGGCTAACCGTATCCACGGGTGCCTTCCATACCAACACTTTCCAAGGAATTTATTTTTTGACAACATAAAGTAAATTCATTTTTCATTTCAGGACTGGGCATCCCTAATACCTTTGCCTTACTCTTGTGCAATAACAAGTGAATAAACACTCACCGTGAGAATAACACATCTAGCATGGAAAATATTAGCCACCCCTCACTGCTCTGTGAGCGGTACGAACACACAAAAGAGAAGTTTATTTTGAAAATTAAAGATGGAACGTACAAATTTGCTTAGAACGGAAAAATAATACCGCATATAGGTTAATTGTTTTTGGATGCACAAGTAGTGATCATACTTAGTGCAAAATGAGGGCTAGCAAAAGATTGAGAAGCGACCAACCAAGAAACAAATAATCTCATAAGCGAGCATTAAGCATAATTAACACCGAATAATGCACCACAAGTAGGATATAATTTCATTTCATAATTATTGACTTTCGTGCTTGCATAGGGAATCACAAACCTTAACACCAATATTATTACTAAAGCATAATTACTCATCAAGATGACTCACATATCACATCATCATATCTCAAAACTATTACTAATAATCAAGTTTATTTTGTCCAGTGATCTTCATGAAAGTTTTAATTATATCTGTCTTGGATATCTATTACTTTGGGACTAATTTTCATGTGTTGCTTTTGATAAACTCAAACAAATATAAGTGAAGATCATGAGCATAATTTTTCTTTCTCTCAAATTAATTTAAGTGAAGCAAGAGAGAATTTCTTAAAAAAATTACTAACTCTCAAATAAATCTAAGTGAAGCAAGAGAGCATTTCTTCAAAAATATTAAAGCACACCGTGCTCAAAAAGATATAAGTGAAGCACTAGAGCAAGTCCATAGCTCATAAAAGTTTACGTGAAGCATAGAGAGCAATTCTAACAAGTCATGACATAATTTTGGCTCGCTCAAATAGGTGTGTCCAGCAAGGAATCAAGACTTAAAACACGAAATAAAATAAGCAAAGACACATATCATACAAGACGCTCCAAGCCAAACTCATAGTATGTGACGAATAAAAATATAGCTTCAAGTAAAATACCGATGATCGTTAGAAGAAAGAGGGGATGCCAGTCGGGGGCATCCCCAAGCATAGCTTAGTTGCTTGCTGTCTCCCCAAGCTTAGTTACTTGCTCTCTTTTGGATAATAGCTTGGGATGCCGGGGCATCCCCAAGCTTAAGCTCTTCTTACTCCTTATTCCTTCATCCATCGTAAGATAACCCAAAACTTGAAAACTTCAATCACACAAAACTCAACAAAAGCCTTCGTGAGATCCGTTAGTATAAGAAAAAAGCAAATCACTACTATAAGTATTTAAGTTAACCAATTCGTATATTTTTTCTTGCATTATATCTACTATATTCCAACTTTTCTATGGCAAAAACTCATCAAACAAAACCATAGAGTCATGAAAAGAAGCACACAATGCAAAGAAAACAGAATCTGTCAAAACCAGAACAGCCTGTAGCAATCTGGGTAATTCGGATACTTCTGTAACTCCAAAAACTCTGAAACCTTAGGACGACCTGGGAAATTTGTATATTAATCTACTGAAAAAGGAATTGGTATTTTATCGCTCTCTGGTTAAAAATGCAAATTATTTTCGTGGGTGCACAAGTTTCTGTTTTTTCAGCAAGACCAAACAACTATCACCCGAGAAGATCATAAAGGCTTTACTTGGCACAAACACTATCTAAAACACAAGAAACACAATCATAACAGTAGCATAATTGTGCTAACACTCAAGAACAGAAAGAAAAAGGCAAAAATAAATTTTATTCATTGGGTTGCCTCCCAACAAGTGCTATCGTTTTTATGCCCCTAGCTAGGCTTAAAATTTCAATGATGCTCACACAAAAGATAATAGTTGAAGCACAAAGAGAGAGCATCATGAAACATGTGCCAAACACATTTAAGTCTAACATACTTCCTATGCATAGGAATTTTATAAGAAAACGAATTATCAAGACAAGAAATATCTAACATATGCAAAGGAAAGAAATAAAACATTGACAATCTCAACATAACAAGAGGAAATTCAATAACATGCAAATTTCTACAACTATATTTCCCTTTCTCATAATAATTACATGTGGGATCATATTCAAATTCAACAATATAACTATCACATAAAATATTCCCTTCGTGATCCACATGCATGCTAAGTAGACACTCTTCCAAAATAGTGGGACTATCAAATAAAGTCATGACCTCTCCAAGCCCACTTTTATCAAAAATTTCATAAGATTAACCATACTCCAAAGTAGTGGGATCGTTATTACCTAGAGTTGACACTCTTCCAAACCCACTTTCAATATTATTGCAAAAACGTTCATCATGAGGCTTAAATAAATTTTCAAGATCATAATCAGAATCACCCCAATCATGATCATTGCAATAAGTAGTGGGCATATCAAAATTAGCATCCCCAAGCTTGGGGTTTTGCATATTATTAGCACAATTGGCATTAATAGAATTTATAGTAAAATCATTGCGATCATGCTTTTCATTCAAGGAGCTATCATGAATCACTTCCTAAATTTCTTCATCACAATTTTCAGATTCACGAATCCCAAGAAAAATTTCATAAAGATAATCAAGTGCACTCAACTCACTAGCAATTGGTTCGACATAATTAGATCTTTCGAAAAGATTAGCAAGTGGATGAGGATCCATATCAATAGATTTTTAGCAAGCGAAGATGCAGGCAAATAGAAGGCACGTGGTAACATAAGCAAAGGTACCAAACAAGATTGCACACAAAAACAGATCTGATGAGAAACGACAAATGAAAAAGAGGACGAATAAAACGGCAAATTCTTGTGAAGTGGGGAAGAGAAAAAAAAGAGGCAAATGGCAAATAATGTAAATGGCGAGGAGATGAGATTTGTGATTAGGATCCTGGTATATGTTGAAGATCCTCCCTGGCAATGGCGCCAGAAATTCCTTTTGATGTCACCTGAAGCTTTGTCGGTATTTCCCCAAAGAGGAAGGGATGATGCAGCACAGCGGCGGTAGGTATTTCCCTCAGATATGAAACCAAGGTTATCGAACTAGTAGGAGAACCAGGCAACACAACGTAAACAACAACTGCACACAAATAACAAATACTCGCAACCCGGCGTATTAAATTAAAGGGGTTGTAAATCCCTTTCGGGTAACGGCGCCAGAAATTGGCAAACAGACGTGAGATAGTTGTAATATTGATAGATCGAACTCCAAATAAAATAAATTGCAGCAAGGTATTTTTGTATTTTTGGTTTAGCAGATCTGAAAATAAAAGGCAAATAAAATAGATCGCAAAGGCAAATAATATGAGAAAGAGACCCGGGGGCCGTAGGTTTCACTAGTGGCTTCTCTTGAGAAAAATAGCAAATGGTGGGTAAACAAATTACTGTTGGGCAATTTATAGAACTTCGAATGATCATGATGATATCCAGGCAATGATCATTACATAGGCATCACGTCCAAGATTAGTAGACCGACTCCTTCCTGCATCTACTACTATTACTCCACACATCGACCGCTGTCCAGCATGCATCTAGTTTATTAAGTTCATGGAGAAACGGAGTAATGCAATAAGAACGATGACATGATGTAGACAAGATCTATCTATGTAGAGATAGACCCCATCATTTTATCCTTAGTAGCAACGATACATACATGTCGGTTCCCTTTCTATCACTGGAATCAAGCACCGTAATATCGATCCCATTACAAAGCACCTCTTCCCATTGCAACATAAATAGATCAAGTTGGCCAAACAAACCCCAAATATCGGAGAAGAAATACGAGGCTAGAAGCAATCATGCATATAAGAGATCAAAGAAACTCAAATAACTTTCATGGATATAAAAAGATAGATCTGATCATAAACTCAAAGTTCATCCGATCCCAACAAACACATCACAAAAAGAGTTACATCATATGGATCTCCAAGAGACCATTGTATTGAGAATAAAACAAGAGAGAGGAAGCGATCTAGCTACTAACTACATACCCGAAGGTCTACAAAGAACTACTCACGCATCATCGGAGAGGCACCAATGGAAGTGGTGAACCCCTCCGTGATGGTGTCTAGATTGGATCTGGTTGTTCTGGACTCTGCGGCGGCTGGAATTGATTTTCGTCGACTACCCTAGGGTTTCTGGAATATTGGGGTAGTTATAGAGCAAAGAGGCATTCCGAGGGACACCCAAGGTGGGCAGAACCCACCAGGGCGCGCCTGGGCCTCCAAGCGCACCCTGGTGGGTTGTGCTCCCCTCGAAACACCCCCCAGGCGCAGCCTTGGTCCATTTGGTGTCTTCTGGTCCATAGAAAATCTTCATAAAGTTTCGTTGCATTTGGACTCTGTTTGGTATTGATTTTCTGTGATGTAAAAAACATGCAAAAAATAGCAACTAGCACTTGGCACTATGTCAATAGGTTAGTACCAAAAAATGATATAAAATGATTATAAAACATCCAAGATTGATAATATAACAGCATGGAACAATCAAAAATTATAGATACGTTGGAGACGTATCAGGCCCATTCAAAGTGATTTTATTCTAGAAAGGATTATCACTGATAAAGCGCTAATGGCGTTCGAGTGTATCCATCACATAAAGCAAGAGAAGGACCCCATAAAGAGTTATTATGTCTATAAGCTGGATTTGTCAAAAGCTTATAATAGAGTGGACTAAAACTACCTTAGGCAGAGGCAAAAGATTGGTTTCAATCACAGATGGTTTGAGTGGATTATGACATGTGTCACCACTAGCAGATATTCCATAAAATTAAATGGAACAATCTTGGATTTGTTTGCACCGCTGGGAAACAGCAAGGTGATCCACTATCCCTTTATGTTTATGTCTGTGGCCGATGGTTTATCTGCTTTACTTGATTGTGTTGTTTCAAGTGGAAGTGGAACTAATGCTCCTATAAAAATTTGTCAAAGAACCTCGGAGATTTCCCATCTATTGTATGCAGATAATACTTTTTTTGAAGCCAATCAAATTCAGGCTCACCATGTGAAAAAATGGTTGAACACTTATCCTTCTACAATGGGTCGACTAATAAATCAACTAAGTGCTCAATTCTATTTAGTTAAAAACATCCCATTCTACAGAAGATGGATGATCGTAATGTGCTCGAGGTTGATAATGTAAATTCCGAGGAAACAAATTTAGGTCTCCCCACCCCCATATGGTCATATGTCAAAGGGGAATTTCCAGAATATGCATGTGAAGCTAACCAAAATACTGTTTTTATTGGGCTACCTTCACAAGGTGGCAAACACAATTGTGCAGTTTATACCCACGTACATAATGAGTCCACCGTTCCGATATTTTGATAAAACCGGCCGATTTATCACTTACCGGTGTCTGACTGATAAGATAAATCAGGCGATATGTTGATAAGCCGGTCGATTTACCCCTTATCTTGGGTCGACCAATAAGTCCCCATAAGCGATATCCCCAACATTGAATGAATGTTTTCAAACTTCATTTAGTTTTATGTGATGACCTAAATCGGATGAGTAGAAATTATTGGTGGGGTCGGCGAATGCAAGAGGAAGGTCCATTGGAGAAGTTAGGATGACAACTACTATATCACTATTCTCCCTAGGATTGGAGACCTCTTATTCAATTGGGACATGGGTTTTGGATTGAGTTTACAATTCTCAAGGAGCTTTCTCATGAGTGAGGTGTTTAATTTTGAATTTGGTTCACGATTTACTAGTCAATGATTTCTCAAATCAATCAGCAACAACCAGCTTATAAAAATACATTAGTCTCGCGCACCCTCTTATCACCTGACCAAAAAAATGAATGCCAACATGTGACATTGTAGCACCAGTATAATACATGTGGTCACCGATGCAAAAAACTTATCTACATACGTGTGGATTAATTTGCAGATAACACATAATTATACCTTAGAAAGAGCCCATCAGAATACCACATTATTAAAAACCCACTTCATCATCTCTCCCACATGCCAAACCAAAATTTTGCATGGAATCCTTAGTTATTATACCAAAGTGCATGGGGGTATTGGTTTTTGCGACTTTAGATTATTTAAATCTAGCGTTGCTTGCACAATGAGTTTGGATATTGCTAACTATGGATAGCTTGTGTGCCCATGTACTACGTGCAAAGGACTATCCTATTGGTAGGATGGAAGATACATTTTCTCAGATAATCCCTCTCCATCATGGCAATGCACTACTCATGGTCCTGATTGTTGAAGAAATGGCTTATGGAACTCAAGTCCACATTACAGATGGGTCTCGGGAAAACCTTCTCCCAAAATTATTTCTAGAAAGGGGTGTTATTGCTTGAAGTGGGGCCTTAGAATTGTTGAATGTGCATATGAATTGGGATAGTGTGTTGGTCAAAAACAACTTTCCCCTCGATTCCGATGCCATTCTGAAGATCACAACGTTAATTCACAATCAGGAGGATTTGCTTGCCTGGTTGGGAGAGCCTTTAAGCATTTTTCAGTTATCAGTTGATGTCTACTACACAACCTTCTTCTTGTAGACATTGTTGGGCCTCCAAGTGCAGAGGTTTGTAGGATAGTAGAAAATTTCCCTCAAGTGGATGACATAAGCTTTATCAATCCGTGGGAGGCGTAGGATGAAGATGGTCTCTCTCAAACAACCCTACAACCAAATAACAAAGAGTCTCTTGTGTCCCCAACACACCCAATGCAATGGTAAATTGTATAGGTGCACTAGTTCGGCGAAGAGATGGTGATACAAGTGCAATATGGATGGTAGATATAGGTTTTTGTAATCTGAAAATATAAAAACAGCAAGGTAAATAATGATAAAAATGAGCATAAATGGTATTGCAATGCGTTGAAACAAGGCCTAGGGTTCATACTTTCACTAGTGCAAGTTCTCTCAACAATAATAACATAATTGGATCATATAACTATCCCTGAACATGCAACACAGAGTCACTCCAAAGTCACTAATAGCGGAGAACAAACGAAGAGATTATTGTAGGGTATGAAACCACCTCAAAGTTATCCTTTCTGATCGATCTATTCAAGAGTCCGTAGTAAAATAACACGAAGCTAATCTTTCCGTTCGATCTATCCTAGAGTTCGCACTGGAATAACACCTTAAGACACAAATCAACAAAAACCCTAATGTCACCTAGATACTCCAATGTCACCTCAAGTATCCGTGGGTATGATTACACGATATGCATCACACAATCTCATATTCATCTATTCAACCAACACAAAGAACTTCAAAGAGTGCCCAAAGTTTCTACCGAAGAGTCAAGACAAAAACATGTGCCAACCCCTATGCATAAGTTCACAAGGTCACAAAACTCGCAAGTTGATAACCAAAACATACATCAAGTGGATCACGTGAATATCCCATTGTCCTCAAATCCTTAAAGACTCAATCCGATAAGATAACTTCAAAGGGAAAAATCAATCCATTACAACAGAGTAGAGGGGGAGAAACATCATAAGATACAACTATAATAGCAAAGCTCGCGATACATCAAGATCATGTCGAATCAAGAACACGAGAGAGAGAGAGAGAGAGAGATCAAAAACAAAGCTACTGGTACATACCCTCAGCCCCGAGGGTGAACTACTCCCTCCTCATCATGGAGAGTGCCGGGATGATGAAGATGGCCACCGGAGAGGGATTCCCCCCTCCGACAGGGTGCCGGAATGGGACTAGATTAGTTTCGGTGGCTACGGAGGCTTGCGGCGGCGGAACTCCCGATCTAGGTTATTTTCTGGAGGTTTCTGTATTTATAGAAATTTTTGGCGTCGGGAACAAGTCAGGGGGTTCCCCGAGTCGTCCATGAGATAGAGCAGCGCGCCCGGGGGGTAGGGTGCGCCCCCCGCCCTCGTGGACGGCCCGAGACTCTTTTGTCCCAACTCTTTTACTCCAGGGGCTTCTTTTGGTCCATAAAAAATTGTCAAAAATTGGCACGTCCATTGGACTCCGTTTGGTATTCCTTTTCTGTAAAACTCAAAAACAAGGAAAAACAGAAACTGGCACTAGGCTCTAGGTTAATAGGTTAGTCCCAAAAATAATATAAAATAGCATATAAATGCATATAAAACATCCTAGATGGATAATATAATAGCATGGAACAATCAAAAATTATAGATACATTGGAGATGTATCAAGCATCCCCAAGCTTAATTCCTGCTCGTCCTCGAGTAGGTAAATGATAAAAACAGAATTTTTGATGTGGAATGCTACCTAACATAATTTTCAATGTAATTTTCTTTATTGTGGCATGAATATTCAGACCCAAAAGATTCAAGACAAAAGTTTAATATTGATATAAAAACAATTATACTTCAAGCATACTAACCAAGAAATTAGGTCTTCTCAAAATAACATAGCCAAAGAAAGCTCATCCCTACAAAATCATATAGTTTGGCCATGCTTCATTTTCGTCACACAAAATGCTCCCATCATGCACAACCCCGATGACAAGCCAAGCAATTGTTTCATACTTTAGTATTCTCAAACTTTTTCAACTTTCACGCAAATACATGAGTGCGAGCCATGGACATAGCACTATGAGTGGAATAGAATATGATGATGGAGGTTGTGTGGAGAAGACAAAAAAGGAGAAAGTCTCACATTGATGCGGCTAATCAACGGGCTATGGAGATGCCCATCAATTGATGTCAATGCGAGGAGTAGGGATTGCCATGCAACGGATGCACTAGAGCTATAAATGTATGAAAGTTCAACAAAAGAAACTAAGCGGGTGTGCATCCAACTTGCTTCCTCACGAAGACCTAGGGCATTTGAGGAAGCCCATTGTTGGAATATACAAGCCAAGTTCTATAATGAAAATTCCCACTAGTATATGTAAGTGACAGAATAAGAGACTCTCTATCATGAAGACCATGGTGCTACTTTGAAGCACAAGTATGGTAAAAGGATAGTAGCATCACCCCTTCTCTCTTTTTCTCTCATTTTTTGGGCCTTCTCTCTTTTTTTGGCCTTTCTCCTTTTTCTATTTCCTCACACGGGACAATGCTCTAATAATGATGATCATCACACTTATATTTATTTACAACTAAAAAAATTACAACTCGATACTAGAACAAAATATGACTCTATATGAATGCCTCCGGCGGTGTACCGGGATATGCAATGATTCAAGAGTGATATGTATAAAAAAATATGATCGGTGGCTTTGCCACAAATACGATGTCAACTACATGATCATGCAAGGCAATATGACAATGATGAAGCGTGTCATAATGAACGAAACGATGGAATGTTGCATGGCAATATATCTTAGAATGGCTATGGAAATGTCATAATAGGTAGGTATGGTGGCTGTTTTGAGGAAGATATAAGGAGGCTTATTGTAACATCCCAAATTTTCAATTTGGATGTTATACATAGGTCATCATATGCATATCATATTTTACTTGCTTTTTGTTCGTGATCCTAGAAATCCTAAGCAACTCAAGGACCCACGGAGAGAGTTGGGGATTTCATTTATATTCATATTTGAATTTTCTCAAATTTGAAAAGAGGATCATTTTGATTTTAATAATTTTCTCTCCAAAATATTTCCAATATTAAAATAAATGACAGGAGATAAAATGACTTCTCCAAAATAAGAGGGGAATATTGGAGGAAAAATGTTAAAATCAAATAAATATTTTATTTGGAATTTTATTGTTATTTTATTTTAATTAGAAAATTATGCATTTTCAAAAATTGCATTTTAGGCCAGAAAAATGTTCACCTTGTTCTAAATATTTTATTTAGATGGTGAAAATTGTTTTTGGCATTTTTAGAATTTTTTATATTTTATTATGATTTTTTTTGTTTTCGGCGGAATTTATTGAAAAAAAAGAGTTCCCGCCCGACTAGGCCGGAGGCCCAGCCAAGCAGGCCGGCCCGCCCGCGCCGCCGTGCCGCCTGCGAACTCCAACAGGAGTCCGAGCCGGACTCCTCTCGCTGCCGCCCCTTGCCCAAGTCGCCCCCGGAGGCTTTAAAAGCCGGACCCCCTAGCCCCTCTTCCCTCACCACCGCCGCCCGCCGCCTCCACCGCCGCCGCCGCAGCCCCGTGCCGCCGCCGCCGCGCTATCGACCCACCCCGCCGACCTGGCCGCCGCAACCCCGCCTGCCGGATCTCGTCGCCGCGCCGCCGCCGGTCTTGTTCGAAGAACTGGTAAAAACTGTCGCCGTCCCTCGTTTTTCTTTTGAATTTTCTTTTGGATCGGTTAGATCGGTTTTTTTATCGATTCCGCTATTTAGCGAATGTTTGCCTGAATGCATCTGTTTGCAAACGCGTTCGTTCATTCGTCTCTGATAATGAACGTTTGTTCGTTACTCTTTTCTTTTTATTTGATTTTTGGCCAGAGACCTATCCGCGATTATTTTTATCACAGATTAGCCCCTGATCTTAAATCCCTCGTAACTTTTTAACCGTTCGTCCAAATGCAGTGAAACCAATGCCAAAATCTTTGTCTCGAACCCCTCTTTCTATTTAACCAATCTGAACAAGATTTTGAAAATTTAAAATTTGGTTTCAAGCAGATTTGAATTCGAGCTTCTTTTGATCGTAGTTTGAGTTTCGTAGCTCCGATTTGATTGATTCTTTTTGCAAATCGAAGCAGTTCAGTTGAACTTTCAGTTTGGACTTTCTCATCTGAGTTTTACCTTGCATCTATGCCTGAGTGCTTATATATGCTATTGTTTGCTTGCGATAGAATTTCTGGAGTCCGAAGCGTGCTACTACGAGTCTCCAGGGTTTGTAGATCATTAGCAAGGCAAGTAACACTTTGATCATATCCCTTTATTACCCGGTTTTTATGCATTAGTATCAATCCTCAAACACTGCATGGTTAGGATTTGATAACATGTGGGTATTGGGAAGTAGTTGATGGGGTAGAACCTATTGTCCTTTATTTAAACCCTGGGAGTTACTACGTTATGCTTATACTGCTATGTTATGCTCGTAGACGTGGTTTGGTTTGAGAGATTCATGACAGTTGTGAGAATTATTATGAACTAAGGGTTTATCTAAGGTGGCTACTTTAACACACATCTAGGTGGATTGTTTGTGGGCACCTGGGGAATCCAATGTTGTCCAAGGAGATCCCGGGGAATCCCTGTGATCATCCTATGGTTCGCCACCCAGGCTCAAAGGGATCATAAGATCATTCATGCTAGAAACTTCTGTGTGCATCCACAAGCCATTATGGGCTCTGGCATAGTTGAGTAAGTTGTGGGAATCCTTTCCATGATGGTCTAGCAGATGTAGGGGATTGTAGGTGTACCAGCCTATCTATCGGTTAAGGGGACCTCTTCGGAAAAACTATGTCTCGGTCATCCGTTTCTCAAACATCATGCAGTGCGAGAAATACAAGGGAGCAGATCGAGTCTTGTGGGGAAAAGTGTGCAAACCTCTGCAGAGTGTACAAACTAATCAAGGTTAGCCATGTCCCCGGTTATGGACATCTTGAGTATCTGGTTCTTGAATTATTGATGTGATCTCAACACTCTTATTTAATTTTGTTGGGTTGTTAATTGCTATTTAATTGGGATTGAGATGGGGTTTCCATTCTCAATGTTTATCAACCAACTTGTAGTTAAATAAAATGTATTCCTTTGTTGTAGGGAAAAACTGGCTTTTCGCAAAACATTAACCTTAGAGCCTCCACCAGCCATATATGCATGTAGTGTTAGCATTTACCTTGTTCATTGCTTTACAGTGTTATTTTGCCAGCATATTCCATGTGCTGACTCGTTTCGGGCTGCAACGTATTATGTTGCAGACTTTTCAGACGAAGAGTAAGGTGTGCTAGGTCATTGTCGTGCACTCAGCTATGCTGTTGGAGTTGATGGAGTCATTTACCTTTGATGCTTCTGCAATTATCTTATTTAGACGACCTTACGCCATATTATTGTAATAAGTTCTCTTTTGAGACATTCGATGTAACAAGTGTATGATTGCACTCTGTTATAAATTCTTCAAGTACTATGTGTGTCAGCATTACTGATCTAGGGATGACACTTATGCACATAGATTTGACCGTTTGAGGTTGGATCGCTACAAGATGGTATCAGAGCACATGCTGACTGTAGGACACGACCACTAAGACAAGCCATAGGTCACTCTTCTCTACTCATTTCTGACTTCTCTCCATTTTCCACTCTATAGATGGCGGACCCAAGGAACAAGTTTGCTCAACCAGATGAAGACACCCCTTTTGGACGACACTTGAAGGAAGTCACTAGGTACCTGAACATTGGAATACCAAGCTTCACCGGGACCTACACCGCCACTTTACCAGAAGAGGAGAGTTCGATCATTCGAGTTGATGTTCCAGGAAGGACATTCATGCCAGTTACTGAGTCCATAGAGTTTTCCTTTGATGCACTAATCTGGAGTCTAGGAAATAGCATGGCAGCCCACATCGCCATGGGACGCATCGGCGAAGTATACCACAAGGATCTTAAGGACACCATCTACCAGATATGTGGTCGCCGAGATGAGCAATGGGAGATGATCAGCACCAGGAGGGACAAGTCCATTGCAGCCTTTATCCAGGAGTTAAATCAGCACATTCGCCGCCAGGAGAACCAAATGTGCGCTAGCATGATAGGTCTGAAGAAGGTGATGACCAAGAACATGGAGCTTGAAGAGGAACTCAAGTCTACACGCGATGGTTATGAGGAGGAAATCGCAGTGCTACTAGAGAAGAATGAAGACCTGAAGAAGCTAGGAGTATTCATGGGAGACCCCATGCCAGGAGGAGATGACGACCATCCCGAGGACTACATCATCATCGACGACACCAACTCCGACCCCGATAGTAGTGATGATGATTACGAGGATGAAGCTGGAGCAGATATCATGGAGTCTTCCACCGATCAAAATTTCTAGATGACCACCATATTATCAGTAGTATTTCCTCGTGTATATAGCAGTAGTTCGAGCACTTTGTAACGGTAGTTAGATCGTTTGTATGCCCTTGTTTGAATTGAGTGGAGTGATATGAATGTGTTTGTATCATGTGCATATGGGTAGTGCTTTCTCTTTAGACCTCATTCTATTCTAATCTCTTCCATCTAAACCCATCAGATGCCTCCGAGACGTGACCCTGGATTTGTCTTTCCACCAGAGCTCACTCAGTTGATCCAACAACAGAATGCTTTGATGCAGCTACTAGTTCAGAACCAAGGCAACAACAACAACAACAAAAACAACAACAAAAACAACAACAACAACAACAACAACAACAACAACAACAACAACAACAACAACAACAACCCGCCGCCACCACCTCCAGTTGACAACTTAGCCCGTTTTCTGAGGTTGAATCCGCCGGTGTTTTCTAGTAGCACCGAGCCGATTGTTGCTGATGACTGGCTACGCGGGATTGGAAGGGAGTTGACCACCGCAGGTTGCATAGATGCTGAGAAGGTGCGCTTTGCCGCACACCAACTGGATGGACCCACAGCCTCATGGTGGGAGAATTACACAACCACGTTCCCCATAGCCAATATTACTTGGGATCAATTTCAGCAAGCATTCCGCACTACACATGTCTCACTTGGAGCTATGAGCATGAAGAAGCGTGATTTTCGCAACTTACGCTAGGGAAACCGTACTGTAGGACAGTACGTGGATGATTTTAGTAAGTTAGCTCGCTATACCCCGGATGATGTGGCCACAGATGCTGCGAAGCAGGAGAAGTTTATGGAAGGGTTGAATGACGAGCTGAGCATGCAGTTGATGGTGGCAACATTCAATAACTACCAGGATTTGGTAGACAGGGCTCTTATGATTGAAGGGAAGCAGCAGCAGATAGAGAGCCGCAAAAGAAAATATGGACAAGGTAAGTATAATTCTAGAGCGTCGCAGAAGCCTCGTTTTACCCCGAACTCGGGAGGATATACCCATAACCATGGATGCCACACCCACAATGGAGGAAGTTCGCATAATGACAGTGGCCCCAAGAATGGAAATGGGAATGGAGCAAGAAGCAACCAGAATCGTTCCAACCCAGCAACACCCGCTAAAAAGGATCTGAGTCATGTCACCTGTTACAAGTGCGGGAAGACTGAGCACTACGCCAATGATTGTTTTGAGTTGAAGAATGACAACGGAAATGGAAGCTCTGGGAAGAAGACCAACCCTTTCAATAGGGGACAGGTGAACCATGTTAGCGTGGAGCAGGTTGAAGAGCAGCCAGATGCAGTTATAGGTAAGTTCTTGGTTAAGTCAATTACTGCAATCATTCTTTTCGATACTAGTGCATCACGTTCATACATTTCGAGGGGGTTTGTGGATAAGTATAAGTTGCCCACCAAAGTTCTTAAGACACCTATGTTAGTAAGCTCGCCAGGAGCGGAGTATATGGCAAGCCAAGGATGTTTTCAGATACCATTGACCATAGGTAGGCATGTTTTCCCCTCAGACCTAATAATTCTGGAGTCACAAGGATTGGATGTGATACTAGGCATGGATTGGATATCGATGTATGGAGGGAACATTGATTGCGCCAGCAAGTCAATTTTTCTCACCACCCTAGAGGGTAAATGGATTAAGTATGTGTCACGGCATGCGCTGAAGAGGACCCAAGTGAATTCCCTCTCAGGGGTTGTTCAGGAGGAACTGCCTGTAGTGAAGGATTACCCGGATGTATTTCCTGAGGAACTACCAGGCATGCCGCCAGATCGAGGCATTGATTTTCTGATAGAGTTGTTGCCAGGCACCGGACCGATATCAAAGAGACCATACCGGATGCCCGCAAATGATCTAGAGGAAATTAAGAAGCAGATTAAGAAGCTATTGGAGAAAGGTTACATTCGACGAAGTTCGTCACCGTGGGGAGCCCCAGTGCTCTTGGTTGAGAAGAAGGATGGATCCTTGAGAATGGTTGTTGATTATCGTGCATTGAATGAAGTAACGATCAAGAACAAGTACCCACTACCAATGATCAACGATTTGTTTGACCAACTACAAGGAGCTAAAGTATTCTCCAAGATCGATCTGCGATCAGGATACCACCAGCTGAAGATCCGAGAATAGGATATACCTAAGACAGCTTTCACCACAAGGTACGGGCTATATGAGTATACATTCATGTCATTTGGATTGAAAAATGCCCCTGCCTATTTCATGAGTATGATGAATAAAGTGTTCATGGAGTTTTTGGACAAGTTTGTTGGGGTATTCATTGATGATATTTTGGTATACTCGAAGAATGAAGAGGAGCATAAGGAGCATTTGCGTTGAGTTCTCGAGAAGCTCAGGGAACACCAGCTGTATGCCAAGTTTAGCAAGTGTGAGTTTTGGTTGAAGGAAGTTGGATTTCTTGGACATGTTATATCAGGAGAAGGTATAGCCGTAGAACCTAACAAGGTTCAATCTGTCACTGAGTGGTTGGCACCCACCTCAGTTGGAGAGATCCGTAGTTTTCTGGGACTCGAAGGATATTATAGGAGATTCATTGAGAATTTTTCCAAGATTGCGAAACCCATGATAGAGTTGTTGAAGAAGGACACCAAGTTCAAATGGACCGAGGAATGTGAGGCCAGTTTTCAGGAGTTGAAGAAACATTTGGTTACAGCCCTAGTGCTGATTCTTCCGGATATACACAAGGATTTCCAAGTGTATTGCGACACTTCTCGCTTAGGACTTGGAGGAGTACTTATGCAGGATGGAAGAGTTCTTTCATATGCCTCACGACAGCTTCTACCGCATGAGTTCAATTATGCCACGCATGACTTAGCAGCCGTAGTACATGCGCTCAAGACCTGGAGACATTTTCTTATTGGAAACCGCTATGATGTGTACATGGATCATAAGAGTTTGAAGTACATTTTCACTCAGAAGGAGCTAAATGTCAGACAGAGGAGATGGTTGGAGCTTATAAAGGATTATGATATGAAGCTGCATTATCATCCAGGAAAGGCCAATGTCGTAGTAGACCCTTTGAGCCGGAAGAGTTATGTCAATACCCTCGTAAGCGGCGGATTACTGCAGGAATTAGTTGACGATCTCAAGGAACTTCTCTTGGAGATAGTTCCAATAGGTTTTGTCGCAACAATGGAGGTTCAGTCAACATTATTGGGAAAGATTCAAGAAGCTTAGAAGGATGACAAAGAAATTGCTGAGATAAAGGAGAAAATTAGTAAAGGAAAAGCCAAGGGTTTTCGAGAGGATGAGCACGAAACCTTATGGTTTCAGGACCGTGTATACGTACCCAATAATGCAGATATCAGAGAATTAATACTTCAGGAAGCTCATGACTCGCCATACTCGATACACCCCGGAAACACCAAGATGTATTTGGATTTGAAGGAGCGTTTTTGGTGGACTGGTATATGAAGAAGGATATTGCCGAGTATGTAGCCATGTGTGATGTATGTCAAAGAGTGAAGGCAGAACATCAGAAGCCAACGGGATTACTGCAGCCCCTGCCGATACCCGAATGGAAGTGGGACAAGCTCGGCATGGATTTTATCATCGGATTACCCATGACCCGATCAATATATGATTCTATCTGGGTAGTAGTGGATCGTTTGACCAAGGTGGCTCACTTTATTCCAGTGAAAACGACCTATACAAGTGCGAAGTTGGCCAAGATATATATGAACAGAATCATATGTCTGCATGGAGTTCCGAGGACCATCGTATCAGATAGAGGGACACAATTTACCTCGAAGTTTTGGAACTAGTTGCACCAAACTTTGGGTACCAGGCTAGAGTTTAGTACAGCCTTTCATCCGTAGACAGATGGACAGACAGAGAGAGTCAATCAGATTCTGGAGGACATGTTGAGAGCCTGTGCATTAGATTATGGATCTAGTTGGGATTATAATTTACCTTACGCAAAGTTCTCGTAGAACAACAATTATCAAGATAGTTTGAAGATGGCATGATACGTCTCCAACGTATCTATAATTTATGAAGTATTCATGCTATTATATTATCCATCTTAGATGTTTTATATGCATTTATATGCTATTTTATATGATTTTTGGGACTAACCTATTAACCTAGAGCCCAATGCCACTTTCTGTTTTCCCCTTGTTTTTGAGTATTGCAAAAAAGGAATACCAAACGGAGTCCAATTGACGTGCCAATTTTTTATGATTTTTTATGGACCAAAAGAAGCCCCCGAAGTAAATGAGTTGGGCTAGAAGAGTCCCGAGCCGTCCACGAGGGTGGGGGGCGCGCCCCACCCCCTTGGGCGTGGGCCCCTATCTCGTGGATGACTTGGAGACCCCCTGACATGAAACCGACGCCAAAAATTCCTATAAATACAGAAGCCCCCAGAAAATAACCTAGATCGGAAGTTCCACCACCGCAAGCCTCTGTAGCCACGAGAAATCAATCTAGGCCCTCTCTGGCACCCTACCGGAGGGGGCCATCATCACCAGAGGGCATGGAGGAGGATCCCGGAGGGGCCATCATCACCATGAAGGCCAAGGACCAGAGGGAGAACCTCTTCCCATCCAGGGGGGCATGGAGGAGGAAGCACAAGGGGGAGAACCTCTCCTCCTCTCTCTCGGCGGCACCGGAGTGCCATCGGGAGGGGAATCATCGCCGTGGTGATCGTCTTCATCAACATCACCATCATCATCACCATCCTCATCTCTTTTACGCGGTCCACTCTCCCACAACCCGCTGTAATCCCTACTTGAACATGGTGCTTTATGCCACATACTATGATCCAATGATGTGTTGCCATCATATGATGTTTTGAGTAGATATCCTTTGTCTTTGGGTTGATTGATGATCTAGATTGGTAGGAGTTGTATGTTTTATTTAGGTGTTGTCCTATTGCGCCCTCTATGTCGCGCAAGCGTGAGGGATTCCTGCTGTAGGGTGTTGCAATACATTCGTGATTCTCTTATAGTGGGTTGCTTGAGTGATAGAAGCATAAACTCGAGTAAGGGGGGTTGTCGTGTATGGGATAAAGGGGTCTTGATGCTTTAATGCTATGGTTGGGTTTTACCTTAATGATCTTTAATAGTTGCGGATGCTTGCTTGAGTTCCAATCATAAGTGCATATGATCCAAGAAGAGAAAGTATGTTAGCTTATGCCTCTCCCACATATGAAATTGCAATGACGACCACCGGTGTCGTGGAGTTGTCACGGAAGATGTCCTCGTGATAGGACTTAGTTGGAGCCATCACAACGGGTTAGCTTAAAGGGGTTAAAGTGAACAAGGGAAGCAAGAGTTTATACTGGTTCAGCCCCTTTCGATGAAGGTAAAGGCCTACCCCAGTTGTGATGGTATTTCTAGGGTTTCGATAACCAGGGAGCGAATCCGCTTTGCCTGGCTCTCGAGTTGTTGTGTGTTGTCCCTAAACCGCCACCGGGTCATCCCTTTATATACACAGGTTGACGCCCGCCGGTTTACAGAGTCCCGAGACCGGACCATCATTGTGTCCAACTCGGTCTCTATTCCTCCTATCTTGCAATACAAGTTACATGACAACGTCGATTTATGTCTACATGCCTTAACCCGCCTTAGGGCCTTGGGCCTTCATGAAGTGCCATCATCCTTTATCTTCTGGGCCTCTAATTCTTATAGAGTTAACCCGGCCACTCCTAGCTGGTTTACATCCAGTAGTAATATCCCCAACATTAGGCCCTAGATTGATTTGAATTTATTCATGTCAATCTTCAACACTTAGAAAAATTCCTCCTCTTGCACCTTCGCACGGATCTTGTAAACCACCCTGACGTCATCCTTCGGATTTGTGGTAAATTGTCGTGATGTCATTTATTCATTGAAGCCGAAGATGCCTTTTATTAATGAGCACCCAACCATCAAGGCGACAACCTTATTAAACATCCATTTTTGACATCCACAATTCTCGCGCCTATCGCTTATCTCTTCGCCTTATAAATTGGGCTGAGGCCCCTTTTCCATTTCCTCTGCTGCCTCTTCGTCTCCTCTTCCTCCTCGCGACGTCCCTGCACCCGAGCGCTGCTGTCGTCGTCGAACTTCGCCCCTGCCTCATCGTTGGCCGCTGCATCACCCTGATCGAACCACAAAGCCGCGGCATCTCTCCGCCATTCCTATGACACTGGTAAGCCTTCTTTACTTCCACCCTAGATCTTGTCTTTAGGGTTTCACTGTTCGTCAGAGTTCATCGAAACTCCAGTGCTATTCTTCTCTTTTCTTCTCCGTAGCATCAAAGGCTAGTTTGGTCCTGTTATTCTCGCACGACCGTAGCCATAATCGTATTTTCCTCATTAGACTCCCCCTTTATATAGAGAACAACTTATCTGGATCTGCTGAACTGCTTAAGCACCTGAAGTTTAAACCTGAATATATTCCAGTTTCTGTCACACCTCAGATCCAAAATTTTCATATAAATATGTGAAACCTGTTTCCCCTTACTTAGGTATTTTTAGATTTGTACTCCTCACACCAATATAGGCGGTTTAACTTTTTGAAGTATGATAATCCGGCAGGTACCATTAGTCCCCTTTTAAACCACCGATTCATTTATACTCTGCTTCTGTTCATTGCTGTACCATTCATAAACACTCTGTCGTAGGCGGTTTATAACGTCCTCCGATTAATCAATTTCACATGCTTGGATTCCTTTTCCCTCAACCTATTGTACCTTATGCATCACCATTAAAACTGGCATTATTTTCTTCCCAGCTATTCACTTGCAATGGCCAAACAGTTCTATTCCTGTAACTGGGTCCCTTCCCGAGTTACTGAGGAGCAATTGAACGGAATGGTCAAAATTAGTACCTTACCGAAGAAGAATGAGATCTGGTGGCGAGTTCCTGGGCCGGAAAGCCCTTCTACCCCTGGAGAGGGTGAAGTAGTGGTGTTGGCTGATCGTATAGGCCGTGGTTTTAAACCGCCTGGATCCAAGTTTTTCCGGGATGTACTTGCCAGCTTTCAGATCCACCCTCAGGATATTGGGCCCAACTCCATATCCAACATCTGCAACTTTTAGGTTTTTTGTGAAGTGTATCTACAAGAAGAACCAACTGTCGAGCTGTTCCGGGATTTCTTCCATTTAAACCGTTGCACTAAATTTGTAGACGGACCCAATACTGAACTGGGCGGCGTCTCTATTCAGAAAAGGAAAGAGGTTGAGTTTGCTCATGACACACTTCACAGCCACCCAAAGGAGTGGAATCAAACTTGGTTCTATTGCAGAAACACCTCTCCTGAAGATGAGAACCCTCTGCCTGGTTATCGTGCTCACCGGCTTGCTAATACTCATCCGCTTCCGCAACGACTAAGTGCCAAGGAACGGGCCTCATAGCCCCACAACTCGCTAAACTTAGAGCTTTCATGGCCAACGGTTTAACAGGCGTGGACTTCGTCCATTGCTGGATATCCTGGAGCATTTTGCCGTTAAGTCGCTGCTCCGGCTTAATGTGTGAGTATACTGGTGACGTACAAGACTCCCAACGTCATATCAATATTCAGCTAACAGATGAGGAAGTCACTGAATCTGTCAAGAAAATGCTGAAAGAACTGGAAGCCGTCTGCAGAAAGACGGGGTTAAGCCCCTTTTACACACAAAACAAACCGCCCACTGTAAGTATTGTCTGTGCTTCCGCTTTACACCTGATATTTTTGGACTGTGCAATCTTTGAATACCCTCTGCCCATTTTTAAACAGGGTGATGATCCGTTCTGGAAAAATAAACCTCAGGAGAAATCGGTGAAGCCTTCTCGTCCTAAAACGAAAGTCGTCAAGAAAACCACAAAAAGGAAGGCACCTGAACCCATCGGTAAAGCTTGATGACGACCCGGGTGAACCGGAAGCAGAGGTAGAACTTGATTCACTTGGTTCACTTTTCATGCATCTCATTGACAATGATATTTATCAGGAGGACGTGGAGGGCAGCCAAGCTGACGATGCAGAGGTAATTATACTTTCCTCCGGTTCAGATTCTCTGCCAACACAAAAAATCCGTCAAGCAGTCCGGAAAGTAAGATTTTCTCACCCTCTCACTCATTTGGACCCAAAATTTCTTTTGAAGAAGCAGCAGCATGAGGCTCGCCGCATAACTCGGCACAGTGGCCAAACGGTCACCTCGACCGGTTTACCGAACACCCTGGTTCAAAAACACCGACCCGAGGTCTCACCCACTTCTGACACTTTTTATCCCAAGGAAGGATTTTTCCGACAACCTCTTAATCCATCCGATTCGAATTATCAGGTGACACCTCCTTCATCCAACGAATCCATGGCCACACAACTGCCTCCTCTTAAAACCGTGGCTGGGTAAGTATTTCAACCCAATCATTTGATGTTTCACACTTTATATGCTATGCTAACCTTTGCATTTGTTCTTTTTTAGAGCCAAGGCCAGACCTAGTAAGAAGGCCCGGGTGAATAACCCGTCTGATGATCATGTGGTGATTGAACCGGAGCTGACTACGGAACCGGAAGATCCAAATACTGAGGCCACATTTGATGAACCGCCCCCTCAAGATCATAATGTTGATGAACAAGCAGAAGTTGACACCGCTATGCCAGATGATAAACCGGCAAGTCCAATCCAGGCTGATGATGGACCTTCTAGTCCAGTGAAGACTACTGACACTCCATCAACTCCAGAAAAGGCTGCTGGAGATAAAGAAGATGAGGCTATCATTACCGGTATTGGCCACACCTCTCCTAGCCATCCTGTTGTATTAGCGAAACATAGTGCCAAAGAAGAACATGCTGCCATGGAGAAAGGCAAGTGGAGCACCGATTTATCAAGCTACGCCCACTTCAGTGCTCAAGAACTCCACTCTGGCTTTCCAAACCGTCCGCACACAAACAGTGACTATGAAGCCGGTTTGGTGAATCTGATGAAGGAGCGCTATGAGGTAATGACATAACTTTGCCTTTCTTAAGTCTAATTGCAAATACCAACTCTAGTAGCCCCCAAGGGCCGGTTTATGATAGCAATCATTAATCGGGACTTTGTAATATCTCAACCCTTGCATACTTATCCTCCATATGTCAGGTGATCCTTTGAAATAAACTGGTACTTTATCGTTGTATTCCTATAGTTTTCATCTGTGTAGTCCCCAAGGGCCGGTTTATCTTTCCAAGGTGAACCGGGATTTTAACCAATGCTTCGATTTGAACAAATGTACATTAGCCCCCAAGTGCCAAAGATAATGTTTGCATTGTATTTGGGACTTGCAAAAATTTATGATAACAAAGCAACTAGGCATTAGCCCTAAAGTACAAAGTGCATAACTTGTTATGTGATTGGTACTTCAAATATATACATCCCACTGATGATATGTCATTCCTTTATAGGATGAGCTGAGCAAAAAGGATTCCCAAACCGTTGATCTTCAAGAAAACATCGAATCTCAGCAAGCGGAGGCTTCCAAAGCCAAGGAGGAACTGACTAAAGCCTTAGCAGCCATGGAAAAGCTGAAGGAAAATTTTAAGAAGGAGCGTGCAGATTGGGATGCCTAGAAGGCCACTTTGGCAAAGAAAGCCAAAGACACAGAAGCAGCCCTTAAACCAGTGGTTGAGGAACTGGCCGGTTTAAAGCGGCAAATAAACGCTATGACCTCTGCCGTATTTGGTAAGCGCCCCCATCTGGTATGTTTCAAGTCCCCTTTACCTTAGCAGTCACGAGTTTACTGATGCTCGCAATGCTATAGGGACCCGCATTACCCATCTGGGCTCCGATATGCGGATGAAGCTGAAAGCAGCCTACACCTTGTAAGAACAATTGTATTCTGGATCCCAACGGGCTATCTGCACTGCTGCGTACAACAAGCCTCCTCCATCGTTGATAAAAGAGACCATCGAGAAGCTGTCCATGTTGCCTGCCCGGCTGGAGGAACTTAAAAAATCAGCTGCAAGGTCAGGCGCATTGACTGCGCTAATCCAGTCCAAGGCATGGATTCCAGATCTTGAACCGGCAGAGATCAGCCAAGGCTACCCAAGCGTGAAGGAAGATGGCACAGAATTCAACAATGACGATCTCCGAAGGCTGACAAAGGAAATGCGGCCTATAGCAAGCAAATTGGCGGATGACACAGATCTATCTCATTATCAACCGGTTTATGATTTTGATCAGAAAAGATATCCTGCACCAATTCATGATGCAGAGGATCTTGTTCCGTCAATCCGTAACCACACTCATGCTCCTGACATTGATCCTTCCCCTCTTATAAGTGAAGAAGCTATATTCCAAGCGTTAACTGGAATCGATTGGACAATAATTGATTTCCAGCCACTGGGTAGAGAGGAGGAAGATACACCAACTCTAGATGATCCGCAATCTTCAAGTCATCTTGGTGATGAATCTTGAACCGGAGGCCAGTTTAGCTGTCGTAGTCTGCCACTTGTTATTGAAACAAATATTCTTGGTGGGCATTTAAAATGCCTTGTAATAGGCTAGTTCAAACACTCGCTTGATACTGATAACTCGCCATGCCTTTGGGATCTATTATATGCATAGTCCATTGTGGCTTTTATTTAACGTGTTCCTGCATATAAGAACTTGAAAGTGTCCTAGTGGTTTACCACTGGATGGGTCATGATGCCCAAATATATATATATATATATATATATATAAAAGCTTAGGTGTATAACCAAGACTGTAATAACCAGATATAAAATAGATGATACCTATGATATATCTTGTTGGCTGTCCAACTGTTGGGATAATAAGGGTGATAACACCAATCTGGAGTATAGATGACTCCTTTCATTCTTGTCGGTTCATATCAAAACCATACTGGGTTACGAGAAACACTAGTTTACTCATATAATTCTGGTGACTTCTAGTCAAAACCAGACCGGATCAAATTATTGCCGGTTTAGAACTGATCATGTACTGACAACTGAGCGTTGAAAGCCATGCCGGGTTGTAATATACACCGGTTTATCAAAAAATATTCATAAATCCCTTATCAAAAGAGGTTAAAACATTTGCAACAAATACAAGAAAAATATGCAAGGCTTTTCATGGGCTGCTAGGCCACTTAGTTAAACCATTTTTCAAAGCCTTTTAAGATGGACCTCAATCTTTAAGCAATCATCATTTTAACTTTGACAAGTTCAACGTCTATGAGATTGACTTGTCAAACGTTCGATGGGTCATACCAGGTTTACCTGGACGGAGTGGCTTACTTAAAGAGGCAGGATAACCCGGGGTTTTAGGTGAATACACCTGGCTTCCAAGCTTGGCTTGATAGCCTATTACAAGGGTGCAAGCTCGTTGTTCTTTGAGAAGCAAGGAGCCCCCAAGTAATATTTGAGCTGTGCTCAGTGGGTACCTATGTTTGAGTTGTGCTTTGTGCAACAGACTCTCTTTGGTTCCACATAATTTCCTTTTTGGATTTAAGCATATCAAGAGGTGTAGCTATGGTGTAAATACAACCAAGTCCCCTAGTGATTTCCCTGTTTGGCTTTAAGCTGATGAAGAGGCGTAGCTATGGTTCGAATACGACCAAACCCCCTAGTGATTTCCTTTATATCTGTGTGGCTTTATAAGCCGGGTTAGTAGAACTTTGCTTTATAAGTAAGCCCCCATGTAACCACACACGATGTAAAAAACAACAGATACCCCGCTTTAGCCGAGGCTCCGGTTTATTATATAATATATACATTGTCATAAGATGTACATAAAAAGAGCCTGTGGCTCAAGTATAATAAGGCCGAAGAAGAGATATATTCCATGGCCGCTGGGTCTCCTCCTCCGATTTGCGTGAGTCTTTGTGCTCTCGAACATCGATAAGGTAGTATGATCCATTGTGCAAATTTTTGCTGACCACAAAAGGTCCTCCCCAAGGTGGGGATAACTTGTGCATATTAGTCTGATCCTGTATGACCAGAGCACCAGATCGCCCTCTTGGAAAGTTCTGGTCTTAACCCGACAGTTGTGATAACGTCGGAGATCTTGTTGATAAATCGCCGAACGCGCCGCTACTAGATCACGCTCCTCATCTAACAGGTCCAGTGAGTCCTGCCGTGCTTTCTCATTCTCAGCTTCAACGTAAGCCGCCACATGGGGCGAGTCATGACGGATAACACTAGGGAGAACCGCCTCTGCTCCATAAAACATGAAGAAAGGTGGGTAACCCATAGATCTGTTTGGTGTGGTGTTGATACTCCATAACACGGAAGGTAACTCCTCCACCCAACAACCCGACGTCCGTTTTAAAGGAACCATAAGCCGGGGTTTAATACCTCTCAAAATCTCCTGATTTGCTCTTTATGCTTGACCATTAGACTGGGGGTGAGCCACTGACGCCACATCAAGCTGAATGTGCTCTCATTGACAAAATTCCTCCATAGCAGCCTTGGACAGATTAGTACCATTATCAGTTATAATGCTGTGTGGAAAACCAAACTGGAATATCACCTTTTTGATGAATTGGACCGCCGTGGCTGCATCACACTTACTGACTGGCTCTGCCTCTACCCACTTGGTAAACTTATCAACCGCCACCAACAGGTGGGTCTTTTTGTCCTTGGACCTCTTAAAGGGTCCAACCATATATAGCCCCCAAGTTGCAAACGGCCAAGTGATTGGAATCATTCTCAACTCCTGAGCCGGAACATGAGCGCGGCGTGCAAACTTCTGACAACCGTCACACCTTTTTACTAAATCCTCAGCATCAGCATGAGCCGTCAACCAATAGAAGCCGTGACGAAAAGCCTTAGCCACCAAGGATTTTGAACCGGCGTGGTGACCACAATCTCCTTCGTGGATCTCTCGCAATATCTCACAACCTTCTTGAGGGGACACACAACGCGGAATTGCCCCTGTCACGCTGTAACGATGTAACTCCCCATTGATATGGTCATTGACTTGGATCGCCGGATTATTGGTCGGGCCAAGGTTTCATCGCCTGGTAACTTACCCCGGTTCATATAGGCCAGGTATGGGACTGTCTAATCTGGTATAACATCAAGAGCGGCTACCAACTGGGCCTCCGGGTCAGGAATAGCCAACTCCTCCTCTGTGGATATCTTGACCGACAGATTATGAAGTACGTCGAGGAAGACATTAGGTGGCACCGGTTTATGTTGAGAGCCTAGACGACTTAAAGCGTCCGCTGATGAAGCTATGAACCTAGGGTAGGGTCATGGACCTGCCCTAACTTCCCTACCCAAGGACATCTCTAGAATAAATCACTTTTCAATTGACTTGAAGGTGTCCCACTCGACAGACTTGAAGACACTCGACCAAGAAGCAATCACTCGACCAAGACCCAACCACTCGACGGCCAGGAGACCTAAAGGCGCCCCGCACTCTAACGGTCGGTCATTAAGTAGCTTTTATGGTCATCATAGCACTTTATTACTAGCATTACCAGAAATGCCCTGCCTTAATGTACATTAAACCCTTCGTAACGTGGGCTGGCCGGGGTCCTGGCGCACTCTATATAAGCCACCCCCTCCTTCAAGACAAGGGTTCGCACCTCTGTAACTCATACACACATAATCCAGTCGACCACCTCCGGGCTCCGAGACGTAGGGCTTTTACTTCCTCCGAGAAGGGCCTGAACTCGTAAACCTTGCGTCCTTACAACCTCTCCATAGCTAAGACCTCACCTCTCCATACTTACCCCCCTACATTACTGTCAGAGTTAGAACCATGACAGTTTGCGCCCACCGTGGGGCTGGTGTTTTAGCGTTTTGTTGGAGGAGTTGCGATCTTTTCCGACCCGAATCATCATGGTTTTCGACGGAGTTTTGGTGGAGGGCCGCGAGATCCGTCTCGGCGCGCTCACGTTCATCGCCGACGACTCCGCTTGGCTTCAGGAGGCTCCGCTCGACGTGGATGCACTCCCTGTCCGCGGGGCAACGCACTTTGGCGCGTGCGTCAGCGGCGTTCTCCTGCGGCAACCGTCGACCCCCTACCGGTCGGCTCCCGTGTTGTCCTCCCTCCCCGTTTCCCGCCGGCGCAAGCGCTCCGGTCGGTCGAGACTTCAGCGGTGGGTGAGACACGCGGTGGCCCGTCAGTCGGCCACCCCTCAAGTCGCGGCGATCGAGCCCGACGAATCCCTCTACGGCCTTTTCGAACTGCCGACTGGCTCCGAAGAGACTGCATCCGAGTGCGACAGTAGCGATCCTGCGGCGGAGGTTCTGATGGTCGACGGACTGCCCAGTCCCCCTGGTTTTACCCGCACCGACGGAGGCGCAGGAGGAGGCGACCCGTCACGTCCCCATGAGGAGTATCTTCCCGAGCCTCTCACGTTGCTACAGAGAGAAGAACTTCGCCGCCGGAACATGGATGCGCTGCACACTCCTATCGTTGGAGAAACCCCCGAGGCTCGCGCCTTGGAGGACGCGCGCCTGGCAAACTTGGCTGAGCGCACTCGACTGGAGAACCTCCAGCGAGCACTCGACGAGCATGCGCGACAACGGGTTCCCGAATCCAGTCGACGTCAGCTCTTCCCGCCCCCAGAGGTATATCGGACTCCGATTCAGAATTTAGCAGCTGTGACCCATATAGCGGAGTCGATTCAGCCTTCCTAGTCGGAGGCTGTCAGAGGCTTGCTGCAGATCAGAGTGTTACTCCGGGCAGCAGGAGATCAGAATTCCGCTGTTTCTCAGTGGCGGAACAGAATCCACAGCAGATCCGTTGCCGCGGACATAGTCCAGTCGGCTCACAGCCCGAGATCGCCCCCGAGGCGTGAGGGACGCGGAGACCGGCGCGACCAGTATGGAAACCATGAGCAGTATGATCACCGAGTCGATCATGATGGTCGACGTCGAGTGCCCACGCCTCCCCCGAGGAGCGGGTCGTATGTGCCTCACCAGCAGGATGACAGGAGCCCCCATAGTGGTGGGCGAAGGATTCCAGTCGACCCCAGAGGGCCAGGCTTTGACGCGAGATCCAGCCTCGTCCAGGGTCTGGTCGACAGGAACAGAGCTCACCGACAAGGCCATGAGAGAGATGCGCCTGCCAGCAGCAGAGTACATGTTTCGGGACCAGAGTGCTTTAGTACAGCCATCAGGGCTGCTGTGATCCCTCCCAATTTCAGGTTGGCGACTGGAGTCAGTAAGTTCACTGGCGAGTCCAAGCCTGATACTTGGCTTGAGGACTACCGAGTGGCCATCCAGATTGGCGGCGGCAACGATGAAGTGGCCATGAAGCACCTGCCTCTCATGTTGGAGGGCTCGACCAGAGCGTGGCTAAACCAGTTAGCGCCTAGCAGCATTTACACTTGGGAAGATCTCTCCCGAGTGTTCGTCACCACATTTGGGGGCACGTGCAAGCGACCAGCAGGACTGACGGAACTGCGGTCTTGTGTGCAGAAGCCAAATGAAACTTTGAGGGATTACATCCAGAGATGGATCACGTTACATCACTCGGTGGAAAATGTGCCTGACCACCAAGCAGTTTGTGCCTTCAAGGAAGGCGTCAAGTATAGAGAGCTAAATTTGAAATTCAGTCAAACCGGAGACATGTCCCTGAATCGGATGATGGAGATTGCCACCAAGTACGCTAATGGTGAAGACGAGGATCGACTCAGAAGTGGCAAGCTCAAGTCAGTCGCCCAAGAAACCGGAGGCAATTCCAATTGGAAGCAGAAGCGGAAGGCCGAGCCAGCGGCTCCCGAGGAAGCTTTAGCTTTGGCCCAAGGAAAGTCTAAAGGGAAACCCAAAGGGCCTTGGAACCCCAAAAAGGTTAAAGACCAGGAGGGAAATGATGTGTTGGACTTACCGTGTCTCGTCCACACGAAGAAAGATGAAGTGGGTAATTTTATTTACCCGAAACATGCCACCCGGCAGTGTCGACTTTTGATCCAGCAGTTCCAGGGCAAGCAGCCCAAGGGTAAGGAAAAGGAGTCAGACAAGGTCGAGGACAAAGAAGACAGTGATGATGGATACCCTCAAGTCAATTCCACCCTGATGATTTTTGCTGATGTTGAGAGCAAAAGTCGACTGGAAGTTATTAACCGAGAAGTGAATATGGTCGCTCCGGCGACACGTAGTTAACTGAAATGGTCTCAGACTGCCATAACATTCGACCAGTCCGACCACCCAACGCACATCGCCACCCCTGGGAGGCAAGCTTTTGTGGTCGACCCAGTTGTTGAAGGCACTCGACTGACCAAAGTCCTGATGGATGGTGGCAGTGGTTTGAACATATTATACACTGAGACGTTGAAGGGGATGGGCATTCCGATGTCTAGACTCAATGCCAGCAACATGAGTTTCCATGGAGTCATTCCTGGGAAGAAGGCTGAATCACTCGGCCAGATTGCTCTTAATGTGGTTTTCGGTGATTCCAAGAATTACCGTAAAGAAAAGTTGACATTTGAAGTTGTAGACTTCCAGAGTGCCTATCACGCTATTTTGGGCAGGCCGGCTTATGCATGCTTCATGGCCCGACCATGTTACGTGTATCTCAAATTGAAGATGCCTGGCCCCAAAGGTGTGATCACCATTACGGGCAATCGGAAGAAAGCGGAAGAATGTTTTTAGAAGGGTTCGAAGATCGCCGACGCACAGATGGCAGTGGTGGAGTTGCAGGAATACCAGAAGACTGCAGTCCCGAGTGATTTGTTGCGAGCCAAGAAGCCCGCTACATAGTCAGCTTTCCGGTCGACTGGCGACACGAAGACAGCTCACATCCACCCGACCGACCCCAGTGCTGCCCCGACTCATATCTCGACAACACTCGACTCCAAATAGGAAGAAGCGCTCGTCCAGTTCCGCCGTGAGAACTGGGACATCTTCGCATGGAAGCCTTCTGACATGCCTGGTGTTCCCAGGGAGCTGGCTGAGCATCGCGTGAGTGTCGACTCAAAAGTAAAACCTGTCAAGGAACATCTTCGACGGTCCGCCATCCAAAAGAGAAAAGCTATTGGCGAAGAGGTGGCTCGGCTCTTAGCAGCGGAGTTCATCTGAGAGATCTACCACTCCGAGTGGCTCGCCAACGTTGTCATGGTCCCCAAGAAGGACAAGTCACTTCACATGTGCATTGACTTTAAACATATCAATCGGGCCTGCCCGAAAGATCATTTTCCTCTCCCCCGCATCGACCAGATAGTCGACTCGACTTCGGGATGTGAGCGACGGTCTTTCTTAGACGCTTATTTTGGGACCATCAGATCCGTCTGTATAGACCTGACGAGATCAAGACAGCTTTCATCACTCCATTTGGGTTCTTCTGTTATGTTACCATGCCGTTCGGCCTCAAGAATGCCGGAGCCACATTCATGAGGATGATTCAGAAGTGTTTACTCACTCAAATCAGTCGGAACATGGAAGCATACATGGATGATATTGTGGTCAAGTCATGGAAGGGTTCCGACCTGCTGACTGACCTTGCTGAAACCTTTGCCAACCTCAGGAGGTATGATATCAAGCTTAATCCATCAAAGTGTACATTCGGAGTCCCTGGCGGAAAGTTACTCGGTTTTCTCGTTTCCGAACGAGGAATCGACGCCAATCCAGAAAAAGTTGGCACTATACTCCGAATGAAAAGCCCTGTGCGAGTGCACGATATCCAGAAGCTTACTGGTTGTTTGGCCGCCCTAAGTCGATTCATATCTCGTCTCGGTGAAAAGGCATTACCTCTTTACTGATTGATGAAGAAGTCTGACAAGTTCGAGTGGACTCCTGAAGCTCATGCAGCGTTTGCAGAGCTCAAAGCTCTGCTCTCCACCCAGCCGGTGCTTGCTGCCCCAATCAGCAAAGAGCCTTTGCTGCTTTACATTGCAGCCACAGGACAAGTCGTCAGTATGGTACTTATGGTCGAGCGGGAAGAAGAAGGGAAAACCTTCAAAGTTCAGTGCCTAGTATATTATATTTCTGAAGTCTTGACCCCATCGAAGCAAAGATATCCTCACTATCAGAAGGTCGTATATGGGATTTATATGACCACCAGGAAAGTTGCTCACTACTTCTCTGATCATTCCATTACAGTCGTCAGCGACGCTCCATTATCGGAGATCCTGCATAACAGGGATGCAACTGGTCGAGTGGCAAAATGGGCGATTGAACTCCTTCCCCTTGATATCAAGTTTGAGGCAAAGAAAGCTATCAAGTCCCAAGCAATCGCCGATTTCATCACCGAGTGGATTGAACAGCAGCTGCCGACTCAGATTCACTCGGAGCATTGGATTATGTTTTTCGACAGCTCCAAGATGCTGAGTGGTTCCGGTGCCGGAGTGGTGTTGGTCTCCCCCAGAGGAGATAAACTCAGATATGTTCTTCAAATCCATTTTGATTCCTCGAATAACGAAGCAGAATATGAAGCACTTCTATATGGGTTGCGCATGGCCATCTCACTCGGCGTCCGTCGCCTCATGGTCTGTGGCGACTCAGATTTGGTGGTTAATCAGGTGATGAAGGAATGGGATGTCAGAAGTCCAGCCATGACTGGTTATTGCAATGCAGTGAGAAAGCTGGAGAAGAAATTCGAGGGGTTAGAGCTTCATCACATACCCCGACTGGAAAATCAAGTAGCTGATGATTTGTCAAAAATAGGTTCCAAAAGAGAAGCCATTCCCAGCAATGTGTTTTTGGAACACATCCACACACCATCGGTCCAGGAGGATCCCTTCACGGAAGGGACCCCGCAGCCAAAAAGCGCCACGGATCCGACTGAAGTTGAAGTTCCAGCTGTGGTCGATCTGATAATGGAAGTGCTGGTTATCACTCCCATCTGGATAGAACCGTACATCGCGTACATCCTAAGCAAAGAACTTCCAGAAGACGAGGAAGAGGCTCGACAGATCGTCCGTCGATCCAAGGCCTTTACAGTCATAAAGGGACAGTTGTATAGGGAAAGCGCGCCTGGAATCGGCCAAAAGTGTATCACACCAGAAGAAGGTCAGATGATCCTTAACGATATCCACTCGGGGACCTGTGGTCATCATGCATCCTCTCGGACCATTGTGGCTAAAGCATACCGAGCGGGGTTCTACTGGCTAAGGGCCAATGAGATGGCTAAAGAGATAGTCGACAAATGTGAAGGGTGTCAGTATTACTCCAATATGCCGCACAAGCCCGCGTCAGGCTTGAAAACCATTCCACTCGTCTGGCCCTTTGCTGTTTGGGGGCTGGACATGGTTGGGCCATTGAGAACAGGCAGGAGCGGCTTCACTCATGTGCTGGTACCAGTCGACAAGTTCACCAAATGGATTGAAGCCATGCCTATCAAGAATCTCGATGCTTGCACCGCTATCGCTTTTGTCAGAGAGTTGATATTCAGATATGGAGTTCCGCACAGTATCATAACGGACAATGGGTCAAACTTCGATTCCGACGAGTTCAGGGCCTTTTGCGCCTCTCAGGGCACTCGGGTCGACTATGCTTCGGTTGCTCACCCCCAGTCGAATGGACAAGCAGAAAGGGCAAATGGCCTAATTCTCAAAGGACTAAAACCCCGATTGATGGGCGATCTCAAGCACACAACAGGTGCATGGGTTGATGAGCTCCCATCAGTCCTCTAGGGATTGACGACAACCCCGAATCGATCGACCGGAAGAACCCCATTCTTTCTGGTCTACGGAGCCGAGGCAGTCTTACCGAGTGACCTGCTTCACAACGCTCCCAGAGTCGAGCTCTACTCAGAAGATGAAGCAGAACAAGCCCGGCAGGACGCAGTCGACCTCCTAGAAGAAGAAACAGAAATGGCCCTGATCCGATCGACCATCTACCAGCAAGACTTGCGTCGATTCCATGCTAGAAACGTGAAGAACCGAGCCTTCCAAGAAGTAGACTTAGTCCTTCGAGTGGATCAGCAGAAACCACACAAGCTTGCTCCTACTTGGGAAGGCCCCTTCATAGTCACCAGAGTCCTCCACAATGGAGCATACCACCTCTACAATGTCGATCGCCAGATTGATGAGCCACGAGCCTGGAATGCGGAGCTGCTCCACCCCTTTTATACTTGAATTCTCACTCGGACGAGATGTAATAAGGAAAACTCCTGTAGTTTATTTATCAAAGACAAGAGCGTTATAATTTTCCTAGTGATTATTATTGTTTTTGTTTGCGTAAGAAATCCCCCAGTGGGTGTCTTAGCTGCGAATCCGCTTTGCTTAAGTTTGAAAAATCCTACCGAGTGGAGAGCAACCCTCCCACTCGGGGGCTTAGGTGCAGTCTAGTACTCGGCTAAGTTCTCCCACTCAGAGACTTAGCTGCAGTCAGGCACTCGCCTAAGTTTGAAAAATCCTACCGAGTGGAGAGCAATCCTCCCACTCGGGGGCTTAGCTGCAGTCCAGTACTCGCCTAAGTTCTCCCACTCAAAGACTTAGCTGCAGTCAGGCACTCGCCTAAGTTTGAAAAATCCTACCGAGTGGAGAGCAACCCTCCCACTCGGGGGCTTAGCTGCAGTCCAGTACTCGCCTAAGTTCTCCCACTCAAAGACTTAGCTGCAGTCAGGCACTCGCCTAAGTTTGAAAAATCCTACCGAGTGGAGAGCAACCCTCCCACTCGGGGGCTTAGCTGCAGTCCAGTACTCGCCTAAGTTCTCCCACTCAAAGACTTAGCTGCAGTCAGGCCCTCGCCTAAGTTTGAAAAATCCTACCAAGTGGAGAGCAATCCTCCCACTCGGGGGCTTAGCTGCAGTCCAGTACTCGCCTAAGTTCTCCTACTCAGAGACTTAGCTGCAGTCAGGCACTCGCCTAAGTTTGAAAAATCCTACCGAGTGGAGAGCAACCCTCCCACTCGGGGGCTTAGCTGCAGTCCAGGACTCACCTAAGTTCTCCCACTCAGAGACTTAGCTACAGTCAGGCACTCGCCTAAGTTTGAAAAATCCTACCGAGTGAAGAGCAACCCTCCCGCTCGGGGGCTTAGCTGCAGTCCAGTACTCGCCTAAGTTCTCCCACTCAGAAACTTAGCTGCAGTCAGGCACTCGCCTAAGTTTGAAAAATCCTACCGAGTGGAGGGCAACCCTCCCACTCGGGGGCTTAGCTGCAGTCCAGTGCTCGCCTAAATTCTCCCACCTAGAGATTTAGCTGCAGTCGGGCACTCACCTAAGTTCGAAAAAACCCTACCGAGTGGAGAGCAATCCTCCCACTCGGGGGCTTAGCTGCAGTCCAGTACTCGCCTAAGTTCTCCAAAACACATCTCAATCCTCAAGGACGATGAGGGGCAGGTCGACTGCCCCTCCCCCTCTCCTAGAGAGCTTCGCCACAAATACAACGCACGCTTCGTCCCACTCTGCAGTAACAGGGTGTGGGTCGACCGCCGGCCGCCCCTGGGAAGCTTCGCCACAAATACAAGGCATGGGTCGACTACTTCCCCCTCCTTCGGAGCTGTGCTGCGAATACAAAAAGTTGTCTGGAATAAAGATTGGGTTCACTCAGCAGGAGATTCATAAAGATATTCAACGGTAAACCAAGTTCAGATAAAATCCTAAAGGTTCTGGATCACGGATTGAGGTACTCGGGCATGTGGCCCGAAAAAGTTTAACGGTTACAAAAACCACTCAGCATTCCGAGGCAAATTTAAGGTGGGACGTAAGAGTTTGTTCACTCCGCGGGAGGAGGGCTGGCAGGCTCGACGAACTCATCCAGGTCGACGCCGTCGGCTATCCGAGTGGCTGCAGCGATGAAAGTCTCCATAAAGGTTCAGATGTCATGCTTCTGGGTGTTGGCGACCTTGATTGCTGCCAGCTTGTCATGTCGCACCTCCTTGCAGTGGACACGAACCAAGGACAGAGCCACATGAGCGCCACACCGAGCAGAAGACTTCTTCCACTCCTGCACTCGGTCAGGGATTCCGTTAAGTCGAGTCATCAGAGACTCAAGATCGTTTTGGAGCGTAGCCTCTGGCCAAAGTGCCGGGTTGATCCATGACATGGCGACCTTCAGTCGAGCCGAGTAGTCCACGGCACCGTCAATGCGAGACTCCAGTCGGAGAAAGTTCATGGCAGCTTCATCTTTCACGAGAGAGTTGATTGGATACAAACCTGGTTCGATCCGCCCAGTCTCCTCTTCAAAGTTCTGGCAAAACTTTGCATTCACGATCCAAGGATAAGTCAGTTTTCATACACTGAGTCGACACAAAAAAAATCAGTCGGAACTAAATGTGCACCTTCAAGCTTGATATACAACTTCTTGTCAAGGCTCCTCAGGTAGCTCTCCAGATCGTCCCTCGTACGAGCGATGCCTTCCATCTTTTCGGTCAGGTTGAGGTTCTCCTTCTTCCAACGTGTGCACTCCCTGTTGGCTTCATTCAGAGCAGTCTTCAGCCTGGTATTCTCTTCTTCCAATTGGCCGACTGAAGCCAACTTCTGTTCGGCCAGAGCGGTCCTATCGTCAGCCTCCTTCTGGGCAGCAGACAAATCCTAATCCTTTTTTGCCAAAGCCTCTCTCAGTTTTTCTGCAAAGAAATGATGATTGATTCAGAAATAGCAGAAGGGTGCTCGGGGCTAAAACTGAACAGTCGACAGACTTGTCTTACCAGCGGCGCCGTCTCTGACCGTCTGCAGTTCTGTCCTGGCCAGCTCCAAGTCAAGTTTCAGTTGAATCTGCTGACTTTCCAAATCAGTGAAGCAAGCTCCAAGATCACAAGATTTCTGAAATCAAAGGGGAGAAATTATTCCACAGCAAAAATGACAGAATACTAAGACTATAGTCGACTGCCCGCAGTCCACCATAGTCTCGGGGACTACACCTAGTGGGTGCACTTTGCGTGCCCCCACCGGTTCTGACTCCACTCGGCCGGCCCGCCGGAGTCGAGTTCAAAAAAAAAGAAAAGAGAGACAAAGTAGAACTCAGACCACAGTCGACTGCCAGTAGTCGACCGTGGTCTCGGGGACTACACCCAGTGGGTGCACATTGCGTGCCCCCACCGGTTCTGATTCCACTCGACCAGATCGAGTGGAAGAAACAAACTACCAGTTCGGTTTTACTCGACAAAATACAAAGACTACGGTCGACTGCCAGCAGTCCGTCCACAAAATTCAATCGACACACCCAGTGGGTGTACAGATGAAAAGATTTCCGGAAAGAATCTTCAGATAGCATATCCTAACAGAACAAGCGGCGACCAACTAACCTGAACATTGCTCTGGAGAGCCGAGCTGGCATCATAGGCGGCTTGGCTAGCGTCCCGCACCGTCTTCATCTTCTCCATCATAATGCCCGCCTGGCGTATGGCTTCCCTAGCAGCATTCACCTCATCCTTCGGGACATGGTGAGTTGAAAAAAGTGAAGGCGGGTCGACAGGGGCCTGAGCAGTCGAAGAAGAAGGCAAGGCACTCGACAGGGGCTCCGTGAAGGTAACAGAACCCCGATTGACGTCACCAGTGTCCTGAACGACTGGTTCCGCCCGCGGCATCGACTGCAGCGCCTCACTTACAGGAGCTCGCCTACTCTTCCTCGTCAAAGACCTCTCGGGCTCTTCATCATCATCAGGGAGGTCAATAATGTTGGGAGCTGTACCAAGTTCAAATTGCCAAAATCATGTCACCCAAGGATGCATGATGCAGTTGAATCGACCAAAGAAAGATAGTATGGCAGAAATCATACCCGGATTAGAAGTGACCGCATCCTCCATCACCTCATCATCATCCCGGTAAGCTGAGGTCCCGGAAGTGGCAGCACTAACAATTCCAAAGCTCATCCAGTTAAATCAAGAAAAATAAACAGCGTGGAGCGTCGAGTAAATACAAGGAGAAACACTCATGCGGAGGCGACAGGGATATCGATCTTGATCTTCGGCAACGCCTTCCGAGTCTTCGGTTCTGCAACTTTGGGGTGCTTTGGCGCCTTCTCGGTCGTGGTTGGTGAAGAGATCCGAGGACGCTTCAAAGACTGACCAGCCTGAGCAGTCGCCTTGTCGCGGGCGCTCGGCCGATCCTGGTCAAGCTTGGATCGCCTCTCTATGCGAGGAGGCGGCTCGACTTCTTCCTCATCACTCGAGTCGTCGCTTCCTCCATCCCCTTCACCATCGGAAGTCCACTCGCCACTCTCGCCACCACTCGCCTCTCCTTCTAGAGCTTGCTCTTGCTCCCCGTTGGGCATCGAATACATTTCAATAATGGCCTGAAAGAAAGCAGGAAGAACAAAGTTAGTCGACGCAATACAGACAGCTGCGCGAGTGAATTCAGATTACAAGCAAAAACTCAGAATCAGACCTGCTCTGGTACACACGACTGGTCGAATGGGGGAACTCTCCTGGCTCCTCTAGGGTTGTCCTTGTTCCTGGTAATGCTCGACAGCCACTTCTCCAGCGTGTCATCATCGAACTCCTCCGGGTGGATCCGAGTGGAGTCTTCTAGACCCGAATACATCCACATCGGGTGGTCTCGGGCTTGGAGAGGCTGGATGCGCCGCTGAAGGAAGACCTCCAAGAGATCCATACCAGTGACCCCGTCACGAATGAGCTGGACCACTCGGTTGACCAACACCTTCACGTGTGCCTTCTCCTCCGGGAGCACCTTCAAAGGGGAGGGTTTTTCCACTCGGTCCATGGTAAAGGGAGGGAGGCCAGTCGATTGCCCTGGCGTCGACTGGTCTTTGCACTAGAACCAGGTCGACTGCCATCCGCGAACTTAATCGGGAAGAATCATGGCCGGAAAGGAGCTTTTTCCCCTCGTCTGGATGCCAAGGCCCCCACACATCTGGATCACTTGGGTCCTCTCGTCACTCGGATTAGCCTTTTTCACTGTCTGGGAGCGAGAAGTGAAAATATGCTTGAAAAGACCCCAGTGAGGTCGACAACCCAAGAAGTTCTCACACAAGGAAATGTACGCGGCAAGATAAACAATTGAGTTGGGGGTAAAATGATGGAGTTGAGCCCCAAAAAAGTTCAGAAACCCTCGGAAGAAAGGATGAGGAGGCAAGGAAAACCCATGGTCGACGTGGGTGGCAAGAAGAACGCGCTCACCCTCCCGGGGTTGCAGCTCGGATTCCTTCCTCGGAACCCGCGCCAAGTCGTAGGGGATCAGCCCTCCCTCGGCCAGGTCGTCGAGGTCTTCTTGGGAGATCCTCGAGTGGATCCAGTCGCCCTGGATCCAACCCTTCAGCAGACCAGTCCGCGAGGAAGATCCGCCCCGGCTCGTCGCCTTCCCCTTCGATTTCGCCGTCGCCTTCTTCGCCCGCTCCAGAGCCGCTGTCTTCTCCTTCACCATTGTTGCCGACGAGACGCGTGCGGTGCGGTGGTGCTGGGGCGAGAGCGAGCGCAGCAGAGAGGCATGAGGAGGAGAAGAAGTAATGGGGCGCACTGTTCGGGGGACTCCGGTCCAATGCCTTATATGAGGCCGCTTCCGAGTGGCTGACTGGTAGGCCTAGACGACTCCATCAAATCCCGTAACGACCGCGCGAGCGATACGTGGCGAAAAAGGTGGCGCGGGGATCGAGGCGATTCCGCTCTATCCCATCCGATTACTGCGGCCTCCCCCGTCCCGCGCGCTTCCCAAAATTCGGATCCCACTAAATCCGCGGGCAGCAAACAAACTTGTCAGACTAAAAGATCTCCTCCGCACCGTCACTCGGAGCCTTACAGGTAAAGAAACTCACTCGACGAAGAACTAAGAATGGATCAAGGCGACTGAAAAGGAAGTTGCTGTCATCACTCGGGTCCGTTGATCCGAAGCAAGACATGCTCACGGCATGAAAAACGAGTCGGAGAGGTCCTCAACTACTTTCCCACTCAAACCTCGATCCATTCGGGGGCTAATGATGAAGCTATGAACCTAGGGTAGGGTCATGGACCTGCCCTAACTGCCCTACCCAAGGACATCTCTAGAAGAAATCACCTTTCAATCGACTTGAAGGTGTCCCACTCGACAGACTCGAAGACACTCGACCAAGAAGCAATCACTCGACGAAGACCCAACCACTCGACGGCCAGGAGACCTAAAGGCGCCCCGCACTCTAACGGTCGGTCATTAAGTAGCTTTTATGGTCATCATAGCACTTTATTACTAGCGTTACCAGAAATGCCCTGCCTTAATGTACATTTAACTCTTCGTAACGTGGGCTGGCCGGGGTCCTGGTGCACTTTATATAAGCCACCCCCTCCTTCGAGACAAGGGTTCGCACCTCTATAACTCATACACACATAATCCAGTCGACCGCCTCCTGGCTCCGAGACGTAGGGCTTTTACTTCCTCCAAGAAGGGCCTGAACTCGTAAACCTTGCGTCCTTACAACCTCTCCATAGCTAAGACCTCACCTCTCCATACTTACCCCCCTACATTACTGTCAGAGTTAGAACCACGACATCCGCCGCTTCATTCTTTCGCCGGTCTATATGGTCAACTTGATAACCCTTGAAATGACCAGCCACTACATCCACCTCTCGTCGATATGCTGCCATGAGCGGATCCTTGGAATCCCATGTGCCAGACACCTGCTGAGCCACGAGGTCTGAATCACCGAAGCACTTAACCCGGCTTAAATTCATCTCCTTAACCATCCGAAGACCATGGAGCAAGGCATCATATTCAGATGCATTGTTAGTACAAGGAAACATCAGGCGGACAACATAGCAAAACTTGTCACCTCGTGGGGAAGTTAGTATGACTCCAGCCCCCGAGCCCTCTAGTTGTCTGGACCCATCAAAATGAATAGTCCAATACGTGTTATCTGGCTTTTCCGCTGGTGCCTGCAACTCTGTCGAATCATTAATGAAGTCCACAAGTGCTTGTGATTTGATTGTTGTGCAAGGCGTATACTTTATCCCGTGATGTCCAAGCTCAATGGCCCACTTAGCAATCTGGCCAGTCGCGTCTCTGTTTTGGATGATATCTCCCAGAGGGGCTGAACTAACCATGGTGATAGGATGAACTTGAAAATAATACTTGAGCTTCCGGCTTGCCATGAAAACTCCATACACCAACTTCTGCCAATGCGGGTACCTCTGCTTTGATTCAATAAGCACCTCAGTGATGTAATAAACTGGCCGTTGAACCGGATAATCCTTTCCGGCCTCCTTACGCTCCACCACAATAGCCACACTAACAGCCCAAGCATTAGCAGCCACATATAGCAATAAGTGCTCTTTATCAACCGGAGCCGCAAGGACAGGTGGCTCGACCAACTGTCTCTTCAAGTCTTCATACGCTTTATCATCCGCGTCACTCCAGACGAAATCATCCGTTTTCTTTAGCATTTATACAAAGGAATAGCCTTCTCCCCAAGGCGGCTGATAAACTGGCTTAAAGCTGTAATCCGGCCCACCAAACGCTGAACATCATTGATACATGCCGGTTTAGCCAGGGACGTGATAGCCGAGATCTTCTCCGGGTTAGCCTCAATGCCTCTGTTGGACACCAGAAAACCCAAGAGTTTGCCTGCCGGAACACCAAAGACACATTTAGCCAGATTAAGCATCATCTTATAGACCCGGAGGTTATCAAAAGTCTCCCTTAGGTCCTATATCAATGTTTCCTCCTTCCTAGATTTCACCACAATATCATCCACATAAGCATGAACATTGGGCCCAATCTGTTTATGAAGACAATTCTGAACACAACGCTGATAAGTTTCCTGGGCACTCTTGAGCCCGAAAGGCATAGGCACATAGCAGAAGGCTCCAAAGGGAGTTATGAAAGCTGTCTTCTCCTGGTCCTTAACTGCCATTTTAATCTGATGATAACCAGAATAAGCATCCAGAAAACACAGACGGTCACAACCCGCTGTAGCGTCAATAATCTAATCAATACGCAGGAGAGCAAAGGGATGAGCCGGACAGGCCTTGTTCAAGTCTGTGTAATCCACACACATACACCAAGTGTCGTTTTTCTTAAGTACCAGCACCGGATTAGCTAGCCACTCAGGGTGAAAAACCTCCACTATAAACCCTGCTGCCAAAAGCCGGGCTACCTCCTCACCAATAGCCTTACACCTCTCTTCATTGAAGTGGCGGAGAAACTGCCTGACCGGTTTGAACTTAGGATCTATATTAAGGGTGTGCTCAGCGAGTTCCCTCGGTACACCTGGCATGTCAGAAGGCTTCCATGCAAAGATGTCCTGGTTCTCATGGATGAACTCGATGAGTGCGCTTTCCTATTTCGGATCCAGGTTAGCGCTAATGCTGAACTGCTGAGATGAATCGCCAGGAACAAAATCAACCGTTTTAGTGTTTGCAGCCGATTTAAATTTCAACGCCGGATCATGCTCTGTAGTTGGCTTTTTCAGAGAAGTCATATTTGCCGGATCGACATTGTCCTTATAAAATTTCAGCTCCTCTGTGGTACAAACCGACTCAGCATAAGCCCCATCCCCTTCTTCACATTCTAAAGAAATCTTCCTGCTCCCATGTACCGTGATGGTCCCCTTATGACCCGGCATCTTAAGCTGCAGATAAACATAACATGGCCTCACCATGAACTTAGCATAAGTCGGCCTTCCGAACAAGGCATGATATGGACTCTTGATTTTCACCACTTCAAAAGTCAAAGTTTCTGATCTTGAATCATGATCATCTCCAAAAGCCACCTCCAGGGCTATCTTGCCAACTGGGTACGCTGATTTACCAGACACCACTCCATGAAAGACGATGTTCGACGGTTTAAGACTTTTGTCTGTCAACCCCATGCGACGGAAGGTATCATAGTAAAGGATATTGATACTGCTCCCTCCATCCATAAGTACTTTGGTGAACTTGTAGCCCCCGACTTGAGGAGCCACCACTAAGGCGAGATGACCCAGATTATCAACCCGGGGCGGATGATCCTCCCAACTCCACAAAATGGGTTGTTCAGACCAGCGCAAATACTGAGGCACCGCCGGTTCAACAGAGTTCACGACCCTTTTGTGAAGCTTCTGATCACACTTACACAAGCTAGTGGTAAAGACATGATACTGCCCGCTATTCAACTGCTTCGGATTGCTCTGACAACCCGATTGATGCCTCTGTTGATTCCCCTGATGGTTATAACCTCCTTGATTGCCCTGATTACCTTGATTACCATGTCTGGCTTGATTACCTTGGAATCCTGAACCGGAGCTGCCGCCTCCATAACCCGACCCATGAAAACCGCCTCCTGAACAGTCGGCCGGGCCATTGTCGTATTGAAACATATTAGAATTTTTGAACTCTCGCATGATGAAGCAACCCTTCCAAAGATGCGAAGCTGGCTTCTCCTTCGATCCGTGCTTTGGACAAGGTTGATTTAACAGGCGCTCCAGATTGGGGCCTGACCCTCCGCCCCTCTGGGGCGGTTTGCCCTTACGATGATGGTGTTAGCCACAAAGTCTAGGCTATTGTCTGCTTTGCGCTTACCATTGTCCCCATGACCTGCTAGGTTATGCTGCTGCCCCTTGGCACTGCCATTCTTTTTCCCTTTCCCTGGTTGTCCTCTTCAGAATCAGGGTCCTTGGTACTATCTGAATCAGCATACTTAACCAAAGCGGCCATAAGCGTTGACATGTCATTACAATGACGTTTGAGCCTTCCCAACTTCAGTTTTAATGGCATGAACCGGCAGTTGCCCTCCAATGTCAAAACTGCTATATCTGCATTGATGCGGTCTGATGAATGCAAAATAGCTGAGACTCGCTTCACCCAATGGGCCGTAGACTCCCCATCCTCTTGAACACAAGCGGCTAGGTCCACAATTGACGTGGGTTGCTTACATGTATCCTTGAAATTCTGGATAAACCGGCCCTTTAACTCGGCCCATGATGCAATGGAATTAGCTGGTAGACTCTTTAACCAGGTACGGGCCATTCCTTCCAACATCATGGTGAAATACTTAGCACACACCGCTTCATCCACATCCAGCATCTCCATTGCCATCTCATAACTCTCAACCCATGATTCAGGGGGCAAATCGGCAGTGTAATTTGGCACCTTATGAGGGCCTTTAAAATCCTTGGGCAGTCGCACATTACGCAAGGCCGGGGTGAGGCATGGTACCCTCAAAGAACTGAAGACCACACCCGGCTCCACTGAGGTGGTCGGGCGAACCGGAGTAGGCTGACGAGTTGTGTGCTGAGCTGCTAACTCGGCCTCTCGACGTGCTCGGCCATGATCCACCACATCTTGTGCATTAGCACCACCACCCGCCGGGTTACGGTGCCGCGCACTGCTTGACACAGTCGGTTCATCAATATGCCTGCTGTAACTCTGGCTTGGACGGGGGGTGGAATGGATCCTCCCACGACTATGCGAATAAGCCTGCTGCTGGGTTAAAGCCGTTTGGAGGAGTTCCCTAGCTCGTCGTGTCTCAGCCGCCACCGGTGTCTCGCCTTCTATCGGGAGAGCTGCCAATCGTGAAGCGGCGGCCACAATGTTATCCAACGGGTTGGAGTAATCCCCGGGGGCGTCGGAACACGCTGTGACAAAATGTTGTTTTGACGAGGCGGGTCCATCGTGCGCGGGTGAACCGGCGCTCCTATTACCGGTGCCTCCGTCCGGTTTACCATTGGCTGGTTACTGGTTCCTACTCGTGGCGTGTTGAAGAGATTTCTTGGCTCATAACCTAGCGGGAGGTGCGACCGGTATCTCCTCCTCATGACCTCATCTGAGGCACTCTGATCCAGCCTAAACCGGTAGGCCTGAGCCTCTAAATCGGCCCGTTCTGTAGCTATCCTAGCGTTTTCTGCTACCAGGTCTGCCTTAGCCTGAGTTATCTGATCCTTCACCTTTGCAATCTCCGCGTTGTGTTGATCCCGGTTTGCCACATCCACTTCCGCTGCCAGCAACATTGCTAAAGCGTCGAATAAATCAGACAAACCAGAGCCGGAGACGGCGCAGAGCCCCCTGCCCCTGCTGGTGTTGCTGTTGCCGAACCGGAGATCATTGCCGCAGCGGTAGAAGAGTGTTGTGCTGGCTATGTACCGGCCATGAAGACTGCGACCCAGTTTGGCAGATCAAGGGGGTCCGAAATACTGTTGCCATCAGAACCTCCGCCAACCCGGCCATCCTGCAGCTGGTATAGCGACTCGGTCTCTCCAGTTGAAGACTCATCATCTGAGCAGACAATGGTTTCGCCACCAGATGCCGATCCATCCTCATATTCCGCTCCGTAGATGACACCTACGAAGACATGCTTTACGACGGGCTGGACCGGGGCAGAGCTTTCATGCTGAGCCGTCTTGATGGTGTCGGTGCAGATGTCCGGCTCAGGGCTCGGTTCGCCGATCTTGTTGATGAAGACGAGAATTCCACCAAAGGGGACCCGGTACCCGTATTCAATTGAACCAGTCTCGGGACCCCATCCTGCGTCGTCGATGTAGAGCTTGCCGCGATGACTTTTAGTCATCCGGCCCACAACGTATCCCTTGAGTCCTTCGAAGCTACCATTCAAGAACTCGAAACCATCGTGCGATAGCCCCACGGTGGGTGCCAACTGTTGTGGAGTTGTCACGGAAGATGTCCTCGTGATAGGACTTAGTCGTGGAGCCATCGCTACGGGTTAGCTTAAAGGGGTTAAAGTGGACAAGGGACGCAAGAGTTTATACTAGTTCGGCCCCTTTCGATGAAGGTAAAGGCCTACTCCAGTTGTGATGGTATTGATAGGGTTTTGATAACCAGGGAGCGAATCCGCTTTGCCTGGCTCTCGAGTTGTTGTGTGTTGTCCCTAAACCATCGCCGGGTCGTCCCTTTATATACACAGGTCGATGCCTATCGGTTTAAAGAGTCCCGAGACCGGATCATCATTGTGTCCAACTCGGTCTCTATTCCTCCTATCTTGCAATACAAGTTACATGACAATGTTGGTTTATGTCTACAGGCCTTAACCCGCCTTAGGGCCTTGGGCCTTCATGAAGCGCCATCATCCTTTATCTTTTGGGCTTCTAATTCTTATAGATTTAACCCGGCCACTCCTGGCCGGTTTACGTCTAGTAGTAATATCCCCAACAACTGGTATTGTTAACAATTGCCTAAGACAATTCTGCACACCGATCCACCATTATTCCACACTCTCTATTTATAATATTTAGTAATATATTCTAACTTTATGATAATAGCACCTACTTTTATATTTTAGCTCCCCAATATCATGCAAAGTTATCCTCTTCATACCCACAATGTAGTTTTATTTCTCGTTTCTAGTTGGAAGCAAACGTTCGATGTACATAAAGTCGTATTAGTGGCAGATAGGACTTGAGAGAATATTGATCTTACCTTTAGCTCCTTGTGGGTTCGACACTCCATACTTATCACTTCCACCTTTTGGAATTTCTACCATGATTCCCTGCACTTGGGGATTATCAAGCTCTTTTCTAGCGCCGTTGCCGGGGAGCAATAGCGTGGGGATGATATTCTCGTGTGTGCTTGTTTGCTTTCTTCACTAAGTAGATTTTGTTTTTCCTTTTTTGTTTCTGTTTAGTTGTGGGTGAAACATACAAAAAATTGAAGAATGAAAATACAAAAAAAAATTACTTGCCTCTCATGCCTAAAAAGTTTTTCAATAAGAGAAGTGATTGGAAGATTATGCATTGAAGAAATGAGGGTCAACCTTGAGCACTTGTGTTCATGCTCATGGAAAAAATGTAAAAAATTTCATGGAAGCTTCTCTGAAAATAATTATCCCCTTGTATATATCCATTGTATTATAAAAATAATGTGCCAAGCTTCGGTTTTAGGATGACTAGATTGCTTGTTTACTATGTTCAGTTCAAAAACAGAAACTTTGGCTGTAGCCCGTGATTTTACATTTTTTACTAGAAAGTCAAATGGGTCTGAAACTTTTTGCTATTACTTATGTACAAATTGTTTAAATTTTCATATATTTTTAGAATTGTTTGGAGTTACAGAAGTTTACTAAACTTCCAGATTACTACAGACTGTCCTGTTTTTGACAGATTCTGTTTTCTATGTGTTGATCGCTTATTTTGATGAATCTATGGGTAGTAACGGGGGGTATGAACCATGGTGAAGTTGGAATATAGTAGATATATTTCTAATATGAAATTGGAATGATTTTGCAACAGTACTTAAATGTAGTGATTTGCTTTATTATACTAACGGATCTCACAAAGTTTTTGTTAAAGTTTTGTGTGGATGAAGTGTTCGAAGAACGAGGAGTTACCGATGTGAGAAGAATAAAGAGAGGCAAGAGCTAAAGCTTGGGGATGCCCAAGGCACCCCAAGTAAATATTCTAAGGATACTCAAGCATCTAAGCTTGGGGATGCCCCGGTTGGCATCCCATCTTTCTTCTTCAACAATTATCGGTATACCTCGGTGTTTGTTTTATTCACATGATATTGTGTCCTTTGTGTTTTTGTTTTTCCTTTAAAGACCATGCTAGTATGAGATAGCCCTTTATTGATTTATACTTCATCCGTTCCAAAATAGATGACTCAACTTTGTATAAAGTTAGTATAAAGTTGGGTCATCTATTTTGGAACGGAGGGAGTAGAATACTTCATGTGCTTCACTTATATCTTTTAAGTATGATCTTATAGAATTGCTCTTTGTGCTTCACTTAAAACTTTTGAGTATGGTTTTATAGAATGCTTCATGTGCTTCACTTATATATTTTGAGCTTGGATATTGGTTAGTCTATATTAATTGTAGAATTGTCACATCCCTGCTTTTAGTCATGCATTAGGATTGGATGAACATGTGCATCATGTTTAAATTTATTTTAAACTTGAAGTGGGGCCTAACCAACCCTAACACCCCCCTGAAAATGCTAATTTCCAACAATTAGAATGTCAATGAACCCAAAATGCCCTTCATAAAAGCCCACCATTTTTGGTCTTGACTAAAACCTGCCAAAAATGGTCTTGAAATTTATGGAGCCATTCTGGATTTTTTGAACAAGCCATAAGTATTTAAATTTGGGCATTTTAAATGCTATAAATATTTTAAAGTGCTCAAATAATCTTGGAAGCATTTTTAGGCAGTTGAGAATATTCCCAAATGTGCCTCTGAATATTTCCAGAGTTTTTGGAAATGAAATAGTATTTATTCTATTTCAATACACATAGCAGGAAATAAATAAAAGCAAACAAAAAGAGAGAGAGAGAGAGAGAGTTAGAGGACTTACCTGTCGCCCTGGCCTGGCCCAGCTTGCCCCAGCCCACTGGCTACTGCCAGTCATCCTCCTCCTCTCGCCAGGAGGACGAGAGGCGCGTGGCCGGCGCCCGCAGCCACACGCCGGCCACCTCCTGCTTCTGCCGACGCCCAGGACGTCGTCTACGAGTGCCACGCACTCCCCCTCGTCCCCTCTCGCTTTCCCCACTCTCCCCGTGACCCTCTCCCTCCTCTGGCTCTCTCCCCATCCCCTGCCAAGCGCAGCCATCGCCGCTGACAAGCACCACCGCGGCCACCGCCTCTCCCTCGCTTCTCTGACCGGCTCAGAGGCTCCGCCTCGACCCCCTCTTCCTCCCACCCCAAGCCACGCCACCACGGGAGCCCCACATCGCCGCCACGAGTCGTCTTCCCCGAGCACGGCCGCCGGACTCCATCGACGGATTCGCCGTCGCCAAGCCGTCTCCGAGCAAGCCGAGCCCCTCTTCGTGATCGCTGTGAGCTCCGCCACCGTTTCCCCCTCTCCCCGCGCTCGTCCGCGTCCTCTAACCACCATGGCCATCGGAGCCAATAGCTCCTCGCCGCCGGCCATGTCGCCACCGTGGCCACGGCCGTGCAAGCTTGCACCCGAGCTCACCACTGCACTCAGTACATCCCCACGAGTCGAACGCGGCCACCCCCACGTCCTGTTGTGCAACCTAGCATGTTTTCCGCCGAGGCCCGAACTCCGGCCGCCGTAGACGTGCTCGCTGGCGTCGTTTCTGGCCTCCCCGAGCTCCAATTCCACCACCAAATGCCGCGGCTTGCCCCCAGCTACGCGTAGGACCAAACCGCAGTCGACTGTGGGCAAAACCCGAGCCCCTCCGCCACGTCTGTCGTCGCCGGCGTCAAGCTGCCGACGAGTTGACCACATTTTGACCCTTGGACTAACTTGTGGGCCAGGTTGACTTCCCCCCTGAGCCTATGACAGGTGGGGCTGGCCTGTTGATTAGTTTAGGATTAATGCTAACTAATTATAATTAGTTTAGTCACTGACATGTGGGCCCAGGCCCCACTAACAGTTAATTAGTACTAACTTAACCCTGTTAATTAGCTGAGTCACTGACAGACAGGGCCCACCAGTCAGGTTTGACTGGCCCTGGCGCCTTTGATTCGCTGACGTCACAGTGACGTAGTGCTGACGCAATTATTCATTTTCTGGATTTATTTTTATATAGGAAATTCCAGAAAATAGCCAAAACTTCTAAAAATCATAGAAAATCAACCATAGCTCCAAATCAAACAAATTATATATGAAAAATGATCAGAAAAATTCAATCTATCCATTTGTAATGGTTTCATGAATGACAAACACTTTAACCTTACTATTTAGGTGAAACAAGCTAATACACTTTTTATGCATAAGAACTTTAACCTTCATTTGAATCTTTGATTCAAATGGACCCATTTCAACTTGTTTCACATTGCATTAGGCAGGACACATCATTTTGCCATGTCATAGTATGCATCATATTGTTGCATATTGTCATGTGTTGATTATGTTCTGTGCGTCCTTCGTGGTAGGTTCTGCCTCCGAGGATATCTCCGAGTATCCAACTGAAGGGCAGTACCCTACTACCACTCCATCAGGCAAGCAACCCATTGATCATTCCGATACAAACCCATGTTCTCGCTTCTGCTCTTGTTTACTGCATTAAGACGACGCGATTCAAACTGCTATGTGCTACGGTAGTTGAACCCTTATCCTCTCCATGACCTGTCATTGCCACAGTAACTAGATGAAACCCACTAGCATGTGTAGGAGTTGATTGAGCCATGTATGTGTTTCCTACCTTGCTATGCCTGCTATGCTTAGAGTTGTGTTAGGTCTGGTTCATCTGGGTGATGGGCTAGAGTGAAATGATTATGTCGGTAATGTGAGGGATGTGTTGAACATGATTTGGTAAAGGTATCGATGAGAGGCCATGTAGGAGTACATGGTGGGTTGTTTCATTGAGGCCGTCCCTAAGAACTGAGATCTATATGTGTGATTTCAAGAATCAGCTACTACCATGCATTGGGATCCTTAATTGACCCTCTTGGCTTCTTAATCACCCTAGTACTCTGTCCAGGAGTTGCAATTAGTTTTTGGTGTTTGTAGGTTATGTGTTGGCGGCCGTGTGTAGCGCTGACCCTAGGGGTGGGCTATGTTGTGGTAGATACACTGTGGCACGGTGTACCGAGTCACCCGTTTGGTGCCTCGGGAACCCTGTTCACATCGTTCGGGGCCGTATGTGGAAACCTCGGCCGGACTCCCTGTGGATGGAACCTGGATAGGTGATAAACCTGGACTAGAGGCTTGAGTGTTTAGGTAGGCCGTGGCCGACACCCTCGTTGGGCTTCCGCTTGAAGGTTGTCGAGTACATGTCGTGTAGACGACGGTAAGTGGTGGGAGCATGTATGAAGGAGTACACCCCTGCAGGGTTAACATCATCTATTCGAATAGCCGCGTCCGCGGTAAAGGACTACTTGGTTGCCTATACAGTTCATAGACAAGTTAATTGATACTACTAAAAGACTCAAGATAAGTGTGAGTACCGAGGATGGCCCTCTCGTAGGATGACGAGGGAGGATCCCCGGTGGAGTATTGTGTTGGTGAGTAGTGGACTCGTGTGCGAAAACTATTTTATTAGTGGTGTTCCGTAGGATAGCTTAGCCAAGTCAAAGCTGGCTTGCTGCAATAACTCCACCACCTTCTTGAGAATGAGCATGTATAGTAGGTTCTGATGTAAGACTTGCTGACTACCTTTGTACTCATGTTTGCTTAATTACTGTTTTCAGACGACAACACCGCCCCCTCCGATGGGTTTTATGTAGATCTCGACGTCGATGAGTGACTTGCCACCCAGGTGTTGATCCTGGCCATGGAGGGCCCTATGTAGATAGACAGGCTTCGAGAAGCCTTCTTGCTTTTTAGTGTCTCTACTCAGACTATTTGCTTCCGCATGTGCTTGTATGCTTGTATGACTTGAGTGTCGGGTCATGTGACCCCTACCTGTATGAACATGTTATGTATGGCTCTTTGGAGCCTTTAAATAAAGTACTTGAGTTGTAGAGTTTTGTTGTGATGCCATGTTGTATTTGCACATATCGAGCATATTGTGTGTATGATTGAAATGCTTGGTATGTGTGGGATCCGACAATCTAGTTGTTTATCCTTGGCAACCTTTCTTATGGGGAAATGTAGTCTAGTGCTCCTCGAGCCATAGTAGTCCGCTAAAGCCCGGTTCACCGGAGTCCTGCTAGCCCAGCACTACTGCTCAGGACACTTGACTGGCCGGCATGTGTTTCACTTTGTTCCTATGTCTGTCCCTTCGAGGAAATGTCATGCGGTGACTCCCGGAGTCCTGCCTAGCCTACTACAGCCCGGGTTCCCCGGAGTCCTGCTAGCCCAGTGCTACAGCCCGGATTCACACGCTGGTGACCGACATGCTCGATGTGATTCACGTATGCCTATCTCCATAGGTTTGGCCACTTTGGGTTCACGACTAGCCATGTCGGCCCGGGTTCTCTGTCATATGGATGCTAGCGACACTATCATATACGTGAGCCAAAAGGCGCAAACGGTCCCGGGCCATGGTAAGGCGACACCCGTGGGGATACCATGCGTGAGGCCGCAATATGATATGAGGTGTTACCGGCTAGATCGATGTGACATGGAATCGGGGTCCTGACAAGAATGCCCCATGAACTTCATTTATATATTTTGGAGTATGAATAATACTATCATCTAAAGTGGACTTAGAAGAAGTTTTCTCCCACTATTCCGAATGAGGATAATTTTGCTTATGCGGAGAGTAGTAAAATTTCTATGCTCGTAGATCATGAAAAGTATGCTTTATGTGATGGTTATATTGTTAAACTCATTCATGATGCTACTGAAAATTATTATGAGGGAGGAATACATGTTTGTAGGAGTTGCAATAATATCAAGTTTCCTCTCTATATGCTTAATGTTTTGAAGTTATACTTGTTTTTCCTTCCTATGCTAGTTGATTCTTGTTCCCATAAATTGTGTGCTCACAAAATCCCTAGGCATAGGAAGTGGGTTAGGTTTAAATGTGCTAGTCATATTCTTCATGATGCTCTATTTATGTTTCAATTCTTATCTTTTATGTGAGCATCATTGAAATCATCATGCGTAGCTAAAAGGCATTAAAGAAAGGCGCTTGTTGGGAGACAACCCAATATTTACCCTTACTATTTTGTGTGTTCTCATGATTAAGATACTGTAGTAATCATGTATTATAGCTTTTGTTTCAATAAAGTGCCAAGTAAGACCTTTGGGAAGACTTGGGTGAAAGTTAATGTGATCTTGCTGTAAAAAACAGAAACTTTGCGCTCACGAGATTAGCTGTAATTTTTTGCAGAAGAGTGAGATTGAGTTGATTCTTTTTTCAGAAGATTAATAGACAAATTCCTCACATCCAAAAATTTATTTCATAATTTTTGGAGTAGCACAAGTATGGTTGGTGTTCAGATCATTACAGACTGTTCTATTTCTGGCAGATTCGGTTTTCATCGCATAGTTTGCTTGTTTTCTAGTTTCCATGGCTTATATTTCTCAATATAAATTGTAGAAATGATATGGTACAGTAGGCATTGTGTGAAGAAAATTATGAACCTTGTCTTTGACATTACCAAAGTGAATGGTTTACTCTTTATCATACTAACCTATCTCACAAAGTTCCGTTAAGTTTTGTGTGATTGAAGTTTTCAACCTTTGGGTGAGATATCGATATGAGGAGAATAAGGAGTGGAAAGACCCTAAGCTTGGGGATGCCCAAGGCACCCCAAGGTAATATTCAAGGAAGACTCAAGTGCCTAAGCTTGGGGATGCCCCGGAAGGCATCCCCTCTTTCGTCTTCAAAACTATCGGTATACCTTACTCAGAGCTATATTTTTATTCGTCACATGATATGTGTCTTGCTTGGAGCGTATTTTCAATTTTACTTGATGTTTGAATAAAATAATTGGATCTGAAATCTTGAATGAATAAGAATCCTCCTATGGCTATTTAATTATTTGACTACTCAGTATTCTTCACTTATATCTTTTTGGAGTACTTTGTCATTTATTCACGTGCTTCACATATATCCTATGAGTAAATGGTTGAATGAATTGAATATCATAAATTTGAATTTATATACGTTTCATATGCTTACAACATGGGGAGTAATGACTTCACACATAATAAGTATAGGTAGTAAACTTATTGGAAGTTAGCAAACGCAGAATTGGTCACTTGAACAATTCATGAAAGAATATTGAAGGAAGAGAGATTTCACATGTAAATATACTATCTTGGACATCTTTTGTAATAGTGAGCACTCATTAAAATATGATATGCTAAAAGGTTGATGTTGGACAAGGAAGACAACTTAATGGGTTATGTTTTCCTATATTCGAAACGTTATATTGTCTTGGATCATCCAACAAGTTGAGCTTGCCTTTCCCCCTCATGCTAGCCAAATTCTTTGCACCAAGTAGAGATACTACTTGTGCTTCCGAATATCCTTAAACCCAGTTTTGCCATGAGAGTCCACCATATCTACCTATGGATTGAGTAAGATCCTTCAAGTAAGTTGTCATTGTTGCAAGCAATAAAAATTGCACTCTAAATATGTATGATCTATTAATGTGGAGAAAATAAGCTTTATACGATCTTGTGATGTGGAAGAAATAAAAGCGACGGACTGCATAATAAAGGTCCATATCACAAGTGGAAATATAAAGTGACGTTCTTTTGCATTAAGATTTTGTGCATCCAACCATAAAAGCGCATGACAACCTCTGCTTCCCTCTGCGAAGGGCCTATCTTTTACTTTTATCTTCTACCCATATACAAGAGTCATGGTGGTCCTCACCTTTCCTTTTTACACGTTTTCCTTTGGGAAGCACTTTGTGTTGGAGCGATCCGGATATATATATCCACTTGGATGTAGGTTTTCATAAATTATTATTGTTGACATTACCCTTGAGGTAAAAGGTTGGGAGGCGAAACTATAAGCCCATATCTTTCTCTATGTCCGATTAAAACTTTGAACCCATAAATATCACATGAGTGTTAGCAATTGTGAAAGATTAAATGATAGTTGAGTATGTAGAGTTTGCTGAATCAAAGCTCTTACATAGACCCTTCCCGAAAATAAGATGAGTTGCAATTGTTTGATGACTAACAGCACGGTTTGTTAGTTTTCAAGAAAGTTTATGATCTATACTTTAACATGTGAATAGCTTGTTACTTGATCATGAGAAGTTTCATGAGTTGAGCTACTATTATGATATATAATGATGCTAGAAAAAGTGATTGGAACTATCATCGATCAAACTTATGCACTTGCTAGCATTCACACTTCATAAATTATTTCTTTTATCATTTACCTACTCGAGGACGGGCAGGAATTAAGCTTGGGGATGCCGATACGTCTCCAACGTATCTATAATTTATGAAGTATTCGTGCTATTTTATTATCCATCTTAGATGTTTTATATGCTACTTTATATGATTTTTGGGACTAACCTATTAACCTAGAGCCCAGTGCCAGTTTATGTTTTTCCCTTGTTTTTGAGTATTGCAGAAAAAGAATACCAAACGGAGTCCAATTGACGTGCCAATTTTTGATGTTTTTTTATGGACCAAAAGAAGCCCCTGGAGTAAAAGAGTTGGGCCAGAAGAGCCCCGAGCCGTCCATAAGGGTGGGGGGCGCGCCCCACCCCCTGGGCGTGGCCCCCTATCTCGTGGACGACTCGTAGACCCCCCTGACGTGAAACCAACGCAAAAAATTCCTATAAATACAGAAACCCCCAGAAAATAACCTAGATCAGAAGTTCCGCCGCCACAAGCCTCTGTAGCCACGAGAAATCAATCTAGGCCCTCTCTGGCACCCTGTCGGAGGGGGCCATCATCACCGGAGGGCATGCAGGAGGATCCCGGAGGAGCCATAATCACCATGAAGGCCAAGGACCAGAGGGAGAACCTCTCCCCATCCAGGGGAGAGGCCATGGAGGAGGAAGCACAAGGGGGAGAACCTCTCCTCCTCTCTCTCGGTGGCACCAGAGTGCCATCGGGAGGGGAATCATCGTCGCGGTGATCGTCTTGATCAACATCACCATCATCATCACCATCCTCATCTCTTTTACATGGTCCACTCTCCCGCACCCCACTGTAATCCCTACTTGAGCATGGTGCTTTATGCCACATACTATGATCCAATGATGTGTTGCCATCCTATGATGTTTTGAGTAGATATCCTTTGTCTTTGGGTTGATTGACGATCTAGATTGGTATGAGTTGTATGTTTTATTTTGGTGTTGTCCTATTGCACCCTCTGTGTCGTGCAAGCGTGAGGGATTCTCGTTGTAGGGTGTTGCAATACATTCATGATTCGCTTATAGTGGGTTGCTTGAGTGACAGAAGCATAAACTCGAGTAAGGGGGTTGTTGTATATGGGATAAAGGGGACTTGATGCTTTAATGCTGTGGTTGGGTTTTACCTTAATGATCTTTAGTAGTTGCGGATGCTTGCTAGAGTTCCAATCATAAGTGCATATGATCCAAAAAGAGAAAGTATGTTAGCTTATGCCTTTCCCTCATATGAAATTGCAATGACGACCACCGGTCTTGTTAACAATTGCATAAGACAATTCTGCACACCGATCCACCATTATTCCACACTTGCTATTTATAATATTTAGTAATATGTTCTAACTTTATGATAACAACACCTACTTTTATATTTTAGCTCTCCGATATCATGCAAAGTTATCCTCTCCATACCCACAACGTAGTTTTATTTCTCGTTTCTAGTTGGAAGCAAATGTTCGGTGTATGTAGAGTCGTATCAGTGGCAAATAGGACTTGAGAAAATATTCATCTTACCTTTAGCTCCTTGTGGGTTCAACACTCCATACTTATCACTTCCACCTTTGGGAATTGCTATGATGATTCCCTACACCTGGGGATTATCATGGCACCTTTCAAAGCTTTGTATGGGATTAGGTGCAGAACACCGTTGATGTGGGATGAAGTTGGAGACTGCCAGTTGTTTCCACCGGATCTGATCAAAGAGTCTGAAGAGAAGGTTAAGTTGATTCGAGATAGACTAAAGGTAGCTCAGTCCAGGCAGAAGAGTTGTGCAGACTCCAAACGCAAGGAGGTAGTCTATGAGATTGGAGATAGAGCTTCTCTTCGTGTGTCACCTCTGCGAGGAGTTAAACAATTTGGAGTTAAGGGAAAGTTTGCCCCAAGATTTGTAGGACCGTACCGAGTATTGGAACGTATGGGAGAAGTGGCCTACAAGTTGGAGTTACCCGAAGGACTGTCTGGAGTTCATGATGTGTTTCACGTTTTCCAGTTGAAGAAGTGCTATGTAGAGATGGCTGATATTCCTCTAAGAGATACAGTGCCCCTGGAAGCAATTCAGTTAGACAGTGATCTACCTACGAGGAGAAACCCATCAAGATTCTCGATTTTGCCAGCCGAGTTACGCGCAGCAAGGTTATCAAGTTTTGCAAAGTTTAGTGGAGCCACCATACCGAGGATGAATCCACCTAGGAACGAGAGGAAGACCTACGGAAAGACCACCCGCACCTATTTTCTAGCCAATCCGAATCTCGAGGACGAGATTCATCTTAAGGGGGGTAGGTTTGTAACATCCCAAATTTTCAATTTGGATGTTATACATAGGTTATCATATGCATATCATATTTTACTTGCTTTTTGTTCGTGATCCTAGAAAACCTAAGAAACTCAAGGACCCACAGAGAGAGTTGGGGATTTCATTTATTTTCATATTTGAATTTTCTCAAATTTGAAAAGAGGATCATTTTGATTTTAATAATTTTCTCTCCAAAATATTTCCAATATTAAAATAAATGAGAGGAGATAAAATGACTTCTCCAAAATAAGAGGGGAATATTGGAGGAAAAATGTTAAAATCAAATAAATATTTTATTTGGAATTTTATTGCTATTTTATTTGAATTAGAAAAATACGCATTTTTCAAAAATTGCATGGTGAAAATGTTCACCTTGTTCTAAATATTTTATTTAGATGGTGAAAATTGTTTTTGGCATTTTTAGATTTTTTATATTTTATTAGGATTTTTTTTGTTTTTGGTGGAATTTATTTAAAAAAAAGAGTTCCCGCCCGACTGGGCCGGAGGCCCAGCTGAGCAAGCCGGCCGGCCCGCGCCGCCGTGCTGCCGGCGGACTCCTCTCGCCGCCGCCCCTTTCCCATGTCCCCCCCCTCCTCGAGGCTTTAAAAGCCGGACCCCCTGGCCCCTTTTCCCTCACCACTACCGCCCGCCGCCGCAGCCCCGCGCCGCCGCAGCCGCGCTGTTGCCCCACCCCATCGACCCCGTCGCCGCAGCCTCGGAGCCCCACCGGCTGGATCTCGTCGCTACGCCGCCGTCGGTCGTGTTCGAAGAACCGGTAAAAACCGCCACCGTCGCCCGGTTTTTTTGGATCGGTTAGATCGTTTTTTTATCGGTTCCGCTATTTAGTGAACATTCGCCCGAACGCATCTATTCGCGAATGCGTACGTTCGTCTTTGATAACGAACGTTCGTTCGTTAGTCTTTTCTTTTTATTTTATTTTCGGCCAAGGACCTATCCACGATTATTTTTATCGCAGATTAGCCCTTGATTTTGAATCCCTCATAACTTTTTAACCGTTCGTCCAAATCTAGTGAAACCAACGCCAAAATCTTCGTCTCGAACCCCTCTTTCCATTTAACCAACCTGAACAAGATTTTGACAATTTAAAATTTGGTTTCAAGCAGATTTGAATTCGAGCTTCTTTTGATCGTAGTTTGAGTTTCGTAGCTTCGATTTGATTGATTCTTTTTGCAAATCGAAGCACTTTAGTTGAAATTTCAATTTGGACATTCTCATATGAGTTTTACCCTTGCATCTATGCTTGAGTGCTTATGTATGCTATTGTTTGCTTGTGATAGAATTTTCGGAGTGCGAAGCGTGCTACTACGAGTCTCTAGGGTTTGCAGATCGTCAGCAAGGCAAGTAACACTTTGATCATATCCCTTTATTACCCAGTTTTTATGCATTACTATCAATCCTCAAACACTGCATGGTTAGGATTTGATAACATGTGGGTATTGGCAAGTAGTTGATGAGGTAGAACCTATTGTCCTTTATTTAAACCCTGGGAGTTACTACGTTATGCTTATACTGCTATGCTATGCTCGTAGACGTGGTTTGGTTTGAGAGATTCATGATAGTTGTGAGAATTATTATGAACTAAGGGTTTATCTAAGGTGGCTACTTTAACACACATCTAGGTGGATTGTTTGTGGGCACCTGGGGAATAAAGTGTTGTCCAAGGAGATCCCAGGGAATCCGTGTGATCATCCTATGGTTCGCCACCCAGGCTCAAAGGGATCATAAGATCATCCATGCTAGAAACTTCCATGTGCAGCCACAAGCCATTATGGGCTCTGGCATAGTTGAGTAAGTTGTGGGAATACTTTCCATGATGGGCTAGCAGATGTAGGGGATTGTAGGTGTACCAGCCTATCTATCGGTTAAGGGGACCTCTTTGGAAAAACTGTGTCTCGGTCATCCGTTTCTCAAACATCATGCAGTGCGAGAAATACAATGGAGGAGATCGAGTCTTGTGAGGAAAAGTGCGCAAACCTCTGCAGAGTATACAAAATAATCATGGTTAGCCGTGTCCCCGGTTATGGACATCTTGAGTATCTGGTTCTTGAATTATTGATGTGATCTCAGCACTCTTAATTAATTTTGTTGGGTTGTTAATTACTATTTAATTGGGATTGGGATGGGGTGTCCATTCTCAATGTTTATCAACCAACTTTATAGTTAAATAAAATTTATTCCTTTGTTGTAGGAAAAATGGCTTTTCGCAAAAACATTAACCTTAGAGCCTCCACCAGCCATATATGCATGTAGTGTTAGCATTTACCTTGTTCATTGCTTTACAGTGTTATTTTGCTAGAATATTCCATGTGCTGATCCGTTTCGGGCTGCAACATATTATGTTGCAGACTTTTCAGATGAAGAGTAAGGTGCGCTAGGTCGTTGTCGTGCACTCGGCTATGCCGTTGGAGTTGATGGACTCATTTACTTTGATACTTCCGTAGTTATCTTATTTAGATGGCCTTAAGCCATATTATTGTAATAAGTTCTCTTTTGAGACATTCGATCTAATAAGTGTGTGATTGCATTCTGTTATAAATCCTTCAAGTACTATGCGTGTCAGCAGTACCGATCCAGGGATGACACTTATGCACAGAGATTTGACTGTTTGAGGTCGGATCGCTACACTTATGTGTGATAGAGCGTATCATATCATGGGTTTTGGATGCACCAGCGAAGTTTGCACCGACTCTCAAGGTGAGAAAGGGCAATGCACGGTACCGAAGAGGCTAGCAATGATGGAAGGGTGAGAGTGCGTATAATCCATGGACTCAACATTAGTCATAAAGAACTCACATACTTATTGCAAAAATCTACAAGTCATCAAAACCAAGCACTACGCGCATGCTCCTAGGGGGATAGATCGGTAGGAAAAGACCATCGCTCATCCCCGACCACCACTCATAAGGAAGGCAATCAAAGAACACCTCACGCTTCAAATTTGTCACACAACGGTTACCATACGTGCATACTACGGGACTTGCAAACCTCAACACAAGTATTTCTCAATTTCACAATTACTCAACTAGCACGACTCTAATATCACCATCTTTATATCTCAAAACAATTATCAAGTATCAAATTTCTCATAGTATTCAATGCACTCTATATGAAAGTTTTTATTATATCCCTCTTGGATGCCTATCATATTAGGACTAAATTCATAACCAACGCAAATTACCATGCTGTTCTAAAGACTCTCAAAATAATATAAGTGAAGCATGAGAGTTCATCTATTTCTTCAAAATAAAACGGTCGTCGTGCTCTAAAAAGATATAAGTGAAGCACTAGAGAAAACTGAATGAAATGTGCCCTAAAGGCAATAATAAATTTGTTATTTATATTTCCTTATATCATGATAAATGTTTATTATTCATGCTAGAATTGTATTAACCGGAAACTTAGTACATGTGTGAATACATAGACAAACAGAATGTCACTAGTATGCCTCTACTTGACTAGCTCGTTGAATCAATGATGGTTATGTTTCCTAACCATAGACATGAGTTGTCATTTGATTAACGAGATCACATCAATAGAGAATGATGTGATTGACTTCACCCAACCGTTAGCTTAGCATGATGATCGTTTAGTTTGTTGCTATTGCTTTCTCCATAACTTATACATGTTCCTATGACTATGAGATCATGCAACTCCCGAATGCCGAAGGAACACTTTGTGTGCTACCAAATGTCACAACGTAACTGGGTGATTATAAAGGTGCTCTACAGGTGTCTCCGATGGTGTTTGTTGAGTTGGCATAGATTGAGATTAGGATTTGTCACTCCGATTGTCGGAGAGGTATCTCTGGGCCCTCTCGGTAATGCACATCACTATAAGACTTGCAAGCAATGTGACTAATGAGTTAGTTACGGGATGTTGCATTACAGAACAAGTAAAAAAACTTGCCGGTAACGAGATTGAACTAGGTATTGAGATACCGACGATCGAATCTCGGGCAAATAACATACCGATGACAAAGGGAACAACGTATGTTGTTATGCAGTTTGACCGATAAAGATCTTCATAGAATATGTAGGAGACAATATAAGCATCCAGGTTCCGCTATTTGTTATTGACCGGAGATGTGTCTCGGTCATGTCTACATATTTCTCGAACCCATAGAGTCCGCATGCTTAACGTTCCGTGACGATTTGTATTATGAGTTATGTGATTTGATGACCGAAGTTTGTTTGGAGTCCCGTATGAGATCAGGGACATGACGAGGAGTCTCGAAATGGTCGAGACTAAAGATCGATATATTGGAAGGCTATATTCGGACATCGGAAAGGTTCCAAGTGATTCGGGTATTTTTCAGAGTACCGAAGAATTACGGGAATTCGTATTGGGCATTAATGGGCCATACGGGAAAGGAGAGAAAGGCCTCAAGGGTGGCCACACCCCTTCCCCATGGACTGGTCCGAATTGGACTAGGGAAAGGGGGCACCCCCTTCCTTCCTTCTTCTTCTCCCTTCCCTTTTTCCTATTCCATGTAGGAGGTGGAATCCTACTAGGACTAGGGAGTCCTAGTGGGACTCCACACTATGGGCACGCCCTATGAGGGCCGGCCTCCTCCTCCCTCCATCCTTTATATACGTGGCCAGGGGGCACCCCATAGACACACAAGTTGATCATTGATCTCTTAGCTGTGTGTGGTGCCCGCCTCCACCATAATCCACCTCGGTCATATCATAGCGGTGCTTAGGAGAAGCCCCGTTCCGGTAGCATCATCATCACCGTCATCACGCCGTCATGCTGACAAAGCTCTGCCTCGACACTCTGCTGGATTGTGAGTTTGTGGGACATCACCAAGCCGAACGTGTGCAGATCGCGGAGGTGTCGTACTTTTGGTACTAGGATCGGTCGATCGTGAAGACGTACAACTGCATCAACTGCGTTGTCATAACGCTTCCGCTTATGGTCTACGAGCGTACATAGACAATACTCTCCCCTCTCGTTGCTATGCATCAACATGATCTTGCGTGTGCATAGGATTTTTTTTTAAATTACCACGTTCCCCAATAGTGGTATCCGAGCTAGGTCTATGCGTAGATGTTATATGCACGAGTAGAACACAAAGGAGTTGTGGGCGTGGGTATATACATATTGCTTGCTGTCACTAGTTGATTCTTGATTCGGCAGTATTGTTGGATGAAGCGGCTCAGACCGACATTACGCGTACGCATACGCGAGACTGGTTCTACCGACGTGCTTCGCACACAGGTGGCTAGTGGGTGTCTGTTTCTCCAACTTTAGTTGAATCGGATTCAATGAAAGGGTTCTTTCTGAAGATCAAAAAGCAATCACTATACCGCGTTGTGGTTTTTGATGCGTAGGTAAGAACGGTTCTTGCTCAGACCGTAGCAGCCACGCAAAACTTGCAACAACAAAGTAGAGGACGTCTAACTTGTTTTTGTAGGGCATGTTGTGATGTGATATGGTCAAGACGTGATGAGATATAAATTGTTGTAAGAGATGATCATATTTTGTTAAAGTTATCGGCAACTGGCAGGAGACTTATGGTTGTCTCTTTATTGCATAAGATGCAAGCGCCATATAAATGATTTACTTTATCGCTATGTGATAGCAATAGTTGTAAAAGCAATAGTTGGTGAGATGACCATGTGACGACACGTTGATAGAGATCAAGATGATGAATATCATGGTGTCATGCTGGTGACGATAGAGATCTTGACGGTGTTTTGGAGATGGAGATCAAAGGCACAAGATGATGATGGCCATATCATGTCACATATTTTTATTGCATGTGATGTTTATCCTTTATGTATCTTATTTTATTTAGTTCGGCGGTAGCATTATAAGATGATCTCTCACTAAATTTCAAGGTATAAGTGTTCTCCCTGAGTATGCACCGTTGCGATAGTTCGTCGTGCCGAGACACCACATGATGATCGGGTGCGATAACCTCTACGTTCACATACAACGGGTGCAAGCCAGTTTTGCACACGTGGAATACTCGGGTTAAACTTGATGAGCCTAGCATATGCAGATATGGCCTCGGAACACTGGAGACCGAAAGGTCGAGCGTGAATCATATAGTAGATATGATCAACATAGTGATGTTCACCATTGAAAACTACTCCATCTCACGTGATGATCAGACATGGTTTAGTTGATTTGGATCATGTGATCATTTAGATGACTAGAGGGATGTCTATCTGATGTAGGGTGGAACCCTAGATGGCCGATCTTTCACGAAAGGAGCGGATCCCAAAGAGAAACATGAAGAACACGAGGGGGATTCACGAGGGAAAACACAAGAGAAACACTCAAACCAACAAGATTCGATTACACATGTGCTAGATCCTCGAAACACAAAGAGATACACGATGATCCAAGGTCAACAAAGGATGATACAAGTAACCGGTTCTTCTCCTAGAAGGAGGTCTTGATGGGGTCCGCCCAAAGGGGGGTCTTGAATCCAAGTTGATCTTCTCCGAAGAGGGGCCGCAGTCTCTCTTGAGGAGGAGATCGGTATGGATGAGCGAAGCTCTATCTCGTAGTATGAGCTAAACCAACGCTGCCCTAGCTAGGGTGAATGGGGGTCTATTTATAGTCTAAGTGCAAAAGGGGGCGAAGTGAAGGGGTACATGGGCCTCAGGCCCGAGTGGCTGCGCGCAGGCAGGGCCGGAATTTCCGGGCTAGGCCGGAAGTTCCGGGCACCAGAGGTTCCGGCCTAACCAGAGAGTTGGCGCGGTGGAGTTGTGCTGGCATCCGGGGGCCGGAAGGTCCGGGCAGGCCGGAAGTTCCGGGCGCCGGAAGGTCCGGGGCGGGGTCCGGGCTAACCTGAGAGTTGGCACGCCTGGGCTGGTCAGAGTCATCAGAGGCTGGAAGTTCCAGGTCGGCCGGAAGGTCCGGGGGCCGGAAGTTCCGGGCTCTGGCCGGAAGTTCCGGGTTGTCCAGAGAGTTGACGCCTGTCTCTTCCTCTTCTTCTTCTCCGTCTTCTCGTCCATCTTCCTCTTCTTCTTGTCGTTGCTCCTTAGCTTCTCCATTGTACCTGAGTATGCACAAAGTATCCATATAAGGTAGTAGCCATGCTTCGTGCGCATCGAAGTGGAATTGTGAGAGGATAGATGTCACCTCGGTTTCAAAGGCTCTTGCACGTGATCGAGTCATGGGTCTAGTAGGCACTTGATGAGATGATGGTAGGTCCATGGGGATGACCTTGGGATGCTCCGCATTATCTCCCCTCCCTTGGAGAAGATCCATCCTCGGATCAAAATCTTCATCACCATGGAAAGGAGAGAGGTCTTTGACGTTGAAGATGTCGCTCATGTTGTACTTGTCGCGTGGAAGGTCGATCTTGTAAGCGTTGTTGTTGTAGCATGCAAGCACCTTGAAGGGTCCATCCGCTCGTGGGCGAAGCTTGGATTTGCGTTCTTGTGGAAAGCGGTCCTTGCGAAGGTGTAGCCACACTCGATCACCAATGTTGAAGACCATAGGTTGTTTGTTGAAGTTGAGCTTGGTTGCAAGGCGTTGAACTTGGCGCTCGATGGTGTTTCTTGTATCTTCATGCATCTTCTTGATGAAGTTGGCTCGGGCACTCACGTCCAAGTTTGTGCGCTCTTGAAGAGGTAGAGGTAGAATGTCCAATGGGGACAATGGGTTGAAGCCATAGACGACATCGAAGGGGCACTTGCCGGTAGTCGAATGTCTTGCTCTGTTGTAGGCGTACTCGGCGATGGGTAGACACTCCTCCCGCTCCTTGATGTTCTTCTTGATGAGTAATCGAAGTAGAGCGGAGAGTGTGCGGTTTGTCACCCCCGTTTGGCCGTCGGTTTGAGGATGGTATGCCGTGGAGAAGAGTAGCTTGATTCCGAGCTTGGCTCATAGGGTCTTCCAAAAGTAGCTAAGGGACTTGACGTCGCGGTCCGAGACAATTGTCTTTCGCACACCATGGAGACGCAATATTTCCCTACAGAAGAGGTTAGCAACATGTGAAGCATCGTCTATCTTGTGACAAGGAATAAAATGTGCCATTTTGGAGAAACGGTCCACAACGACAAATATGGAATATTTCCCATTGCGAGTTTTTCGCAAACCAAGTACAAAGTCCATGCTTATGTCCTCCCAAGGTTGGTATGGAATTGGTAAAGGCATATAGAGACCATGAGATTGAGCTTTGGACTTAGCTTTGTGGCATGTCGAACATTGGTTGGTGAAATGATTGACGTCGCGAAAGATCTTTGGCCAAAAGTAGCTCTTCGAGAGTGTGATGAATGTCTTATCGCGTCCAAAGTGTCCCATTAATCCTCCTCCATGCGATTCCTGCAAAAGCAATAAGCGAAGGGACAACTTGGGGATGCATAGTTTGTTAGCTCTCATAAGATAGCTGTCTTTGATGTAATAGCGTTCCCATGATGTATGCGACAAACACTTGGCATAAGGAATGGCAAAAGTCTCATCATGCGCATACAATTCTTTGATATGCTCGAAGCCAATGACATCTAACTCAAGTTGGGTCACTAGCATACATATGCGGGAAAAAGCATCCGCGACGATGTTTTCTTTACCATTGATGTACTTGATGACATAGGGAAAGGACTCAATGAATTCACTCCATTTAGCATGACGCTTGTTCAACTTAGTTTGACCCTTGAGATACTTGAGGGTCTCATGATCAGTATGAATGATAAACTCATGGGGACAAAGGTAATGTTCCCATTCATGCAAAACGCTGACTAAAGCATATAGCTCTTTGTCGTAGATCGGATAGTTGAGTTGCGCTCCGGAAAGTTTCTCACTAAAGTAAGCTATGGGGCGCTTCTCTTGCGTTAACACACCTCCGATGCCATTACCGCTAGCATCGCAATGAATCTCAAAAGGCTTGTTGAAGTTGGGTAAAGCAAGCACGGGAGCATGAGTAAGCAAATTCTTAAGCTCATTGAAAGCAATATCTCGAGATGGTCCCCAAACAAAAGGCGTGTTCTTCTTTCTCAAAGCATGCAAAGGTGAGGCAATGGTGCTAAAATACTTCACAAATCTATGTTAGAAACCGGCTAAACCAAGAAAACTACGCACTTGTTGCAAATTGGTTGGTTGGGGCCAAGTTTGAATAGCATTGATCTTGGACTCATCTACATGAACACCCTTAGAAGAGACAACAAATCCTAAGAAAACGAGCTTATCAACACCAAAAAGGCATTTCTATTAGCATAGAGACGCTCTTTCCTAAGAGTTTGCAAAACAGTGCGGACATGGGTGACATGCTCTTGGATAGATTTGCTAAACACAAGAATGTCATCGAAGTAAACCACAACAAATATACCAATGTAAGGGCGAAAGACATGATTCATAAGGCGCATAAAAGTGCCCGGTGCTTCCGAGAGACCCATAGGCATGCCTAACCACTCATACAAACCAAACTTGGTTTTGAATGCGGTTTTCCATTCATCTCCCTCTTGTATGCGGATTTGATAGTAACCACTCTTAAGATCAATTTTGGAAAATATAGTGGCACCACTAAGTTCATCAAGCATATCATCAAGGCGTGTAATGGGGTACCTATATCTAACGGTGATAGCATTGATAGGTCTACAATTGGAGCACATGCGAAAGCTACCGTCACGTTTTGGCACAAGAATGACCGGTACGGCACAAGGGCTCAAACTTTCACGCACATGACCATGGTCTATAAGATGCTTTACTTGCCTTTGTATTTCTTTGGTTTCTTCAGGGTTGACGCGGTATGGAGCTTTGTTGGGAAGCGGCGCTCCAGGGATGAGATCAATTTGGTGCTCAATGCCTCGTAGTGGAGGTAGACCCGGAGGTAGCTCATCGGGAAAAACATCTTGGAATTCCTGCAATAGAGAAGATAACACCAAAGGTAGATCATGAGAGTTGTTAGTTTGTGTGACCTCGTCCTTGCATAATAGGACATAGTGTAGGACACTTGATGGGTTCTCACACACTTCTCTCATATCACGTTTGGTGGCAAAGAGAACTATGTTTTTCCTGTCGCTCATCATGGAGTCACTCAATTTGGGCTTGTGGCACTCACTCTCTTTTTGGTGGATCGCTCTCTCACTATTTTCTCCATGATGGGTGGCTTGCTTGTGAGCGAGCACTTGGCTTGGAGACATAGGACATAGCACGGACTCTTTCCCTTTCATCTTGAAGCTATAGTGATTTGTACGCCCATTTTGAATGACACCTCGGTCAAATTGCCATGGCCGTCCAAGGAGGAGGTGGAAAACGGTCATCGGAAGGACATCACATTCCAATGTGTCTTCATAGGCGCCGATCTTGAAAGAGACTTGTACTCTACGCTCGACTTGTATGGTGCCGGTGTCGCTTAGCCATTGAACCTTGTAGGTGTGAGGGTGCTTCATCTTGACCAATTGGAGCTTGGAGCATAGTTCTTCACTTGCTAAGTTGTGGCAACTCCCTCCATCGATGATGACCTTGACGGATCATCCATTGATGCCGGCCTTGGTGTGAAAGATATGGCATCTTTGATCTTCGTCTTGGTGATGTTAAAGAGTCAAGACCTTGGAGACAACAAGAGCGGGGCTTGAATCTTCATCTCAAAAGACTTGGTCAGCTTCCTCTTCATTGTTCACTTGTCGGTGCATGGCCACTTGATCAAGAGCTTCCATTTCTCCTTCACTCATGGAGTCATAGGTTCCGTCGTCGTTGAGGATCATGGTGCGCTTGTTTGTGCACTCGAAGGACTTGTGGCCTCGGCCGCCGCATGTGAAGCATTTGATAGAACTTGTCTTGATGGTCTCATCGGGTGGAGTAGATGATGGTGGAGCTTTCTTGAAGTTGCTTGTAGTAGGAGGACGACTTGAGCTTGTCGAAGCTTTCTTGTAATTTGACTTATCGTCATTGCTTGTAGAAGGCTTGGTTGAGGTAGAAGGTGTTGGAGTCGTCGAAGCTTGATCGTTGGAGAAGCCGTAGGACTTGGATGAGAACTTGGCGTACTTGAAATCATCTTGCACTTGGCGTTCTGCTTTGGTAGCTTGGTGCACTAGCTCGATGAGGTTCGAGTATGGTTGGAAGTCAGCGATCTTCTTGATAGGATGATTGAGTCCATTCAAGAACCTTGCCATAGTTTGCTCATCATCTTCTTTGACATTGGCTCGTATCATGGCAATCTCCATTTCCTTGTAGTACTCTTCAACGCTCTTGGTTCCTTGCTTGAGTTGTTGAAGTTTCTTGAAGAGGTCGCAGTTGTAGTAGTTTGGCACGAATCGTGCTCTCATGACATCCTTCATTTGTGCCCAAGTAGTGATGGGTGGTTCACCTCTTGTCTCGCGGCGCTCAATGACTTGTTCCCACCAAATGAGGACATAGTCTTGGAACTCAAGGGATGCCATTGCGATCTTCTTCTCTTCTTCATAATTGTGCAAACGGAATATCTTGTCAACTTTCAATGCCCATGAAAGGTATTCTTCGGGATCGTTGCTTCCGTTGAACTTGGGCATGGTGAACTTGAGCTTGTCGTAGCGTTGCTCTTCATTGTGTTGGGGTCGGGGATGATGACGCCCATGTTGTAGATGATTGTCCAACTCGTGGTGCTCTTGACGAAGTTGGAAGTCTTCCTCATGTTGCTCTTGGCGAGGATTGGGTCCATTGTCTTCTTGTTCTTGATGGACTTGATGTTCTTGTCTCACTTGAGGGGGAGCTTGTCTATCTTGACGAGGCACTTGTCTATCTGGACGAGGAGCTTGTTGACGCACAGGTCTTTGATAAATTCTTTCTTGAGCTTCATAGCGAAGTGCTTCTTGATGTAGTCGAGCTTGTCGGCCTCGGTCGGCTACGGCACGACTTGATTCATGAAGGGCACGTTGCGCTTCAAGTGCTTGAGCTTCACGTAGTTGTTGTTCTTGGCGTTCCGCCTCGGCGTCTTGTGCATCTTGATGTTGTCGTGCTCGCTCCTCTTGTTCGTGTTGACGTTGGCGTTGCCGTTCCTGAGCTAGCGCAAAGGCTTCTTCGGCTTGACGTCGTCGATGTTCTTGCGAGTCGGTGTCTCTAAGTGGATTGAGGTTTGCTTGACGCTCGTTGCGCGCGGCTCGACAGAGCGTGTCGATGACGGTGTACTTGAACCGGAGATGGTGTCGTCAGAGTGTCGACTTGAACGGCTCCTTCTTGAAGTGGAAGAAGAGCGGTTGAGCAACAAAGCGCGAATCTCGTCCATCCTTGCGTCATTTTCTTGCTTTTGATCGTCGAGCTTGTTGTCAAAGTAGTCTCTTGTATGTTGCTCGGAAAGTCGTAAGTCGGCGGCAAGGTTGTCGATGCGTTCACTCATAGCTTGTTGCTCTTGATGTAAAGCACGTTGTGCACCATAGAGGTGACTCTTGGTGACAAAGGAGGTCATGTCGTCATCTTGCTCCATGAAGAGCGGGTTGGTAGAAGTACTTGGCCTATCCATCATTCCAAGACAAGTGTGAGTGGAAGAAAGGGAAGAACCAATATCAAATGTACCTTGACCGATGTTGACAATGGATCAAAGATGACTCCAATGTGTAACAAGGAAATAGCACAATTGGTACCAATTCTTGTCGGTTCTCACACCTACACAAGTAAAAGCTTTTGGTGGAGCTTGGTTAGGATGGTGGCACAAAATTTGATGTAATTGTAAGTGAGCTTCAATAATGTTGGAAAAGATTCGCAAGATGTAATGTAACAAGTAGACCAAGCATATAAGGTACACGGAAACACACACACACAAAAAGATAAGATGGGGTTGTGCAACCAAGGGTGAGCCAAAATGTGGAATACACGAAAATGCTCTTGTTGCAGAACACTAGAGAGACGGTAGCACGATTGCACGATAGGCGGATACAAGAACTTGTGCACAACCTACTTAGCAAAAATGCAACGACTTCTATCCCAAATATGTTTTATGCAAGGTGTTGCTATGATATGATCCAAGATGATCGATTATGGCAATCTTAATGTTGTATGATGCTATGGTTCTTTGCTTAAAAGCTCTTTGCTTATCTTCCCTCTTTGCTTAAAAGCTTGTTTGGCTCTTTGATGTTTGAGCTCTTTTCTCATGCAATGCTTGACGAACCCATATAGCAAGTGAGTATGCGATGACAACTTTGTGACACAAGAGATGATACCAAGACATGCAACACGGTGATGGTATGTATGCTATGGGAAGTATGATCACTAATGTGCACAAGTCTCGTTGACGGCAATACTCAATGGCTAGTCTCGATGGGTAAGCAGCGCAAAGGAGTAAGGCTATGATGGCTATCAATGTAATGGCAAGAGTGATATGTCCAATACCAAGATGAGGTTACCGGTCTTGCTTCGGTATGGTGTCAAAATGGTGGCACGAGTACCAAGTCATAGGTGGGGTGGTCGTTGTTGATGACCGGTGTTGATGACGCATCCGTGGCGAAAATGAGCGGTGGTGATGTCGATGTCGAACCGTACCTAGATAGCCGAAACACAAAAGGATACGGTACCGCAACTCAAAATCTCAAAACCAAAGGCGACCAAAATTGTCGGAGTAGGTGGCGGTTAGGTGGTGGTGTGGGTAGGGATATTGGGACGGTTGTGCGGAAATGGTGGAGGTATGCGGAAGTATATATGGTATATAGTGAGCAACGGAGCAAAATTTGGTGGAAAATTGGGCTGAGATGTGCAAACTTTTTGTCGAAGCCGGAAGTTCCGGGCAAGATGGAGGTTCCGGGGTTCGGAGGTTCCGGGGAGGCCGGAAGGTCCAGGGGCCAGAATGTCCGGGCTGGACCGGAAGTTCCGGGGTTCGGGATTCTTCCAAGAACAGGTACTTAGGGTTCGTGGATTTGGGCGGAAAAACTTGGGGGAAAAGCCCAAATCCGAAGGGGAAGAAGAAGAAGAAAATGGAGAAAAATAAGGTGGGGAGGCTAGATCTACGAGCCACACACAAAACTTCACGGATCAAAACCAAAAAAATCTCAACACACGAACAAATCACCAAAAAAAATTTGGGGCTATTTTTGTGGGGATTTTCGGACTAGGACGAAAAACAACAAAATCAAGCTAGAAAACCGAATAGGGGGCTCCGAAATCATGATCAACCATGCTCATGATACCAAGATGATGTAGGGTGGAACCCTAGATGGCCGATCTTTCATGAAAGAAGCGGATCCCAAAGAGAAACACGAAGAACACAAGGGGGATTCACGAGGAAAAACAGAAGAGAAACACTCAAACCAACAAGATTCGATTACACATGTGCTAGATCCTCGAAACACAAAGAGATACACGATGATCCAAGGTCAACAAAGGACGATACAAGTAACCGGTTCTTCTCCTAGAAGGAGGTCTTGATGGGGGCTGCCCAAAGGGGGGTCTTGAATCCAAGTTAATCTTCTCCGAAGAGGGGCCGCAGTCTCTCTCGAGGAGGAGATCGGTATGGATGAGCGAAGCTCTATCTCGTAGTATGAGCTAAACCAACGCTGCCCTAGCTAGGGTGAATGGGGGGTCTATTTATAGTCTAAGTGCAAAAGGGGCGAACTGAAGGGGTACATGGGCCTCAGGCCCGAGTGGCTGCGCGCAGGCAGGGCCGGAAGTTCCGGGCTAGGCCGGAAGTCCCGGGCGCCGGAGGTTCCAGGGAGGTTCCGGCCTAACCAGAGAGTTGGCGCGGTGGAGCTGTGCTGGCATCCGGGGGCCAGAAGGTCCGGGCACGCCGGAAGTTCCGGGCGCCGGAAGGTCCGGGGCGGGGTCCGGGCTAACCCGAGAGTTGGCACGCCTGGGCTGGTCGGAGTCGTCGGAGGCCGGAAGTTCCGGGTCGGCCGGAAGGTCCGGGGGCCGGAAGTTCCGGGCTCTGGACGGAAGTTCCGGGCTGTCCAGAGAGTTGACGCCTGTCTCTTCTTCTTCTTCTCCGTCTTCTCGTCCATCTTCCTCTTCTTCTTGTCCTTGCTCCTTAGCTTCTCCATTGTACCTGAGTATGCACAGAGTATCCATATAAGGTTGTAGCCATGCTTCATGCGCATCAAAGTGGAATTGTGAGAGGAGAGATGTCACCTCGGTTTCAAAGGCTCTTGCACGTGATCGAGTCATGGGTCGAGTAGGCACTTGATGAGACGATGGTAGGTCCATGGGGACGACCTTGGGATGCTCCGCATCACTATCTAAGTGGGAGTTCTTAAGTAATATGATTAATTGAACTTCAATTTATCATGAACTTAGTCCTGATAGTATTTGCATAACTATGTTGTAGATCAATAGCTCGCGATGTAGCTCCCCGTTTATTTTTGATATGTTCCTAGAGAAAAAATATGTTGAAAGATGATAGTAGCAATGATGAGGACTAGGTCCGTGATCTGAGGATTATCCTCATTGCTGCATAGAAGAATTATGTCCTTGATGCACCACTGGGTGGTGGACCTATTGAAGAGCAGATATAGACGTTATGAACATTTGGTAAAGCTCGGTATGATGACTACTTGATAGTTTAGTGCACCATGCTTTACGGCTTAGAACCGGGACTTCAAAAACGTTTTGAACGCCACAAAGCATATAAGATGTTCTAAGTGTTGAAATTGGTATTTCATACTCATGCCCGTGTCAAGATGTAGAAGACCTCTGACAGTACTTTGTGTCGGTGGGAACGACACCTATGGGATCACAAGAATCCCCACTACGGTTAGTGGGGCGCGGGGTCGTGAGAAGAGCGGATCTAACAGGTAGCGCACGGTTCGTTTATCCAGGTTCGGGCCGCGAGGATGCGTAAAACCCTACTCCTGCTTTGGTGGAATGTATATCTGTGTTCTTGAGCTAGCTATGGGGCGTGAGGAGCTCCAAAAAGCCGAATCCTTCTCCTGGTCGCCTCGGGCCTCCTTTTATAGAAAAAGGGGTTGCCACAGTGGCACACAGGAGGTGGAAAGGGTACAGTGATGCGAGGTTATCCCTCGCATTACATGACAAGGCGCATTTAATGCGTCTTGCTTAGGTGTCCTTGCTTTATCGGGGACGGGGGAGAAACCTGTGTCTTCCATCGCCGCTCCTTCTTGTGTCGACACGCGCCCTGGCCAGCGACGCCTGCGATGCCACGTAGGTAGGAAGGCAGCTGAGGTGGCGCAGTGGTGGGTCTTCACGAAGATCTGCGTGCCGCCATGCAGGTGCCTGCCCAGCTGGTTGGGTCGGCAGCTGCATGCATGCGGTGGTGGAGGTTTAGTCGGCGTGGGCCTGATGGTGGCCCTGCGGGTGTCCTCGGTAAGGGCCTTGCCGGGGCCCCGGCAAGGGTCTTGTCGAGGCGCCTGCTGTCATCCCCGGCAAGGTGCTTGCCGGGGGCCTTGTGGTCTTCCTCGGCTGGGATCCCGCCAAGGGTTGTCGTCTCCTTAGTGCATATCTGATCTTGAATGTCTTCACAAAGATCTGCATGCCGCCACGGGGATGTCTCCCGAATCCTTGCCCTTTGGGGCAGTGGACTCAAGGGTGACTTGCTCCGTAGGCGCGGGACGAGTCGCCGCGGCAAGGGTCCTGCCGGGGCTGCTAGAACTGTCTCCCGGCAAGGATCTTGCCGGGGGAGTCCGCTTCATCCCCTTTGCTCTTCGTGGTCTTGGCCTTGGCGTTGTTCTAGTTCTCTTGAGCTTCGGTGTTACCCTGGGTCACCTCCCTTGCCTTGCTTGGTGTGGTGGTGCCCGTGGCTCAGACTGCCCGTGCACAGTTATAGGGGTACAAAAAGTGTACCCCTCTTTTTGTACACCGACAGGAGCCCCCGAGGCCTGGGCCACACATAAGCGCAACGCGTTGTTGGGCTAGGCCCAAAAACGGTGCGCGGGCAGGCGGGGCAGTTTTTACCGCGGTAAGATTATTCGCGTGTTGCGCTTCCCACGATTCCCGTGCGTGGCGCGGCGTGGGAAGGCGCGTGTGACGTGGGCAACATGCGTGGGGTTGGTTCCCGCAGGCATGTGTCACATCGTAGTAAAGGGGCGGTTGGCGCCTTCCCCATAAACGGAGGGAGGCGTGGAGGCACGGCCCATTTACTGAATAGGGTTGAGGCGCGGTCTTCAAGGTGTCCACTCCCCATGATCGCGGGGTAGGGAGTGGTCGTCTCACCCGTCCCCTCGGTTCTGCACGTGTCTCCCATGCGCCTGGGGTGGCAAACGGTGGAGGCGGGAAACCGGGCTGTCGCTGGTTGGGGCGGCGGGTCGGTCCCTGGCTCCCTGCGCCTTCCGTATCTTGATTGGCCGAGCGGGGCGGTCGAGCCCCAACCCCGATCCTTTATAAAGAGCGGGAGGGGGATGGCGTCCCGCATTCTTTCATCTTCTTCTTCCTTCAGCTCCTGCTCCTCCCTTCCATCCGTCATGGAGAGAGGGAATCCCGGTCCTTCAACAGTGGTGGCGAGGGTCACCGCTCGACAGCGCGCCCCTCCTTCCCCTACGCCTGCGGTGGCAGAGCCAGCCGTGAGGGGAAGGGGGAGGGGGCGAGGTCATGGGCAAGGCCGGGGCACTCGGGGAAGAGGAGGACGGGGTGGCGCGCTGGCCTCGCCTCCGCCAACAGCTCCTCCTCCAATGGAGGGCCATGCTGGGGATGACCCTTATGAGTTCTTCGTCAGGCTGCGCCGGCCGCCGCGCCGTCGCCTTCATCTCCCGACTCCATTTGCGCGGGAGATGGAGCTGGATCCACCGGAGTTGTTGCGACTGCACATGAGGGGCTGCGGGATCAGTGGCATGCGGGTCCGCGTCGACTTCCCTGCCCCTCACGTGATGTATCTTTGTCGGGGATGGAAGACATTTGCTCATATCCACCACTTGACGGAGGGGCTCACTCTCCATTTTAAGCTGATGGAGGGTGGCCTTCTCTCCGTCAAGGTCTTTGGGTACTTTGGGACTCGTGCAAGGTGTTGCGTGAAGAGCTCTTCTGATAGTGAAGACTCCTCCTCGGGCGGGAGTGACGAGGAGGACAGCGGCAGCAACGACGAGGGTAGTAGGCGGCAGGATGACGGGTCCGATTAGGTGTCGGGTGCCGCTCCGTGCGGCACCGGCGACCCCATCATCCGTGTCACCGGCTCCCTGAACTTCTTGGGGTCGTCTCCTTGGGCGGCTGGCGTTGGGAGGCTGCGGGAGAGGAAGAGGGCGGGCAGCAAGGCCGTCAAGTCGGAGTACGCGGGCACCGACGCCTTCGACGCGTGCTGACGTCCTGCCGCCTCGTCTTCGAGCTCTGCTTCCGGCGCCGCCATCACCATCCAGCCTTTGGACGGCCACCAAGATGTTCTCTTGGTGTCTTCTGCCACCCGTAGCTCTCCTAGGCGCTCCTTTTGTCCTTTTCGCCTCCTTGACCTGCCTCCTGAGGAGAGGGACAAGAAAGGGATTACGGGCACCTTATCTCTTTTTTAGTTTGTAAGCCTTCGGGCCTTTGTTGAATTTAAAACTTGTAATCCCATCATTCATGTTTTTCATTCCCTATGGACTGTACCCGAGCGGAATGTTTTTAATGAAAAGGGGATGCTTGCCAGGTCATTTGTTTGCGGGTGGAACCCACGACAAGGAGTAAATCCTTGGTATCTTCAAGATAAACATTTCCTTGCCCGGCAGCAGGCCTTGCCGTCTCCCCACTTCGCTCGACCTTCCTCACGCCTTTGGCGGAGGCAGGGATGAGGCGGGTTCAGGATCCTTGTTTCATCCTTTCACTGCGCGACTACGACCAAACTTGGCACCAGGAACGAGCCCTGGGGCCTAGAGTTAGGGGAGCACGGTAGCTTAGGGGAAAACGAGGTTTCACATACCTCAGTCCATAATGGAATGCATGATAAGGGATGAAGAACTTATCTGAAGCTGCAGTCCCCGGCAACCCTGGTTCGTCGTGGGTGAATCTTTGATCTTGCAGCCCCCAGCAATACTGGCTTGCCGGGGGCTAGATGCTGGTCTGTTCCTCTTTTTTTCTCCCCAAGTGGTTCGGCATGGATATCTGTGTGTCCTGTGAACCAAAGAAGAGAAAAGAAAGACAAAGAGACGCACACTTGACCCCTAAGTAGGGGTTAGTCGCCACTAAGCACTATCAACCCTAACCAAGGACGAGACTCGACCTAGCATGCATGCTATAACTTAGGGCGCCAGCGCTTCATTTATGCTCAGGGTCTGCGCCTGGCTTTGTATAAAGGGTTACATGCGTCATCGGCAAGGCTCGTACAAAAGGTGGCTTGCCGGGGGGCCCGGCAAGCCGCGCCTCACGGGTAAAACTTGCGAAGATGCTCAATGTTCCAGGAGTTACTCACCGGAACGACATCTTCGGTCGCCAGGCGGACTGCGCCGGGCCTGGTGACTCGTATTACTCGATAAGGGCCTTCCCACTTTGGCGTCAACTTGTTGGAATTCTTGGTCGATTGATCACGCCGAAGAACAAGGTCGCCTTCCTGAAAGCTTCGGGCATGAACCTTGCGGCTATGGTAGCGGCGCAAGGCTTGCTGGTAGCGCGCTGCTCTCACAGCCGCCCGAAGACGATCTTCCTCAAGGAGCGCTGCGTCATCTTGCCGCAATTGCTCTTTCTCAAGCTCGTCATAAGCGAGTACTCGAGGTGACCCGTATATGAGTTCCATGGGGAGAACTGCTTCTGCCCCATATACCAGGGCAAAGGGTGTCTAGCCGGTGGCTCGATTTGGTGTTGTTTTGATTGACCAAAGAACCGCCGGCAATTCATCAATCCAGCGCCTTCCACTCTTGTGTAGTCTGTCAAAGGTCTTTGTCCTCAAGCCTCGCGGTACTTCAGCATTTGCCCTCTCAGCTTGACCATTGCTTCGTGGGTGAGCAACGGAAGCGAAACAGACCTTGCTGCCAAGGTCTTGAATATATTGCATGAAGGTGTGGCTTGTGAACTGCGTGCCGTTGTCGGTGATAACCCTATTGGGTACACCAAAATGGCACACCAGTCCTTTGAAGAACTTGACGGCTGACTATGCTGTGACCTTCCTCACTGCTTCCACTTCTGGCAACTTTGTGAACTTGTCGATTGCAACGTACAAGTACTCAAAGCCCCCGACAGCGCGGGGGAAAGGGCCCAGTATGTCGAGCCCCCAGACCGAGAAAGGCCAGGAGAGAGGAATGGTTTGAAGGGCTTGAGCTGGCTGATGAAGCTTCTTTGAATGGAACTGACACGCTTCACACCTGGTGACTAGTGTCGTCGCATCCTGGAGGGCGGTGGGCCGGAAGAAGCCTTGCCGAAATGCTTTGCCGGCAAGGGCCCTTGACCCGATGTGGGATCCACATATGCCTCCATGTATCTCTACCAACAGCCCTAGTCCTTCCTCTTGAGGGATACACTTCAATTTCATGCCGTTTGGCCTCTTTCTGTACAGGACGTCATCAACGAACTGGTACATAGTAGAGCGACAGGCTACTTTTTCCGCTTCTTCCTGCTCCTCAGGAAGTTCCCCTGTTTGGAGGAATCAGACGGTATGCTATGCCCACGCTGGAGCCTGGGGCTCGACGGCGAGGACTAAAGGCGTTTCCTCCGCTACAGGAGCGGCTGTCTCGACGGCAAGAGCTTGATGCTCCGCCGGAGCTAGCCGTCCCGTGGCGGGCTCAGTATCTCCGGCAACATCCTTGCCGGCGGCTCCGGGGAGCTCGGCGGGAAAGTACTTGCCGGCCCTGATTTCCTCCTCTTGTTTTGCTTTGTTGATGGATCAACGGATGGTTGAGTTAGCTGAAGCACAAAGGTACCTGGTTCCACAAGTAGCTTGAGGGCAGCGCGCTTTGACAGGTAATCGGCGATGTCGTTCTCTGCTCGGGGAACGTGCTCCGCCTGTATACCATCAAAACGCTCTTCCAGCTTTCTCACTTCATCGACGTAGGCCTTCATCAACGGGCTTTGGTAATCTTTGTTGACTTGTTTGACGACAAGTTGCGAGTCGCCCCTGACGATGAGTTTCTTGATTCCGAGGTCTGCCGCGATCCTAAGACCGGCAAGCAGCCCTTCGTACTCAGCTGTATTGTTTGTTGACACCTCCCTGGGGAAGTGCATCTGGATCACGTACTTGAGGTGCTCTCCGGTAGGCGCGACAAGCAGTACGCCAGCCCCGGCGCCCTGTAAGGAGAAAGCTCCATCAAAGTACATGATCCAGTCGCAACTTGCCTCCTTGCCGGGGAGAGTAGTCTCTTGGGTTTCTTCATCGGGCGTCGCAGTCCATTCTGCAACGAACTCCGCTAGGACTCGGCTTTGAATCGTCGAGGTACTCTCAAACTTGAGGCCAAAGCTGGATAGTTCCAGTGCCCACTCTACGATCCTTCCCGTTGCGTCTGGATTGTGCAATATCCGTTACAGAGGGAGGCGAGTGACGACAGTGATTTCGTGCGCCTGGAAGTAGTGAGGCAGCTTCCTCGAGGCCATAAGAAGGCCGAAGAGTAGTTTCTACACACCGGAGTACCTCAATCTAGCCCCCTGCAGGAGGGAACTAACAAAGTAGACCGGGTGCTGCATCATTTTCTTCTTCGGCGGCACTTCAATTGGCTGCGTCGTCTTGGCATCGGTGGCATCGGGCTCCGTCGCTGCTATTACCTCATCATCAATTTCTCTCTGCGCCACTAGTGCAGCGCTGACCACCTGGTTCGTTGCCGCCAGGTACAGCAGCAACAGTTCCTGTGGCCTAGGCGCAACTAGTATTGGCGCGGAGGAGAGGTACCTCTTCAAATCTTGCAATGTTGCTTCGGCTTCTGGCGTCCACTCCATCAGGCCCGCCTTTTTCAAAATCTTGAAAAAGGGAAGGGCGCGCTTGGCGGACTTGGAAATGAACCTGCTCATGGCGACAACGCAACCAGCAAGCCGACGCACATCCTTGACTCGCTTGGGCGCTTCAATCTGCTCTATAGCTTTGATCTTATTCGGATTGGCCTCTATCCCACGTTGTGACACAAAGAACCCGAGAAGCTTGCCAGACGGGACGCCGAAGACGCACTTCTCAGGGTTCAGCTTGAGATTGATCTTGCGTAGGTTTGCAAATGTTTCTTGTAAATCTGATATGAGGGTTGCTGAGGGAGTCTTGGATTAGGGGGTGTCCGGATGGCCGGACTATACCTTCAGCCGGACTCCTGGACTATGAAGATACAAGATTGAAGACTTTGTCCCGTGTCCGGAAGGGACTTTCCTTGGCGTGGACGGCAAGCTTGGCGATACGGATATGTAGATCTCCTACCATTGTAACTGACTTTGTGTAACCCTAACCCTCTCCGGTGTCTATATAAACCGGAGGGTTTTAGTCCGTAGGACAACATACACAACAATCATACCATAGGCTAGCTTCTAGGGTTTAGCCTCTCTGATCTCGTGCTAGATCTACTCTTGTACTACCCATATCATCAATATTAATCAAGCAGGACGTAGGGTTTTACCTCCATCAAGAGGGCCCGAACCAAGGTAAAACTTCGTGTCCCTTGCCTCCTGTTACCATCCGTCCTAGACGCATAGTTCGGGACCCCCTACCCGAGATCCGCCGGTTTTGACACCGACATTGGTGCTTTCATTGAGAGTTCCTCTGTGTCGTCGTCGTTAGGCTTGATGGCTCCTACAATCATCACTGGCGACGCAATCCAGGGTGAGACCTTCCTCCCCGGACAGATCTTCGTCTTCGGCAGCTTCGCACTACGGGCCAATTAACTTGGCCATCTGGAGCAAATCGAAAGCTATGCCCCTGGCCGTCAGGTCAGATTTGGAAGTTTAAACTACAAGGCTGACATCCGCGGGGACTTGATCCTCGACAGATTCGAGCCACTACCGAGCGCGCCGCACTGTCACGACGAGCATGATCTAGCTCTGCCACCGAACAGTGCCCTGGAGGCCGCACACGCATCGGTTTCGACCCTTCATTCGGAGCCAACTGCGCCGATCGAGGATGGGTGGATGGACACCGCCTCGGGGGCTGCGATCCCAACGGCGATCGAGCCGAACACCAGCCCCGCACTCCGCAAGACTCATGACTCCAAGGAGCCGGACTCCTCTCCGGACTCCGAACCCTCCGCGCCCCTGCCGATCGAATCCGATTGGCGCCGATCATGGAGTTTACTGCCGCGGACATCTTTCAGCACTTGCCTTTCGGCGATATTCTGAAGACACTAAAGTCTGTCTCTTTATCAGGAGAGCCCTGGCCGGACTATGGTCAGCAAGGTTGGGGTACGGACGATGAAGAAATTCAAAGCCCACCCACCACCCACTTTGTAGCCACTGTCGACGATTTAACCGACATGCTCGACTTCGACTTCGAAGACATCGACGGTATGGACGCCGATGTAGGAGACGATGAAGAACCAGCGTCTATTGGGCCCTGGAAAGCCACCTCGGCATATGCCATATACATGGTGGACACCCCAAAAGAAGGGGATGGCGATGGAACAGCGGAGGATGACCCCTCCAAGAAATAGCCTAAGCGCCGGCGTCAGCGGCGCCGCTCAAAATCCCGCCAAAGCAAATATGGTGATTCCAGCACGGGAGATAATAATACTCCGGAGAGTGCCGAAGAAAACCCCCTCCAGCAAGATTCAGCACAGGAGGATGGAGATGCCAGCCCTCATAAGAGAGCGGCAGACAGAGAGGTCAAGGACGATAATTATATGCCTCCCTCCGAAGACGAGGCAAGCCTCGATGATGACGAATTCGTCATGCCAGAGGATCCCGTCGAGCAAGAGCGTTTTCAACGCAGGCTTACGGCCATGGCAAGAAGCCTCAAGAAAAAATAGCAACAACTTAGAGCTGATCAAGATTTGCTAGTCGACAGATGGACTGAAGTCCTTGCGACCGAAGAGCATAAACTCGAACGCCCCTCCAAGAGCAACCCAAAGCACAGGTTGCTACCCTGATTAGAGGAGGAAGCACTTAAACCTACATCACCAGCACTTGATACGGCCGACCGGCCACCTCGTGGTCATGACAGAGAGGCCTCTCGGCCCTCCACTCAAGCCGCACCTCGTACCAAGGCACGGGAAAATGCGCCAGACCTGCGAGATATGTTGGAGGACAAGGCAAGGCAAACAAGATCGATCTACGGATCGCGTGGGTGCCCCACGACTCGAGACGATAACCGTCACGCCGGACACAAATCCGGTAGGGCCGAACACAGTAGACAAAGCTCATTGGAGCTACGTCGTGATATAGCCCAGTACGGAGGCGCCGCACACCCACTATGCTTCACAGGCGAAGTAATGGATCATCAAATCCCCGAGGGTTTCAAACCCGTAAACATCGAATCATATGATGGCACAACAGATCCTGCAGTATGGATCGAGGATTATCTCCTTCATATCCACATGGCCCGCGGCGATGATCTCCACGCCATCAAATACCTCCCACTCAAGCTTAAAGGACCATCTCGGCATTGGCTTAACAGCTTGCCAACAGGATCAATCAGTTGTTGGGAGGACCTGGAAGCCGCATTCCTCGACAATTTCCAGGGCACTTATGTGCGACCACCAGACGCCGATGACCTAAGCAACGTAATTCAGCAGCCAGAGGAATCGGCCAGGCAATTCTGGACACGGTTCCTAACAAAGAAAAATCAAATAGTGGACTATCCGGACGCAGAGGCCCTAGCAGCCTTCAAGCACAATATCTGTGACGAGTGGCTTGCCCGGCACCTTGGACAGGAAAAGCCGAAATCTATGGCAGCACTCACGACACTCATGACCCGCTTTTGCGCGGGAGAAGACAGCTGGCTTGCTCGTAGCAACAATATGACCAAGAACCCTGGCAATTTGGATACCAGGGACAGTAGTGGCAGGTCGCGTCGCAACAAGCAGAAGCGCCGCATTAACGGTGACAATGCTGAGGATACGACAGTTAATGCCGGATTCAGAGGCTATAAATCCAGTCAGCGGAAAAAGCCATTCAAAGGAAATCCTAGGGGCCCGTCCAGTTTGGACCGAATACTCGACCGCTTGTGCCAGATACATGGCACCCCCGAAAAGCCGGCCAATCACACCAACAGGGATTGTTGGGTGTTCAAGCAGGCAGGCAAGTTAAATGCCGAAAATAAAGACAAGGGGCTGCATAGCGATGACGACGAAGAGCCCCGGCCACGGAACAAAAGTGGACAGAAGGGTTTTCCCCCACAAGTGCGGACGGTGAACATGATATACGCAACCCAAATCCCCAAGAGGGAGCGGAAGCGCGCGTTAAGGGACGTATACGCGGTAGAGCCAGTCGCCCCAAAGTTCAACCCATGGTCCTCCTGCCCAATCACCTTTGATCGAAGGGACCATCCCACTAGAACCCGTCATGGCGGATTCGCCGCATTGGTTTTAGACCCAATTATTGATGGATTTCATCTCACTAGAGTCCTTATGGATGGCGGCGGCAGCCTGAACCTGCTTTACCAGGATACAGTGCGGAAAATGGGCATAGATCCCTCGAGGATTAAGCCCACCAAAACGACCTTTAGAGGCGTAATACCAGGTGTAGAGGCCAACTGTACAGGCTCAGTCACACTTGAAGTGGTCTTCGGATCTCCGGATAATTTCCGAAGTGAGGAGTTAATGTTCGACATAGTCCCATTCCGCAGTGGCTATCACGCACTACTCGGGCGAACCGCATTTGCCAAGTTCAATGAGGTACCGCACTACGCATACCTTAAGCTCAAGATTCCAGGCCCTCGAGGAGTAATTACGGTCAATGGAAACACCGAATGCTCCCTCCGAACGGAGGAGCACACGGCGGCCCTTGCAGCGGAAGCACAAAGCAGCATCTCTAGGCAATTCTCCAGTCCGGTCATTAAACGTCCGGACACCGTCAAGTGCGCCCAGAGTAACCTACAACAAGACCGCCTGGCACGTTCCGAGCAGGTGTAGCAATGCGGCCCCAACCCCAGCCCTCGCAAAAATGCGACACCAGTGCTTCGCGTACATAACTACACTCTAGAAATACCATGGGTACAGGGGGAGGGGCACCATCACGGCATGCCTGAAACACGGCTTAAACCACACCAGGGGGTGCCAATTTTTTAATTTTCTCTTACTTTCAGTACTCCATTCTTCGGAAGGCCTGTTTGGCAGTTCAATTACCGCACAAACGATGCAAGAACCAGGGAAGCAGACAAGCCATGCCGCATTACGGAACTCCCAGGTGGTCTCTATCACGAGCAGTATACCTGTTTCGCATACTATTCCGCAGCCTGCCCCTGGAACGGACATGTTAAATAGTCCAACCTTTTGCTTACCGCATTATTTGTATCGTTCTTCTTTGATCGCAGCCCTTTTTAATAAACAATGCATAGCTTTTGTCTATTTTTGCATTACTTTTTTTACAAATATATGTTCCTTAACGACATGTTGCACCCGTACACTTTGGTACGGCCAAAATATGCCAGGGGCTTTAGTACCCCTCAATATGGTGTGAGAAGTCTGAACACTTTAACAAGTGCGGCACCTCGAACTTATAGCATTATATGCATCGGCTCCGAATCATGTCTTGGGTCAATAGATGGGTTTGCCCGGCTCCTATGTTTTGGTGCCTTACGTTCCGCTATATCGGCTAAGGTAGCACTAGGAGAACTACTGCGATTTTGCCCCAGTTGAGCTGGGTCGAGCACCTCGGTAGAGAAAGCTAAAACTGATTGTCATGATGAAGCGAGAGCTGGTCGCTGTTCGAGAGGTTTTTCGAGTCCCTAAAGACTTATTCCGCTTAGAGAGAGGAGTCGGCTCTGTCCGGCCAAGGCATGGATAGCGCCCTGAACTCGGTCTTCCGAATACCAGGGGCTTCGCCGAAATTTAAATTTATAGAATTCTATGGCTAAGTGAGAGTGTTCAAGCATTATAGTCCGATTGCCTTGTTCGTTGTGCTGAGCGCCTCCCTCGAAGGACCCAAACATGGGAAAAAGAGCACTCAGGTTTATCCCCGAACACCCCAGCACTAGCGGCACGGGGGCAGATGCCGACGACTCGCCATCTCTCAGAATTGATAAACAGCCGCATACAAGGTAATATTTTAAATTCCAACAGCATTGCTTAGCGCATATGAACAAGTTTTCAGCGCACAGGACAAAACGAGCGAGTTTTACTCAAAAATTATATCCCTGGAACATTCATCCGCCATAAGGCGGGCACCCTTCAGAACATCCTTATAATAATTCTCGGGCTTGCGATGCTCTTTCCCCGGCGGTGGCCCGTCCTTCACAAGCTTCTTAGTATCCAGCTTGCCCAGTGCACCTTAGCACGGGCAAGGGCCCTACGGGCACCTTCAATGCAGACAGAGCGCTTGATGACTTCGAGGCTTGGACAGGCCCCCACCAGCCGCCGCACCAGCCCGAAATAGCTCCCAGGCAGAGCCTCTCCAGGCCACAGCCGAACTATGAAGCCGTTCATGGCCTGTTCGGCCGCCTTGTGGAGCTCCACCAGTTGCTTCAGCTGGTCGCTCAGGGGCACGGGGTGTCCGACCTCAACATACTGAGACCAGAACACCTTCTCTGTCGAGCTACCCTCCTCAGCTCGATAGAATGCAGCGGCATCGGACACGCTACAGGGAAGATCTGCGAACGCTCCTTGAGAGCTTCGGATTTGGGTAAGTAACAAGTAACTCACTTTTATGTGTTTGCTTTGCATAAAGAATGCCTTACCCGCCGCTATCTTTTTCACCTCATCCAACTCCTGGAGGGTCTTCTGGGATTCGGCCTTGGCAGACTTGGCATTTTCAATAGCCACCGCGAGCTCGGACGCTCGCGTCTTTGAGTCAAGCTCCAAACTCTCATGTTTTTCCATGAGAGCCTAGAGCTCTTTTCGCACCTGGCCAACCTCGGCCTCATACTTCTCCCGCTCGGTGCGCTCCGTGGCCGCCCTCTTCTCGGCCTCGAGTAGCGCTTGCTTGAGGGTCGCCACCTCAGACGTGGCCCCTACAAATAGCCACGATAATCCTGTCATTTTTTGCAATTGCACTTTTTTATATATATATTTCAACAAGGTATTTCTTACCTTCCTCGTCCTCGAGCTGCTTCTTGGCACGCCCGAGCTCTTGCTCGGACTGCTCAAGGTTCTGCTTTAGCGTGTCCACCTCCTCAGTCAGTGCGGCGGACGCCAGCAGAGAAGCCTGCATACGCATATTGACTCCTTTTTGTTAGACTCCTGTGAATTTTATTTGATCCTCTATTCGGCTTTTCTTCCTAAACGCCAAACAGAGCATCAGGGGCTACTGTCTATGCGGTAATATTATTTACACATTCTTTACTTACCTCAAAGCCTGTTAAAAGGCTAGCACAAGCTTCAGTCAGTCCGCTCTTGGTGGACTGAACCTTCTGGATCACCGCACTCATAATGGTGCGGTGCTCCTCGTCGATGGAGGCGCCTTGGAGCGCCTCCAACAGATTGTCCGGCGCCTCCGGTTGGACGGGGGTCACCGGCACGGAGGGCTTGCTCCTCTTGGAAGGAGGTCGCCTGCCGGACTCTGCAACCTTTGAAAGTTCTGGAGCGGTGTCTGGCCTAGAGCCAGACTTGGAGCCCTGGGGGATGTTATCCCCTTTACTTCTGGAGTCCGGGAGGTCGCCTTGCGGCGCCTCCAGGACCACCTCCTCCTGGCTTGGAACCTGTTGGGACAGCACCTCGGCGTCGTCCATAGGGTGGGGGGAGGTAGCGGGCGGAAGTGAATTCACGTCCGACGAATCCAGGGAGCCGCTCGACGACTCGTCGAGCCCGGCCTTGGGGGGTCTGTATAATCATATTCGACATAAGGGAAAGTGGTGCAATAAAGGAATACTATGAATCACTCTGGTATCCGGATACTTACGATTTCGCCAGGGGCTTGGCCCTGGGCGGCCACTCCTCTTTGCCGTCGTCGGCGTTGGTGGAGTAGTCCGGAGGAAGGGTTCTCCCCTTCTTGGACCCTTCGGCCTCCCCAGTTGGGGCGGCCTTCCTTTTCTTCCCTTCCCCCGCTGGAGGGGGAGAGGTCTCTTCTTCCTCCTCCTCGTCTTCGTGGGAGGAGTGCGTCTTAGAGTCGTCGGATGATGAATCCGACACCTTCGGGCGCCGGGCACTCTTTCGAGTCCCCGTGGCCTTCTTCTTGGCCTTCTTCTCTGGCACCACATAGGGTGCCGGGACCAGCAGCTTCGCCAAACGAGCGTCCGCTGGGCCTTCGGGCAAAGGAGCCGGACAGTTGATCTGTCCGGACGTCTCCTGCCAATCCTGTCAAAGGTAAGGGAGCTTAGATCCTGCATGGAGTCAAACTATGAAAAACTAATACCCTGTAAAAGGTAAAAACAGCTTACCGCACGAGCGTTACGCTACGTGCTGAATCCGCGATCCTCGGTAGCGGATGCGGGGGCCTCGGCGCCCTTGAAAAGCACCTTCCAGGCATCTTCGTACGTCATGTCGAAGAGCCTACTCAGAGTTCGTGCTGCGCTAGGTCGAACTCCCACAGGTTGAAAGCCCGTTGTTGACACGGGAGGATCCGGCGGATGAGCATAACCTGGACTACGTTGACAAGTTTGAGCTTCTTGTCCACCAGGGTTTGGACGCATGTTTGGAGTCCGGTCAGCTCTCCTTTTTTACCCCACGACAGGCCCGTCTCTTTCCAGGACGTGACCCATGTTGGGGGTCCGGACCGGAACTCGGGGGCTGCGACCCACATAGGGTCGCGTGGCTCGCTGATGTAAAACCACCCCGATTGCCACCCCTTCAGGGTCTCCAGAAAGGAGCCCTCGAGCCATAAGACGTTGGGCATCTTGCCCACCATGGCGCCTCCGCACTCCGCCTAGTTGCCGCACACCACCTTCGGCTTGACATTGAAATTCTTGAGCCATAGGCCGAAATGGGGGCGGATGTGGAGGAAAGCCTCGCACACGACGATAAACGCCGAGATGTTGAGGACAAAGTTCGGGGCAAGATCGTGGAAATCCAGGCCATAGTAGAACATGAGCCCCCGGACAAATGGGTGGAGAGGGAAGCCCAGTCCGCGGAGGAAATGGGGGAGGAACACCACCCTCTCATGAGGCCTAGGGGTGGGGATGAGCTGCCCCTCTTCGGGAAGCCGGTGCGCAATGTCGTTAGACAAGTATCCGGCCTTCCTTAGTCTTTTGATGTGTCCCTCCGTAATGGAGGAGACCATCCACTTGCCTCCTGCTCTGGACATGGCTGGAGAAGGTTGAGATGGGGACTGCGGACTTGGGCGCTAGAGCTCGAGTGCGCGAAAATGGATAGGCAAAGGAGGAAGAAGGCATAGGTGAAAAGGTGGATCCTTATCCCCTTATATGGGTGGACGTGACTATGCGTCCCCACCAGCCTGGTAAAACTCGCTTATCTCCCAAGCACCGTAATCAATGGCGCGGTTGGGTTACCCACGCCCGTATTGATGAGAATCCCGGAATAAGGGGACACGATCTCTGCTTTAACAAGACGTGCCATGGAAACCGCCTTGCATAACAGGCTGAGGTGGGACAATAAAACGATTCGAATAAAGGCTTGGCCGTGGTGCGATGTCACACTACGGAATACGTCAGCAGATTAGATTTGTGTAAATATTATTCTCTCTATGGCAATATGTGGAAACTTATTTTGCAGAGCCGAACACTATCTTTGTGTTCAAAATCTTCTATGAAGTACTTGGAGGAGGAACCCGCCTTGCAATGCCGAAGACAATCTGCACGCCGGACTCGTCGTCATTGACACCTGGTTCAGGGGCTACTGAGGGAGTCCTGGATTAGGGGGTGTCCGTATGGCCGGACTATACCTTCAGTCGGACTCCTGGACTATGAAGATACAAGATTGAAGACTTCATCCTATGTCCGGAAGGGACTTTCCTTGGCATGGAAAGCAAGCTTGGCGATATGTAGATCTCCTACCATTGTAGCCGACTTTGTGTAACCCTAACCCTCTCCGGTGTCTATATAAACCGGAGAGTTTTAGTCCGCAGGACAACATACACAACAATCATACCATAGGCTAGCTTCTAGGGTTTAGCCTCTCTGATCTCGTGGTAGATCTACTCTTGTACTACCCATATCATCAATATTAATCAAGCAGGACGTAGGGTTTTACCTCCATCAAGAGGGCCCGAACCTGGGTAAAACTTCGTGTCCCTTGCCTCCTGTTACCATCTGGCCTAGATGCACAGTTCGGGACCCCCTACCCGAGATCCGCCGGTTTTGACACCGACAGTTGCCCTGTTCTTGGTTTTGACCACTATATCATCCATATAAGCTTCCATATTTCTATGGAGCTGGGGTTCAAAACCAATCTGGACCGCCCTTGCAAACGTTGAACCAGCACTCTTCAACCCGAAAGGCATCCGTATAAAGCAATACGTACCACATGGGGTGATGAATGTCATTTTCTCTTCATCTTCCCTTGTCATGAAGATCTGGTGGTAGCCGGAGTAGGCATCGAGGAATGACAGCAGATCGCACCCAACTGTGGAGTCAACAATCTAGTCGATGCGCGGCAACGGGAAGGGGTCTTTGGGACAAGCCTTATTAATATCTGTGTAATCAATACACAACCTCCACTTCCCATTTGCCTTGCGCACTACCACCAGATTGGCCAACCACGTTGGATGGAGCACTCCTCTTACCAAACCCGCTGCTTCCAGTTTTCGGATCTCCTCTATGATGAACTCTTGTCATTCCAAAGCTTGCTTTCTGACCTTCTGCTTGACGGGCCGCGCATGAGGACAGACAGCAAGGTGGTGCTCAATCACCTCCCTGCAAATGCCGGGGATGTCGGATGCTTGCCATGCAAACACGTCGACATTCGCCCGCAGGAAGGTGACGGGCGCATCTTCCTATTTGTCGTCAAGGGTGGAGCTTATGGAAAAAGCTCCTCCCGCCGTCCTCCTTGACAGAAACCTTCTTGGTTCCTGGCGGTGTGGCCCTGGACTTCTTGTTTTTGTCGCGGAGCTCTCTGGCACGTCCTCGACGGGAGGCTACACTCCGAAGAGGTGCGCTTGTCGGAGTGGGTTCCTGAGGTCTCACCGGTCTTCTTCTTTTGCCTTCCTGGGGCTCCAGCGGCAGGAGCAAGCGCCTTAGCAGTGGCGGCTGCTGCAACTGCTTGTTTGTAGAGTTGGTCAGCGCAAATTAGCGCATCCTTCTGTCTGATGGGACGGTGATGATCGTCATAGGCCCCGGTATCTTCAGGGTGTTGTAGGCGTAATGTGACACCGCCATGAACTTGGCCAGCGCTGGGCGGCCAAGGATCCCGTTGTAAGGCAAGGGGATCTTGGCAACGTCGAACACAACCCTTTCTGTCATGTAGTTCAGATCACTCCCAGAAGTCATGGGCAACGTGACCTTTCTCTTTGGTTGACTTCTTCCCGGGTTGACCCCTGAAACATGCCCGTCTCTTCGAGGTCTTCATCAGGGATCTGCAATTTCTCGATCACGGCGGGCGAGATTAAGTTCAGACCGGCCCCGCCATCGACTAGCATATTTGTCACCTTGAGGTTGCGTATTGTTGGTGAAACCAACAATGGCAAGCACCCGACTGCAGTAGTGCAAACAGGGTGATCCATAGTGTCAAAAATGATAGGTGTGCTGGACCACTTCAGCGGCCTTTGGGCATCAAACGATGGTTCTGCCGCTGTAATCTCACGCGCCCACTGTTTAAGCTGGCGGTGAGAGGTATGCAGTGAGGCGCCGCCATCGACGCACATGGCCTTTGTAGCTTTCTGAAATTCTTGGTCACCAGACTCATCGTCCTCTTCGTGATCATCGTCTTCTGGCTTTTTGTCACGGCCCCGGGCGGGCCTCTCCTGCTATTTATCTTTGCCACGATGGCCCACCTGGCCATCATGCTTCTTGTCGGACCCCTCAGCACCGTCCCGGCCTTTCTCCTTGTCCCACCTCTCATATTCAGCCCTCTGCTTCTCAGCAATGAGCTCAACCTGTCGGCAGTTCTGGAGATCATGGCCTTTGGTGCGATGGATCTTGCAGTATTGCTTGTCGGAGTTTCCTGGCTTCTCGGCAGCCGCCAAGTCCCGGCAGGCGACACATCAGGCAATTTCCTTGCCGGGGTCATCTGCCTTGGTTTTCTTGGCGAAGCCGGCGTCGTCAGATCTCTCGACGGCAAGCACAGCTTTACCTTTGCGCTTCCTGTTGCGGCGCCGGCCTTTCTTTGCCGGGGTGGCAGTATCCTCATCTGAGGAGTCGGTTTCCATGCCGACATCTTCGTCGGGGTACTTCCTTCCCTCTTCAGCTCGGGCGCATCTGTCAGCAAGAACATAGAGTTCTGCCACATCTTTCACCTTGTTCATTGCCAGTTCTTCGCGCATCTTGTGGTTACGCACGTTCTGATGGAACCGCTGATGATGGCGGCAGGGTGAACATCAGGGGTATTGTACTGTACCCGGCTGAACCTCTGTATATACTTGTGCAGACTCTCGCCTCCCTTCTGGGGAATGACATGCAGGTCGCTTGCTTGGCCATGGGCTTGGTGACCTCCAGTAAAGGCGCCCACAAACTCATGGCACAAATATGACCAGGAGGAAATAGAGTCTACCGGCAAGTGCATCAACCACGACATGGGGTTGGGTTTAAGAGCCAATGGAAACTAATTAGCAAGCACCTTATCACCGCGGGCTCCGGCGGCTTGCATCGCGATGGTGTAGATGCTGAGGAACTCAGACGGGTGAGTCTTGCCGCTGTACTTTTCGCCAACGTCAGGTTTGAAGGTACGGTGAGTGGGCCACTGGAACTGCCGCAGCTCACGGGTAAAAGCCGGACAGCCTACCTCGTAACGCAGGCCTCCAGGGCTCTCCGGGGCCGGGTGGTTCGCAGCACGCCCTGCTCGCCTGTCTGACTGATGGCGCGCTCCGCGCTGACGCTCGATAGTGGTTCGAGCGTCTTCATGGGCTCGTTCCCGAAGAACTTGGCGCTGGTCACAGTGGGTCCGCGGGTCAGACGATGCTATGGAGATGGCGTCGCCCGCGACATCGCGACGAGCCGGCGTCCGTGGTACCGGATGGGGAAGAGGTGAATGCACCATGGTCGCGGCGCTGCTGGCTTTTCCACCACTGGTCCGTGGGACTCCATCGGAGCGTCGACCCGGGGGCCCCACCGGACTTGGTTCGTCTTTGTTGGCCACCGCAACAAGGCTTCAGATAGTGGCTGTCCATTCGTCGAGTTTCCCCATAGTGGGAGGAAAGTCGAGGAGCAACTGCGCGCGCCAGGGCCTCTGCTGGCGTCGGTGGCGGCGAAACCTGCACGGATCGCGACGCACTTCGACTTCTGACCATGTCAGAAGGAGCTCTATCACGACCCCGCGGTCGCATGCCGTTTTCACCAGCGCCTCGGCGAGTGGGCAGGTCTTCTACGTCCCGGGAGTGGCGCTCGGGGCTCTTCCCGCGGCGACGCCCGGGATCTTCGGCATGATTACGCCGTTTGTCGTGCGCTGCCTGGGAGGAGCGCGCTGTTGGCGCCGGCGTGGGAGTCTTGGAGGCCCTTCCGTCGCCTTCGGGCAGGGCAGCGATGACCATGGAAGGCCCCGCTACACCCACGAAGGGATGGGCTCCGCCTTTGGATTTGGCGACGTGTGGCCCGTTACCAGGCGCACAAACATCACCGCCTCCCAAACTCCGGCTGCTGGGATGGTGTTGGTGTTCGCGAGCAGCGCCCCGGGTCCTTTCTGCGATCGGTCCACTGCTCGCCCGCGTCGGGACGGGCTGTCCGGCTTCCGACTGGCCAACCGCCACCGTCGTCTTCTTCTTGGGCGCCATGATGATGAAGAAGCGCCGAACTAACTACTAAAGCCGATTCTCACAACTGCGCCCCCTACCTAGCGGGCCAAAGATGTCGGTGGGAACGACACCTATGGGATCACAAGAATCCCTACTACGGTTAGCTGGGCGCGGGGTCGTGAGAAGAGCGGATCTAACAGGTAGCACACGGTTCGTTTATCCAGGTTCGGGCCGCGAGGATGCGTAAAACCCTACTCCTGCTTTGGTGGATTGTATATCTGTGTTCTTGAGCTAGCTATGGGGCGTGAGGAGCTCCAAAAAGCCGAATCCTTCTCCTGGTCGCCTCGGGCCTCCTTTTATAGAAAAAGGGGTTGCCACAGTGGCACACAGGAGGTGGAAAGGGTACAGTGATGCGAGGTTATCCCTCGCATTACATGACAAGGCGCATTTAATGCGTCTTGCTTAGGTGTCCTTGCTTTATCGGGGACGGGGGAGAAACCTGTCTCGTCCGTCACTGCACCTTCTTGTGTCAACACGCGCCCTGGCCAGCGACACCTGCGATGCCATTTAGGTAGGCAGGCAGCTGAGGTGGCGCAGTGGTGGGTCTTCATGAAGATCTGCATGCTGCCACGCAGGTGCCTGCCCAGCTGGTTGGGTCGGCAGCTGCATGCATGCGGTGGTGGAGGTTTAGTCGGCGTGGCCCTGATGGTGGCCCTGCGGGTGTTCTCGGTAAGGGCCTTGCCGGGGCCCCGGCAAGGGTCTTGTCGAGGCGCCTGCTGTCATCCCCGGCAAGGCGCTTGCCGGGGGCCTTGTGGTCTTCCTCGGCTGGGATCCCGCCAAGGGTTGTCGTGTCCTTAGTGCATATTTGATCTTGAATGTCTTCACAAAGATCTGCATGCCTCCACGGGGATGTCTCCCGAATCCTTGCCCTTTGGGGGCAGTGGACTCAAGGGTGACTTGCTCCGTAGGCGCGGGACGAGTCGCCGCGGCAAGGGTCTTGTTGGGGCTGCTAGAACTGTCTCCCGGTAAGGATCTTTCCGGGGGAGTCCGCTTCGTCCCCTTTGCTCTTCGTGGTCTTGGCCTTGGCGTTGTTCTAGTTCTCTTGAGCTTCGGTCTTACCCTGGCTCACCTCCCTTGCCTTGCTTGGTGTGGTGGTGCCCGTGGCTCAGACTTCCCGTGCACAGTTATAGGGGTACAAAAAGTGTACCCCTCTTTTTGTACACCGACACTTTGCCTACAAGATGGAGGAGAATAGCTCAACCAGTGAACATGTGCTCAGATTGTCTATGTACTAGACTTGCTTGAATCAAGTGGGAGTTAATCTTCCAGATAAGATAGTAATTGACAAAGTTCTCTCGTCACTGTCACCAAGTTACTAGAACTTAGTGATGAACTATAATATGCAAGGGATAATAAAAGTAATTCCCAAGCTCTTCGCGATGCAGAAGTCGACGAAGGTAGAAATCAAGAAATAGCATCAAGTGTTGATGGTTAACAAGACCACTAGTTTCAAGAAAATGGCAAAGGGAAAGAAAGAGGAACTTCAAAGAAGAATAGCAAGCAAGTTGCTGCTCCCATGAAGAAGCTCAAAGCTAGACCCCAGCCTGGAACTGAGTGCTTCTACTGCAAAGGAAATGGTCATTGGAAGTGGAACTGCCCTAGATACTTCGCGGATAAAAAGGATGGCAAAGTGAACAAAAGTATATATTTGATATACATGTTATTGATGTGTACTTTACTTGTGTTTATAACAACACCTCAATATTTGATACTGGTTCAGTTACTAAGAGTAGTAACTCGAAACGGGAGTTGCAAAATAAACAGAGACTAGTTAAGGGCGAGGTGGTGATGTGAGTTGGAAGTGATTCCAAGGTTGACAAGATCACCATCGCACACTCCCTTTACCTTCGGGATTAGTGTTGAACCTAAAATAAATGTTATTTGGTGTTTGCGTAGAGCATAATATGATTGGATCATGTTTATTGCAATACGGTTATTCATTTAAGTCAAGGATAATTGTTATTCTGCTTACATGAATAAAACCTTCTGAGGTCCTACACCCAAGGTGAATGGTTTATTGAATCTCGATCGTAGTAATACACATATTCATAATATTGAAGCCAAAAGATGCAAAGTTAATAATGATAGTGCAACTTATATGTGCACTGTCGTTTAGGTCATGTTGGTATAAAGCGCATGAAGAAACTCCATGCTGATGGGCTTTTGGAATCACTTGATTTTGAATCATATGATGCTTGCGAACCATGCCTCGTGGGAAAGATGACTAAAACTCCGTTCTCCGAAACAATGGAGCAAGCAACTGACTTATTGTACATACTAATGTATGCAACCCGATGAGTGTTGATGCTCGCTGCGGGTATCGTTATTTTCTGATCTTCAGAGATGATTTGAGCAGATATGGGTATATCTACTTGATGAAACATAAGTCTGAAACATTTGAGAAGTTCAAAGAATTTCAGAGTGAAGTGGAAATCATCGTAACAAGAAAATAAAGTTTCTATGATCTGATCATGGAGGAGAATATTTGAGTTACGAGTTTGGTCTTCATTTGAAATGATGCGGAATAGTCTCGCAACTCATGCCACCTGGAACACCACATCGTAATGGTATGTCCGAATGTCATAACCGTACTTTATTAGATATGGTGCGATCTATGATGTCTCTTACCGATTTATCACTATTGTTTTGGGGTTATGCATTAGAGATAGCTGCATTCACGTTAAATTGGGCACCATCTAAATCTGTTGAGACGACACCATATGAACTGTGGTTTAGCAAGAAACCTAAGTTGTCGTTTCTTAAAGTTTGGGGCTATGATGCTTATATGAAAAAGTTTCAACCTGATAAGCTCGAACCCAAATCGGAAAAATGCGTCTTCATAGGATACCCAAAGGAAACTGTTGGGTACACCTTCTATCACAGATCCGATGGCAAGATATTCGTTGCTAAGAATGGATCCTTTCTAGAGAAGAAGTTTCTCTTGAAAGAAGTGATTGGGAGGAATGTAAAACTTGATGACATAATTATACCTTCTCCCGAATTGGAAACTAGTTCATCATAGAAATCAGTTCTAGTGATTCCTACACCAATTAGTGAGGAAGTTAATGATGATGATCATGAAACTTCAGATCAAGTTACTACCAAACCTCGTAGGTCAACCAAAATATGTTTCGCACCAGAGTGGTACGGTAATCCTGTTCTGGAGGTCATGTTACTTGACCATGACGAACCTACAAACTATGAGGAAGTGATGATGAGCCCAGATTCCGCGAAGGCTTGAAGCCATGAAATATGAGATGAGATCCATGTATTAGAACAAAGTATGGACTTTGATTGACTTGCCCGTTTATCGGTGAGCCATTAAGAATAAATGGATTTTCAAGAGGAAGACGGACACTGATAGTAGTGTTACTATCTACAAAGCTCGAATTGTCGCAAAATGTTTTCGACAAGTTCAAGATGTTGACTATGATGAGATTTTCTCACTCGTAGCGATGCTTAAGTCTGTCTGAATCATGTTAGCAATTGCCACATTTTATGAAATCTAGAAAATGGATGTCAAAACTGCAATCCTTAATGGATTTCTTAAAAAAGAGTTGTATATGATGCAACAAGAAGGTTTTGTCAATCCTAAAGGTGCTAACAAAGTGTGCAAGCTCCAGCGATCCATCTATGGACTGGTGCAAGCATCTCGGAGTTGGAATATATATTTTGATAAAGTGATCAAAGCATATGGTTTTAAACAGACTTGCGGTGAAGCCTGTATTTACAAGAAAGTGAGTGGGAGCACTACTGCATTTCTAATAAGTATATGTGAATGACATATTGTTGATCGAAAATAATGTAGAATTTTTTGGAAAGCATAAAGGAGTGTTTGAATAGAGTTTTTCAAAGAAAGACCTTGATGAAGCTACTTACATATTGAGCATCAAGATCTATATAGATAGATCAAGACGCTTGATACGAGTACATACCTTGACAAGATTTTGAAGTAGTTCAAAATGGAAGAAGGAGTTATTGCCTGTGTTGCAAGGTGTGAAGTTGAGTAAAGACTCAAAACCCGACCACGGCAGAAAATAGAATGAGAGTGAAAAGTCATTCCCTATGCCTCAGCCATAGGTTCTATAAAGTATGATATGCTATGTACCAGATCTATTGTGTACCTCACCATAAGTTTGGCAAGAGGGTACAATAGTGATCCAAGAGTGGATCACTGGACAGCGGTAAAAAATATCCTTAGTGGAGTAAGGAAATGTTTCTCAGTTATGGAGGTGACAAAGAGTTAGTCGTAAAGAGTTACATCAATGCAAGCTTTGACACCGATCTGGATGACTCTAAGTCTCGATCTAGATACATATCGAAAGTGGGAGCAATTGGCTAGAGTAGCTCCGTGCAAAGCATTGTAGACATAGAATATTTGCAAAATACATACGGCTGTGAATGTGGCAGGCCCTTTGACTAAATTTTCTCACAAAAAAAACATGATCACTCTTTGGGTGTTAATCACATAGCTATGTGAACTAGATGATTGACTCTAGTAAACCCTTTGGGTGTTAGTCACATGGAGATGTGAACTAATCACATAAAGATGTGAACTATTGGTGTTAAATCACATGATGATGTAAACTAGATTATTGACTCTAGTGCAAGTGGGAGACTGAAGGAAATATGACCTAGAGGCAATAATAAAGTTCTTATTTATATTTCCTTATATCATGATAAATGTTTATTATTCATGCTAGAGTTGTATTAACCGGAAACTTAGTACATGTGTGAATACATAGAAAAACAGAATGTCACTAGTATGCCTCTACTTGACTAGCTCGTTGAATCAATGATGGTTATGTTTCCTAACCATAGACATGAGTTGTCATTTGATTAACGAGATCACATCATTAGAGAATGATGTGATTGACTTGACCCAACTGTTAGCTTAGCACGATGATCGTTTAGTTTGTTGCTATTGCTTTCTCCATAACTTATACATGTTCCTATGACTATGAGAACATGAAACTCCCGAATGCAGGAGGAACACTTTGTGTGCTACCAAACGTCACAACGTAACTGGGTGATTATAAAGGTGCTCTACAGGTGCCTCCGATGGTGTTTGTTGAGTTGGCATAGATCGAGATTAGGATTTGTCACTCCGATTGTCGAAGAGGTATCTCTGGGCCCTCTCGGTAATGCACATCCCTATAAGCCTTGCAAGCAATGTGACTAATGAGTTAGTTACGGGATGTTGCATTACGGAACGAGTAAAGAAACTTGCCGGTAACGAGATTGAACTAGGTTTTGAGATACCGACGATCGAATCTCGGGCAAGTAACATACTGATGACAAAGGGAACAACATATGTTGTTATGCGCTTTGACCGATAAAGATCTTCGTAGAATATGTAGGAGGCAATATGAGCATCAAGGTTCCGCTATTGGTTATTGACCGGAGATGTGTCTCGGTCATGTCTACATAGTTCTCGAACCCGTAGGGTCTGCACACTTAACGTTCCGTGACGATTTGTATTATGAGTTATGTGATTTGATGACCGAAGTTTGTTCAGATTCCCGTATGAGATCAGGGACATGACGAGGAGTCTTGAAATGTTCGAGACATAAAGATCAATATATTGGAAGGCTATATTCAGACATCGGAGAGGTTCCGAGTGATTCGGGTATTTTTTAGAGTACCCGAGAATTACGGGAATTCGTATTGGGCCTTAATGGGCCATACGGGAAAGGAGAGAAAGGCCTCAAGGGTGGCCGCGCCCCTTCCCCATGGATTGGTCCAAATTGGACTAGGGAAAGGGGGCGCCCCCTTCCTACCTTCTCCTTCTCCCTTCCCTTTTTCCTATTCCATGTAGGAGGTGGAATCCTACTAGGACTAGGGAGTCCTAGTAGGACTCCACACTTTGGGCGCGCCCTATGAGGGCCGGCCTCCTCCTCCCTCCATCGTTTATATACGTCGCCAGGGGCACTGAGGGAATCCTGTACTAAGGGGTCCTCGGGCGTTCGGCCTGTTAGCCATGGGCAGACTGATGGGTTGTGAAGATACGAAGACCAAAGACTGCACTTATGTCCGGACAGGACTCTCCTTGGCATGGAAGGCAAGCTTGGCGACTGGATATGTAGATTCCTTTCTTTGTAACCAACCTTGTTTAACCCTAGATCCTCCCGGTGTCTATACAAACCGGAGGACTTAGTCCGGAGGGAGGGACATCATCATAACCATACAAGCTAGGCCTCTAGGGTTTAGCCATTACGATCTCGTGGTAGATCAACTCTTGTAACACTCATATTCATCAAGATTAATCAAGCAGGACGTAGGGTTTTACCTCCATAGAGAGGGCCCAAACCTGGGTAAAACATTGTGTCCCATGTCTCCTGTTACCATCGACCTTAGACGCACAGTTCGGGACCCCCTACTCGAGATCCGCCGGTTTTGACACCGACATTGGTGCTTTCATTGAGAGTTCCACTGTGCTATCGCTAAAAGTTTCGATGGCCCCTTCAATCATCAATAATGACGTTGTCCAAGGAGAAAGTTTCCTCCCCGGAAAAATCTTTGTGTTCGGCGGCTTCACACTGCGGGCCAATTTGTTTGGCCATCTGGAGCAGATCGAAAGCTACGCCCCTGACCATCAGGTCAGATTTGGGAGCTTGAACTACGTTGCGGACATCCGTGGAGACTTGATCTTCGCTAGATTCGAGACCGTGGCTACCACTCCTGGTCACCCCGAGAAACATGACCTAAATCTGTCATCGGACTGCATCTAGGAGACAACTCCCGTAACCGTTCTGGCCTTAGATCCGGAGCAGACTGCGCCACCCAAGGACGGGAAGCTCAACCCCGCCACGGAGGCCACAGATTCCCCGATGTTGGAGCTGCTCATAGACTTGATCTCACATGATGCCTATGCCATCGGAACTCCGGACTCGTCTCCGGTTGTAAGTTCCGAACCATGTGAGCCCGCGGACACCGAACTTGATCGTTTATCGATCTTCGAGTTCAGCACCGCAGACATCCTCCAGCACTCGCCTTTGGGCGACATTCTAAACTCATTAAAAAACCTGTCCTTGGCGGGGGACTCGCAGTCGAAATATGCTCGGTGCGAACTAGGGGCTGATGATGGAGAATCGTTCTTCCCACCCGCCACCCACTCCATAGACACTGTCGAGGATTTAACCGACATGCTCGATTACAGCTCCGAAGACTTCGACGGTATAGATGACGATGCCGAAGAGGAGCAGGGCCAAAACCCGCCACTCACCAGACGCGGAACGGTCACTTCTTTGTACGACGTGTACATGGTGGATACACCTAAAGAAACTAACGACGATGACAAAGAAGACCCAGTTGAGGATAAACCTCCTAAGACACAACCCAGACGTCGGTGTCAGCGGCGCCGCTCTAAGTCACGTCACGCAAAAGACAGCAATACCGGCACCGGAGAAAACAACACCCCGGACGATGCCGAAGACAATGAAGCCCCTGTTGGGGCAACATCTGAACAGGATGAACTGGAAGACGGGCACGATAGCCCACATGAACAGGCCATACACAAAGACTTAGAGGATAGTAATTACCTTCCGCTCTCCGAGGATGAGGAGAGCCTTGGCGACGAGGATTTCATCGTGCATGAGGAACCTCTTGAGCAGGAGCGCTTTAAACGCTGCCTATTAGCCACGGCAAGGAGCCTGAAAAAGAAACAGCAGCAGCTTCAAGCTGACCAAGACCTGCTCAACAATAGATGGATAGACATCCTAGTGGCCGAAGAATACAGCCCCAAGCACACAACCAAGGGTTACCCGAGGCACAGATTGCCACCTCAGTTTGACGAGGAGGCGCGGGCACTTCTACCGTGCGGTCGGGACAATGCGGCTAACTGACCACTATGCAGTCGGGATAAAGCGGCAGCTCAAGCCGAATAGCAGACCGCCTCACCCCAAAGAAAAAACAGAGAAAAAACAGCTCGGGGTCATACATACGACCCTCGGTAGAACCTGGACAGTAGAGTACGACACAACAGGTCGATCTACGGATCGCGAGGACATGCCTCGACACGCGACGTCGGCTACCTATTCGGACGGGACAAGTCTAGTCATGCCCGGGCCGAAAACTGCAGACGGACTCCATCTAAGCTACATCGCGACGTGGCCCAACATAGAGGTGCCTGATCCGTCTCCAACGTATCTATAATTTTTGATTGCTCCATGCTATATTATCTACTATTTTGAATGTTTATGGGTATTATTATACACTTATATATCATTTTTGGGACTAACCTATTAACCGGAGGCCCAACCCAGATTTGCTATTTTATGCCTATTTCAGTGTTTCGAAGAAAAGGAATATCAAACGGAGTCGAAACGGAATTGTAACATCCCAAATTTTCAATTTGGAATGTTATACATTAGATCATCATGCATATCATATTTTATTTTTGCTTTTGGTGTTGATCCTAGAAAATCCTAAGCAACTCAAGGACCTACGGAGAGAGTTGGGGATTTCGTTATTTACATATTTGAGTTTTCTCAAATTATGTAAACAGGATCATTTGATTTTATTTATTTTATCATCAATTATTTCTATTAATATGAGAGAGGGAATAAAATGACTTTCCCAAAATATAGAAATATTGAGGATTTAATAAAAAAATCAAATAAGTTTTATTTTGGAGTTTTTCGGTATTTTTATTTGAATTTAGAAAAAATGCGCGTTTTTCAAAGTTGTAGTTTGGGCCCAGATAAATGTTCACTTTATCGGGCTTGATTTTAGGAACCCGGAAAAATTTATTTCGTGGTTTGTGGAGTCCGTTTAGTATTTCTTTTTATTTTTCTTCCGAGCGGATTTATAAAAAAAAACGGAAACCGACTACGGGCCGTACCCGACCAGGAAACCTCCGCCCGGGGCCTTTATATAGCGCCCGAGCCAGCCCGGGAGAGAGCCAGCCCACCCCGCCGAACCCTAGCGGCTAGCCGCCCCAGCCCCGCCGCCGCCGCCGCTGCCGGAGCCGCGCGCCTTTCGAGGTTCGCCGCCGCCTCATTTTCCGTGCAGTTTTTTTTTAAAAAAAAATCTGTTCGATGTTTTTCTTTTTCGTCGGATTTTCCGCGGTTATTTTCTGATCGCGATTTCTGATCCGATTTTCGTTTTAGTATAACTTTTCGCTCGTTTATCGGAATCAGGCGATTCAAGCGCCTGGAGTTTCATCTCGAAACCCTCTTTCTGAATAATCAACTTAAACATGTTTTTGCTACTGTAAAATTTGCCCTAGATCCAGATTACTAGAACGAAGTTGTTTTCTTTCGTCGTTTGATCTCTTTTGCTTCGTTCGATTTGATTCTTTTGCCAACTAGGGTTCTTAAGTTGAACTTTCTGGTTAGATCTTCTATTTGAGTTTTGCATGTGCATTAGATGAGTACTTATTGTATGCTTGTTTGTTTGTCTGTGATAGAATACCCGGAGTGCGCTGCCTGTTACGTTGAATCTCTAGGTTACGCAGATCATCAGCAAGGCAAGTAACACTTTGATCATACCTTTTTCTACAACACAGTTTTATTGCATTAGATCAATCCTCACACATTGCATGATTAGGATCTAATTAAATTGTGGGATGGGAAGTAGATGAGGTAGTACCTATTACCTGTTTATTATCAAACCTTTGGGAGTTACTTCGACGTGTTTGATATTATGCCATGCTATGCTAGTAACGTGGATTGGGTGAGTGATATCCATGACAGATGTGAGATTGTTAAATTAATGGTTTATCTAAGGTGGCAACCTAACACACATCTGGGTGGATTGAGGCACCTGGTATTCCAGGACTTGCCTGTTTTTATTTTGGACCGCCACCCAGGCTCAAAGGGATCATGAGATTATTCATACTAGAAACTTCCGTGTGCAGCCACAAGCCATTATGGGCTCTGGCATAGTTGATTAAGTCGTGCGAACTCTTACAGGGTAGACTAGCAGATGTAGGGGAAAGTAGGTGTACCAGTCTATCCATCGTAAGGTGCTAGCGCTTCTGAAAGACTGTGTCTCGGTCATCCGTTTCTCAAACACCATGTAGTGCGAGAAATCCAACGGAGGCGATCGAGTCTTGTGGGGAAAAGTGCGCAAACCTCTGTGCAGAGTGTAATAAACTAATCATGATTAGTCGTGTCCCCGTTTATGGACATCTTGAGTATCTAGTACCTGGATTTTCATGTGAATCTCAACATGTTACTCTAAATTAATTTTGTGGGATTTTAATGATGTTACTTAATTGGAATTGAGAATGCTGTCAACCATTCTCAATGTTTAACAACCACCATGATAGTAATTAATTTTATTCCTTTGAAGTAGGGAAAAATTGGCTTTACGCAAAAACAGTAACCATAGAGCTTTCCACCAGCCAAATATGCATATAGTATAGCTGTTGCATTCCATTATTCTCTATGTGTTACCTTGCCAGCATATTCCATGTGCTGACCCGTTTTCGGGCTGCAACGTTAATGTTGCAAACTTTTCAGACGACGATTAAGGAGTTTTAGGTCATGGTTCTATACTCAGTGATGCCGTTGGAGTTGATGGACTCACTTATCTTCCAAGCCTGCCGCTGTTATCGTCACTAGATGGCCTTAAGCCATATTTATTGTAATAAGTTCTCTTCTGAGACACTCGATGTAATAAGTGTGTGATTGCTACTCTGCTATAAATCCTCCGAGTACTGTGTGGTGTCAGCATTGCTAATCCAGGGATGACACCGGAGCACAGAGATCAGACTGTTTGAGGTCTGGTCGCTACAGAGATGGTATCAGAGCACACGCTAACTGTAGGACACGACCACTAAGCTAAAGACCTAGATCACTACTCACTCTCTTCTCTTCTGACTTATCATATTTTCTACTCTTTAGGATGGCGGATGCAAGGAACAAGTTCACACAACCAGATGAAGATACACCCTTTGGACGCCACTTGAAGGAAGTCACTAGATACCTGAACTTAGGAATACCAAGTTTCACGGGAACCTACAACGCCACCTTACCTGAAGAAGAGCGCTGGATGATTCAAGTTCAAGTTCCAAGAAGGACGTTCATGCCATTCACTGAGCCCATAGAGTTTTCTTTTGATGCACCAACTTGGAGTCTAGGAAAGAGCATGGCAGCTCACATCGCCATGGGACACATTGGAGAAGTCTACCGCAAGGATCTTAAGGATACTATCTACCAGATTTGTGGACGCCGAGATGAACACTGGGAGATGATCAGCACCAGGAAAGATAGATCAATTGTAGCTTTTATCCAGGAGTTAAACCAGCACATTCGACGACAGGAGAACCAGATGTGCGCCGACATGATAGATCTGAAGAAGGCTAAGACTAGAATCAGGGAACTGTAGGAAGAACTCAAGGCTACACGCGAAGGTTATGAAGAAGAAATTGAAGTATTGGTGGATAAGAATGCCGACCTAACTATGAAGACAGCAGTATTTATGGGAGGCCCTATGCCCGTAGATGAAGACGAAGAACCCAAGGAGATTAGCCCGGAAGACTACATCATCATTGACGCCACCGATTCGGAACAAGATAGTAGTGATGATGACTATGTGGATGAAGCAGGAGCAGATATCATGGAGTCTACAACCGTAGTATATTTCTAGTAGACCACCTCATCAGTAGTAGTAGTCCCCCATGTAAATTTAGTAGTCCGAGCACTTTTGCGATAGCTAGATCGATTGTATGCCTTGTTTGATTGATTGAAGTGAATTGTGTGCTTTTGCCTCATGTGCATATGGGTAGTGTTTTCCCTTTAGACCCCCTCTATTCTTATATCTCATCTTTTCTAAACCCTCAGATGCCTCCGAGACGTGACCCCGGATTTGCCTTTCCGCCGGAGCTCACCCAGTTGATCCAGCAGCAGAACACCTTGATGCAGTTGCTAGTACAGAATCAGAATCAAGGGAACAACAACAATCCACCACCACCACCACCTGTTGACCACTTAGCCCGTTTTCTTAGGCTGAATCCGCCGGTGTTTTCCAGTAGCACCGAGCCGATAGTAGCAGATGATTGGCTCCGCAAGATAGCTAGGGAGTTGACCATAGCAGGATGCACAGATGTGGAGAGGGTTAAGTTTGCCGCACATTAGTTAGAAGGACCCGCAGCATCTTGGTGGGAGAATTTCACAGCCACTTTCCCAGTCGACACTGTCACATGGGACCAGTTCCAGCAGGCTTTTCGTACTGCCCATGTCTCAGCAGGAGCAATGGCCATGAAGAAGCGTGAGTTTCGTAACTTGCGCCAAGGAGGACGGACAGTTGGCCAGTATGTGGAGGAGTTCAGTAAGCTAGCACGTTATGCCCCAGATGACGTTGCTACGGATGCAGCTAAGCAGGAGAAATTCCTGGAAGGACTGAATGATGAGTTGAGTATGCAGTTGATGGTAGCCACCTTCAACAACTACCAGGAGTTGGTAGATCGTGCTCTTATGATTGAAGGGAAGCAACAGCAAATTGAGAACCGCAAGAGGAAGTATGGACAAGGAAAGTATAATTCAGGAGCTCAGCAGAAGCCTCGTTTTACCCCTAGGCCAGGAGGACATTTTCAGCATACCCATGGAGTAGGTAGCTCGCACAATCACAATGGCACCAAGAAAGGTAATGGGAATGGAGGAAGTAATGGACAGAACCGCAGCACCCCATCAACCCCAGCCAAGAAGGACTTGAGCCACGTCACTTGCTATAAGTGTTCGAAGCCAGGACATTTTGCAAATGACTGTCCTGAAGGCCAAAACGGCAATGGAAGTTTTGGGAAGAAGCCGAACCCTTTCAACAGGGGATAGGTGAACCACGTTAGCGTGGAGGAGGTTGAAGCTCAGCCCAATGCAGTAATAGGTAAGTTTTTGGTTAAGTCATTTACTGCACTCGTTCTTTTTGATACTAGTGCATTGCATTCATACATCTCAAGGGGATTTGTGGATAAGTATAACCTACCAACCCAAGCCCTTAGGTCACCCATGTTAGTAACCTCGCCAGGAGCAGAGTATGTGGCAAGTCTATGGTGTGATCGGTTACCATTAAGGATTGGTAACTATGTTTTTCCCTCAGACCTAATAGTATTGGAATCTCAAGGATTGGATGTGATATTAGGCATGGATTGGTTATCAAAGTATAAAGGGAATATTGAGTGTACTAGTAAGTCAATTTTGCTTACCACACCAGAAGGGAGAAGGATCAAGTATGTATCCCGGCATGTGCCAAAGAGGACCCAAGTAAACTGCCTAACAGGAGTTGTGCAGGAGGAAGTACCAGTGGTAAAGGATTTTTCTGATGTATTTCCCGAAGAGTTGCCAGGCATGCCACCGGATAGAGATATTGAGTTTTTGATTGAACTTTTGCCAGGCACTGGGCCAATATCGAAGAGACCATATAGGATGCCAGCAAAGGATTTGGTGGAAATTAAGAAGCAAATTAAGGAGTTACTGGATAAGGGATATATTCGCCCAAGTTCTTCGCCTTGGGGATCACCAGTACTTCTAGTGGAGAAGAAGGATGGATCGTTAAGGATGGTTGTTGACTATCGAGGATTGAATGAAGTAACGATCAAGAACAAGTACCCACTACCAATGATCAACAATCTGTTTGATCGATTGCAAGGAGCTAAAGTGTTTTCCAAGATCGATTTGCGATTAGGATACCACCAGTTGAAGATTCGAGAATAGGATATTCTGAAGACAGCTTTTACCACCAGGTATGGGCTGTATGAGTATACCGTTATGTCATTTGGACTGACTAACGCGCCTGCCTATTTTATGAACATGATGAACAAAGTGTTTATGGAGTTTTTGGATAAGTTCGTCGTAGTGTTCATTGATGATATCCTGGTTTATTCGAAGAATGAAGAGGAGCATAAGGAGCATTTGCGTTTGGTACTTGGAAAGCTCAGAGAACATCAGTTATATGCCAAATTCAGCAAATGTGAGTTTTGGTTGAAGGAAGTAGGATTCCTCAGACACGTTATATCTAGAGAAGGTATAGCAGTAGATCCCGCTAAAGTTGAAACCATGACCAAGTGGGAAGCACCAACAACTGTTGGAGAGATCCGGAGTTTTCTTGGACTCGCAGGATACTACCAGAGATTTATTGAGAATTTCTCAAAGATTGCAAAACCTATGACGGAGTTGTTGAAGAAGGATACCAAGTTCAAATGGACTGAGGAGTGTGAGGCAAGTTTCCAGGAGTTGAAGAACCGTTTGGTTACCTCACCAGTGTTGATTTTGCCAGATCAAACCAAGGATTATGAGGTGTATTGCGACGCTTCACGTCGAGGACTTGGAGCAGTGCTTATGCAAGAAGGAAGAGTTGTTTCGTATGCTTCACGACAACTGAAGCCCCACGAATTGAATTATGCTACGCATGATTTGGAGTTAGCAGCCGTAGTGCATGCATTGAAGACATGGAGATATTTCCTCATTGGAAATCATTGTGAGGTGTACACGGATCATAAGAGTTTGAAGTACATTTTCACGCAGAAGGAGTTGAACCTTAGACAAAGAAGATGGTTGGAGCTTATCAAGGATTATGATATGAGATTGCATTACCATCCCGGGAAGGCTAATGTAGTAGTTGATGCATTAAGCCGCAAGAGCCATGTCAATACGTTAATGACGGGAGAAATACCCAAGGAGTTAGCAGAAAATTTTCATGAGCTATGTTTGGAAATAGTTCCGAGAGGCTATGTAGCAGCATTGGAGATTCAGTCAACTTTGATGGATAGAATCAGGGAAGCTCAGAAAACTGACAAGGAGATTGCCACTATAAAGGAGAAACTGAGCAAGGGAAAAGCTAAAGGATTTCGTGAGGATGAGCACGACACCCTATGGTTTGAAGATCGTGTTTATGTGCCCAATAACCCGGAGATTAGAAAGTTGATTTTGCAAGAGGCCCATGATTCACCGTATTCGATTCACCCAGGAAATACCAAGATGTATTTGGATTTGAAGGATATTTTCTGGTGGACCGGAATGAAGAAGGATATTGCGGAGTATGTAGCAGTTTGTGATGTATGTCAGAGAGTAAAGGCAGAGCATCAGAAGCCAGCAGGATTGTTGCAACCATTGCCGATACCCGAATAGAAGTGGGATAAGCTAGGCATGGATTTTATCACGAGATTACCAAGGACTCGTTCAGGCTATGACTCGATTTGGGTCGTAGTTGATCGATTAACGAAGGTAGCTCATTTCATCACAGTAAAGACCACTTACACCAGTGCTAAGTTGGCGAAGATATACATGACCAGGATCGTATGTCTGCATGGAGTTCCGAGGAGTATCGTATCAGATAGAGGAACCCAGTTTACCTCAAAGTTCTGCAAGCAGTTGCATGAGACTCTGGGTACTAGGCTAGAATTTAGTACAGCTTTTCATCCACAGACAGATGGACAGACCGAGAGAGTCAATCAGATTTTGGAGGATATGCTGAGAGTTTGTGCGCTAGATTATGGATCTAGTTGGGACGATAATTTGCCATATGCAGAGTTCTCTTACAATAATAGCTATCAGACCAGTTTGAAGATGGCCCCTTTCGAAGCTCTGTACGGAAGGAGGTGCAGGACACCGTTGTCATGGGACGAAGTTGGAGACCGTCAGTTGTTTGGACCGGATCTGATTAAAGAGTCTGAACAGAAGGTGAAGTTGATTCGCGATAGGCTCAAGGTAGCCCAGTCCAGGCAGAAGAGCTACGCAGAATCTAAACGCAAGGAGACAGTTTACGAAGTTGGAGACAGAGTTTATCTTAGAGTATCCCCACTTCGAGGGATTAAGCGTTTTGGAGTTAAGGGGAAGTTAGCACCACGATTTATAGGGCCATATCGAGTTTTGGAGCGTATGGGAGAAGTGGCTTACAAGTTGGAATTGCCAGAAGGATTGACAGGAGTTCATGATGTGTTCCACGTTTCTCAGTTGAAGAAGTGTCACACGGAGATGGCTGACATACCTTTGAAAGACACAGTACCATTAGAAGCAATTCAGTTGGAAAACAATTTGACCTACGAGGAGAAACCAGTCAAGATTCTCGAGTTTGCCAGCCGAGTTACTCGCAGCAAGATTATTAAGTTTTGCAAAGTTTAGTGGAGCCACCACACGGAGGATGAAGCCACCTGGGAGCGAGAGGAAGATTTGCTCAAGGACCACCCTCACCTATTTTCTAGCCAACCCGAATCTCGAGGGCGAGATTCATCTTAAGGGGGGTAGGTTTGTAACATCCCAAATTTTCAATTTGGAATGTTATACATTAGATCATCATGCATATCATATTTTATTTTTGCTTTTGGTGTTGATCCTAGAAAATCCTAAGCAACTCAAGGACCTACGGAGAGAGTTGGGAATTTCGTTATTTACATATTTGAGTTTTCTCAAATTATGTAAACAGGATCATTTGATTTTATTTATTTTATCATCAATTATTTCTATTAGTATGAGAGAGGGAATAAAATGACTTTCCCAAAATATAGAAATATTGAGGATTTAATAAAAAAATCAAATAAGTTTTATTTCGGAGTTTTTCGGTATTTTTATTTGAATTTAGAAAAATGAGCGTTTTTCAAAGTTGTAGTTTGGGCCCAGATAAATGTTCACTTTATCGGGCTTGATTTTAGGAACCCGGCAAAATTTATTTCGTGATTTTTGGAGTCCGTTTAGTATTTCTTTTTATTTTTCTTCCGAGCGGATTTATATAAAAAAACGGAAACCGACTACGGGCTGTACCCGGCCAGGAAACCTCCGCCCGGGGCCTTTATATAGCGCCCGAGCCAGCCCGGGAGAGAGCCAGCCCACCCCGCCGAACCCTAGCGCCCAGCCGCCCCAGCCCCGCCGGCGCCGCCGCCGAAGCCCCGCGCCTTTCGAGGTTTGCCACCGCCTCGTTTTCCGTGCAGTTTTTTTTTAAAAATCTGTTTGTCGTTTTTCTTTTTCGTCGGATTTTCCGCGGTTATTTTCTGATCGTGATTTCTGATCCGATTTTTGTTTTAGTATAACTTTTCGCTCGTTTATCGGAATCAGGCGATTCAAGCGCCTGGAGTTTCGTCTCGAAACCCTCTTTCCAAATAATCAACTTAAACATGTTTTTGCTACTGTAAAATTTGCCCTAGATCCGGATTACTAGAAGGAAGTTGTTTTCTTTCGCCGTTTGATCTCTTTTGCTTCGTTCGATTTGATTCTTTTGCCAACCAGGGTTCTTAAGTTGAACTTTCTGGTTAGATCTTCTATTTGAGTTTTGCCTGTGCATTAGATGAGTACTTATTGTATGCTTGTTTGTTTGTCTGCGATAGAATACCTGGAGTGCGCCGCCTGTTACGTTGAATCTCTAGGTTACGCGGATCATCAGCAAGGCAAGTAACACTTTGATCATACCTTTTTCTACAACCCAGTTTTATTGCATTAGATCAATCCTCATAGATTGCATGATTAGGATCTAATTAAATTGTGGGATGGGAAATAGATGAGGTAGTACCTATTACCTGTTTATTATCAAACCTTTGGGAGTTACTTCTACGTTTGCTTATTATGCCATGCTATGCTAGTAGACGTGGATTGGGTGAGTGATATCCATGACAGATGTGAGATTGTTAATTAATGGTTTATCTAAGGTGGCAACCTAACGCACATCTGGGTGGATTGAGGCACCTGGGGTTACCAGGACTTGCCTGTTTTATTTGGACCGCCACCCAGGCTCAAAGGGATCATGAGATTATTCATACTAGAAACTTCCGTGTGCAGCCACAAGCCATTATGGGCTCTGGCATAGTTGACTAAGTTGTGCGAACTCTTACAGTGGTGGACTAGCAGATGTAGGGGATGTAGGTGGTACGGTCTACCCGATCGTAAGGTGCTAGCGCTTCTGAAAGACTATGTCTCGGTCATCCGTCTTCTCAAACACCATGTAGTGCGAGAAACCAAACGGAGGCGATCGAGTCTTGTGGGGAAAAGTGCGCAAACCTCTGTAGAGTGTAATAAACTAATCATGATTAGCCGTATCCCCGGTTATGGACATCTTGAGTATCTAGTACCTGGATTTTCATGTGAATCTCAAAATGTTACTCTAAATTAATTTTGTGGGACTTTAATGATGTTACTTAATTGGGATTGAGAATGCTGTCAACCATTCTCAATGTTTAACAACCACCATGATAGTAATTAATTTTATTCCTTTGAAGTAGGGAAAAATTGGCTTTACGCAAAAACAGTAACCATAGAGCTTTCCACCAGCCAAATATGCATATAGTATAGCTGTTGCATTCCATTATTCTCTATGTGTTACCTTGCCAGCATATTCCATGTGCTGACCCGTTTTCGGGCTGCAATGTTAATGTTGCAGACTTCAGACGATGATTAAGGAGTTTTAGGTCGTGGTTCTATACTCAGTGATGCCGTTGGAGTTGATGGACTCACTTATCTTCCAAGCCTTCCGCTGTTATCGTCACTAGATGGCCTTAAGCCATATTTATTGTAATAAGTTCTCTTCTGAGACACTCGATGTAATAAGTGTGTGATTGCTACTCTGCTATAAATCCTCTGAGTACTGTGTGGTGTCAGCATTACTGATCCAGGGATGACACCGGAGCACAGAGATCAGACTGTTTGAGGTCTGGTCGCTACAGAAATCAACTAGAGAAGTTATTTTTGGAAGGAAACCTACTGGATAGACTTGGACCCTACGTCAGAAGATGAAGGAGGTGCTCACGAGGGTAGGGGCGCGCCCACCCCCCTGGGGCGTGCCCCCCTGCCTCGTGGCCCCCCTTCGGTCCATCGACGTACTCCTTTCACCCATATATACCCATGTATCCTAAAACTTCCAGAACGGAGATTAGATCGGGAGTTCCGCCACCAGAAGCCTCCGTAGCCACCAAAAACCAATCTAGACCCGTTCCGGCACCCTGCCGGAGGTAGCAATCCCTCTCCGGTGGCCATCTTCACCATCTCGGTGCTCTCCATGACGAGGAGGGAGTAGTTCTCCCTCGGGGCTGAGGGTATGTACCAGTAGCTATGTGTTTGATCTCTCTCTCTCGTGTTCTTGATTTGGCACGATCTTGATGTATCGCGAGCTTTGCTATTATAGTTGGATCTTATGTTTCTCCTCCCCCTCTTCTCTCTTGTAATGAATTGAGTTTCCCCTTTGAAGTAATCTTATCGGATTGAGTCTTTAAAGATTTGAGAACACTTGATGTATGTCTTGCCGTGCGTATCTGTGGTGACAATGGGATATCACGTGATTCACTTGATGTATGTTTTGGTGATCAACTTGCGGGTTCCCCCCATGAACCTATGCATAGGGGTTGGCACATGTTTTCATCATGATTCTCCAGTAGAACTTTGGGGCACTCTTTGAGGTCCTTTGTGTTGGTTGAATAGATGAATCTGAGATTGTGTGATGCATATCGTATAATCATACCACGGATACTTGAGGTGACATTGGAGTATCTAGGTGACATTAGGGTTTTGATTGATTTGTGTCTTAAGGTGTTATTCTAGTACGAACTCTAGGGCAGTTTATGACACTTATAGGAATAGCCCAACAGATTGATTGGAAAGAATAACTTTGAGGTGGTTTCGTACCCTACCATAATATCTTCGTTTGTTCTCCGCTATTAATGACTTTGGAGTGACTATTTGTTGCATGTTGAGGGATAGTTTTATGATCCAATTATATTAGTATTGTTGAGAGGACTTACACTAGTGAAAGTATGAACCCTAGGCCTTGTTTCCTAGCATTGCAATACCGTTTACGCTCACTTTTATCATTAGTTACCTTGCTGTTTTTATAATTTCAGATTACAAATACCTTTATCTACCATCCATATACCACTTGTTTCACCATCTCTTCGCCGAAGTAGTGCACCTATACAATTTACCATTGTATTGGGTGTGTTGGGGACACAAGAGACTCTTTGTTATTTGGTTGCAGGGTTGCTTGAGAGGGACCATCTTCATCCTATGCCTCCTACGGATTGATAAACCTTAGGTCATCCACTTGAGGGAAATTTGCTACTGTCCTACAAACCTCTGCACTTGGAGGCCCAACAACGTCTACAAGAAGAAGGTTGTGTAGTAGACATCAAGCTCTTTTCTGGCGCCGTTGCCAGGGAGGTGAGTGCTTGAAGGTATATCTTTAGATCTTGCAATCGAGTCTTTTAGTTTCTTGTTTTATCACTAGTTTAGTTTATAAAAGAAAACTATAAAAAATGGAATTGAGTTTGTCTCATACGCTTCACCTTTTTAATATCTTTCGTGAGTATGATGGAAAGGATAATTGTGCTCAAGTGCTAGAAGAAGAGATCTCTAAAATGTTTGGCACTAAATATTTGAATGATGAGCATGATTTCAATGTTGTTAGTACGAATTCTTTCAATATCCATGATACTAATGATGATTGCACTAGTTATGATGAAAATGTCTCCTATAAACATGTCAATTTTTGTGGAGTGCATTGGGTTTGCAAGTACACACCAAATAGGGAAGATTTATATTGCAAGAGGCATAAGTACTTAGAAACTAAATTGTTGCAAGAAGAGCTAGATGAATGTGCTGAAAGATTCAATATTTTTCGTGCCCCTTGTGAACTTTGCAATGAACATGGTCATTTAAAGCTCCAATGCTATTTATTTCATGATCAAGTCGCGTCCAAACATTGTGATAATTTGATTACCCTTGAGCATCATAAATAGCTTAGCCTTCTTTTGGGTTATGAAGAAATGAAACGATAACTGAGGGTATTCCAAAGTTTAATCTTGATAGAGTTCTTGATTTTGATCTAGAGAATATTTATATGTATTGTGCGGTGAATTGCATTGAAAATCCTTATATTGCCAATTACATAAAGAAAAGAAAACAAATAGAGGATGAAGAGAATACTAATGAAAGGGAAGAGACTTCCCAATATCCTCCTATTATTTCCTATGATGAATCAGGTAACGAGGAGGAGCCTCCTATTCAACCAATCTCATTAATAAGGAGCTCCAAAAAGAGGATTGAACCCACACATGATGTGGTGAAGAAGAAGAAAAGAAAAAGGAAGAGAGGTAAAAAGGTATCTCTCCCAAATAAAGTTGCTCCTATTATTGTTGTGCCTCATGAAAATGATACACTTGATGATGATCTCGTTATGCCTATTGCTTGTTTTGATGATTATGATTGGGAAGATAATGACACTTCTTATGATCTTGAAAATCTTTTTGGCACTTACTTGGAAGAATATTATAATCGCTATACTATTGGTGCTATCTATACTATTAATGATGAGAGTGATTATGCTTATGATATGAAAAGGCCCAAGCTTGGGAAGCTATGTTTGATGAGAATGACATATTTGAGAATATATTTGCTGCAATTAATGTTTCTCCCAAGCTTGGAGAAGCTATGATTAATGAAGATGATATTTTTAGTCTCCCAAGTTTTGATATGCAAGTTTATAATGATGAAGCATGCCTCCTACTTATGATGATTATTGTGATGATACTTATGCTATAAAGAGTAGTGATGATTATATTTATAAAACTTGTCATGATTATGAGTACCCTTTCTCTTAACATTACTCCTTTAACGTGGAAACAATTTATAGTATTCAAGTCTCTTATGATACTCCCACTATTCCGAATGAGAAGAATTTTGCTTATGTGGAGAGTAGTAAATTTTCTATGCAAGTAGATCATGAAAAGAATTATTTAGGTGCTGGTTATATTGTTTAATTCATTCATGATGCTACTTAAAATTATTATGAGGGAGGAATATATCCTTGTAGGAATTGCAATAATATCAAGTTTCCTCTCTATGTGCTTAAAGTTTTGAAGTTATGCTTGTTTTTCTTTCCTATGCAAGTTTATTATTGTTCCCATAAGTTGTTTGCTCACAAAATCCCTATGCATAGGAAGTGGGTTAGACTTAAATGTGCTAGTAATATTCTTCATGATGCTCTCTTTATGTTACAATTCTTAGCCCTCATGTGAGCATCATTGAAATCATCATGCCTAGCTAGGGGCATTAAACGATAGCGTTTGTTGGGAGGCAACCCAATTTTATTTTTGTTCCTTGCTTCTTGTTCCTATTTAGTAATAAATAATTCATCTAGCCTCTATTTAGATGTGGTTTTATGCTTTTAATTAGTGTTTGTGCCAAGTAGAACCTTTGGGAAGACTTGGGGAAAGTCTTGTTGATCATGCTGTAAAAAACAGAAACTTTAGCACTCACGAGAACTGCTGCCATTTTTATTTGGAGAGTGCTATTTAGTTAATTCTTTTTTAAGACCATTAACATATAAATTCCTCAGGTCCAGCAGTTTATTTGAGAATTTTATGAGTTCTATAAGTATACGTTTGATCCAGATTAATACAGACTGTTATGTTTTTGACAGATTCTGTTTTTCATGTGTTGTTTACTTATTTTGATGAATCTATGGCTAGTAAAATAGTTTATAAACCATAGAGAAGTTTGAATACAGTAGGTTTAACACCAATATAAATAAAGAATGAGTTCATTACAGTACCATGAAGTGGTGATTTATTTTCTTATACTAACGGAGCTTACGATTTTTCTGTTAAGTTTTGTGTTGTGAAGTTTTCATGTTTTGGGTAAGGATTCGATGGACTATGGAATAAGGAGTGGAAAGAGCCTAAGATTGGGGATGCCCAAGGCACCCAAAGTTACTATTCAAGGACAACCAAGGTCCTAAGCTTGGGGATGCCCCGGAAGGCATCCCCTCTTTCGTCTTCGTTCATCGGTAACTTTACTTGGAGCTATATTTTTATTCACCACATGATATGTGTTTTGCTTGGAGCGTCAATTTATTTTGTGTGCATTTGCTTTATGTTATTTAGAAAAATGTTTTGCATATTTTATTTCAATAAAAGTGGCATTGATAGCCTTTACTATGCCTATGTTACAAGTATACATGTTGCTGTTTGAAAACAGAAAGTTTACCGCTGTTGCAATAATTCCCTAGAAAAGTCAGAATGTGATAAAATCATGAAACCTTTTGCATATTAAGATCTGATAAATTTACTACAGTGGGAATTTTCTTTCATAATTTTTGGAGTTAGGTAAGTATGGATGTTGCAGCATTCTTTACAGACTATCCTGTTTAGGCAGATTGCTGTTATGTTTGCATTGTTTGCATATGTTTGCTTCTTTAATGATTCTATTTGAGGATAGGACTATTAAATATGCAGAGGCATTTAGTATGAAATGTTAAATAATAATTTTAGTGATTTGCTACAGTAGAGTATGATAAGGTTTTGGCAATGGTTTATACTAACTTATCTCACGAGTCCTTGTTGAGTTTTGTGTGGATGAAGCTTTTGAGATTTAGGGAGACCGTGATATGAGAGGAATTAAGGAGACACAAAAGCTCAAGATTGGGGATGCCCAAGGCACCCCAAGATAATATTTCAAGAATTATCAAGCATCTAAGCTTGGGGATGCCCCGGTTGGCATCCCACCTTTCTTCTTCAACAACTATCGGTTAGTATCGGTTGATCCTAAGTTTTTGCTTCTTCACATGATGTTTGCTATTCTTAGATGTCACTTTATTTTGCTTTGCTTGCTGTTTGAATAGAATACCAAGATCTGAAATTATTAAATGTTAGAGAGTCTTCACATAGTTGCATAATTATTCGACTACTCATTGATATTCACTTATATCTTTCGGAGTAGTTTGTCATTTGCTCCAGTGCTTCACTTATATCTTTTAGAGCACGGTGGTAGATTTGTTTTATAGAAACTATTGATCTCTCATGCTTAACTTATATTATTTTGAGAGTCTTAAATAGCATGGTAATTTTCTTAAAATCCTAATATGCTAGGTATACAAGATTAATAATAAAATTCTCTTATGAGTGTGTTGAATACTATGAGAAGTTCGATACTTGATAATTGTTTTGAGATATGGAGATGGTGATATTAGAGTCATGCTAGTTGAGTGGTTATGAATTTGGGAAATACTTGTGTTGAAGCTTGTGATTCCCGTAGCATGCACGTATGGTGAACCATTATGTGGTGAAGTCGGAGCATGATTTATTTTTTGATTGCCTTCCTTATGAGTGGCGGTCGGGGACGAGCGATGGTCTTTTCCTACCAATCTATCCCCCTAGGAGCATGCGCGTAGTACTTTGTTTTGATAACTAATAGATTTTTGCAATAAGTATGTGAGTTCTTTATGACTAATGTTGAGTCCATGGATTATACACACTCTCACCCTTCCACCTTTACTAGCCTCTCTAGTACCGCGCACCTTTCGCCGGTATCATACACCAACCATATCCTTCCTCAAAACAGCCACCATACCTACCTATCATGGCATTTCCATAGCCATTCCGAGATATATTGCCATGCAACTTTCCACAGTTCCGTTATTATGACATGCTTCATCATTGTCATATTGCTTTGCATGATCATGTGGTTGACATCGTATTTGTGGCAAAGCCACCGTTCATAATTCTTCCATACATGTCACTCATGAGTCATTGCACATCCCGGTACACCGCCGGAGGCATTCATATAGAGTCCTATCTTGTCCTAAGTATCGAGTTGTAATTCTTGTGTTGTAAGAAAATAAAAGTGTGATGATCATCATTATTAGAGCATTGTCCCAGTGAGGAAAGGATGATGGAGACTATGATTCCCCCACAAGTCGGGATGAGACTCCGGAAGGAAAAAAGAGAGGCCAAAGAAGCCCAAATGAAAAAAAGAGGCAAAAAAAAAGAGAAGGCCCAAATAAAAAAATGAGAGAAAAAGAGAGAAGGGACAATGCTACTATCCTTTTACCACACTTGTGCTTCAAAGTAGCACCATGATCTTCATGATAGAGAGTCTCCTATGTTGTCACTTTCATATACTAGTGGGAATCTTACATTATAGAACTTGGCTTGTATATTCCAATGATGGGCTTCCTCAAAATGCCCTAGGTCTTCGTGAGCAACCAAGTTGGATGCACACCCACTTAGTTTCTTTTGTTGAGCTTTCATAAACTTATAGCTCTAGTGCATCCGTTGCATGGCAATCCCTACTCACTCACATTGATATCTATTGATGGGCATCTCCATAGCCCATTGATATGCCTAGTTGATGTGAGACTATCTTCTCCCTTTTTGTCTTCTCCACAACCACCATTCCATTCCACCTATAGTGCTATGTCCATGGCTCACGCTCATGTATTGCGTGAAGATTGAAAAAGTTTGAGAACATGAAAAGTATGGAACAATTGCTTGGCTTGTCATCGGGGTTGTGCATGATTTAAATATTTTGTGTGGTGAAGATAGAGCATAGCCAGACTATATGATTTTGTGGGGATAGCTTTCTTTGGCCATGTTATTTTGAGAAGACATGATTGCTTAGTTAGTATGCTTGAAGTATTATTGTTTTTATGTCAATATTGAACTTTTGTCTTGAATCTTTAGGATCTGAATATTCATACCACAATTAAGAAGAATTACATTGAAGTTATGCCAAGTAGCACTCCGCATCAAAAATTCTCTTTTTATCATTTACCTACTCGAGAACAAGCAGGAATTAAGCTTGGGGATGCTGATATGTCTCCAACGTATCTATAATTTTTGATTGCTCCATGCTATATTATCTACTGTTTTGAATGTTTATGGGCTTTATTATACACTTTTATATCATTTTTGGGACTAACCTATTAACCGGAGGCCCAACCCAGATTTGCTGTTTTATGCCTATTTCAGTGTTTCGAAAAAAAGGAATATCAAACGGAGTCGAAACGGAACGAAATCAACTGGAGGAGTTATTTTTGGAAGGAAACCTACCGGATAGACTTGGACCCTACGTCAGAAGATGAAGGAGGTGCTCACGAGGGTAGGGGCGCGCCCACCTCCTGGGGTGCGCCCCCTGCCTTGTGCCCCCCCCTTCGGTCCACCGACGTACTCCTTTCACCCATACATACCCACGTATCCTAAAACTTCCAGAACAGAGATTAGATCGGGAGTTCCACGGCCAGAAGCCTCCGTAGCCACCAAAAACCAATCTAGACCCATTCCAGCACCCTGCCGGAGGGGGCAATCCCTCTCCGGTGGCCATCTTCATCATCCCGGTGCTCTCCATGACGAGGAGGGAGTAGTTCTCCCTCGGGGCTGAGGGTATGTACCAGTAGCTATGTGTTTGATCTCTCTCTCTCTCTCGTGTTCTTGATTTGGCACGATCTTGATGTATCGCGAGCTTTGCTATTATAGTTGGATCTTATGTTTCTCCTCCCCCTCTTCTCTCTTGTAATGAATTGAGTTTCCCCTTTGAAGTAATCTTATCGGATTGAGTCTTTAAAGATTTGAGAACACTTGATGTATGTCTTGCCGTGCGTATCTGTGGTGACAATTGGATATCACGTGATTCACTTGATGTATGTTTTGGTGATCAACTTGCGGGTTCCGCCCATGAACCTATGCATAGGGCTTGGCACACATTTTCGTCGTGATTCTCTGGTAGAACTTTGGGGCACTCTTTGAGGTCCTTTGTGTTGGTTGAATAGATGAATCTGAGATTGTGTGATGCATATCGTATAATCATACCCACGGATACTTGAGGTGACATTGAAGTATCTAGGTGACATTAGGGTTTTGATTGATTTGTGTCTTAAGGTGTTATTCTAGTACGAACTCTAGGGCTGTTTGTGACACTTATAAGAATAGCCTAACGGATTGATTGGAAAGAATAACTTTGAGGTGTTTTCGTACCCTACCATAATCTCTTCGTTTGTTCTCCGCTATTAGTAACTTTGGAGTGACTCTTTGTTGCATGTTGAGGGATAGTTTTATGATCCAATTATGTTAGTATTATTGAGAGGACTTACACTAGTGAAAGTATGAACCCTAGGCCTTGTTTCCTAGCATTGCAATACCGTTTACGCTCACTTTTATCATTAGTTACCTTGCTGTTTTTATAATTCCAGATTACAAATGCCTTTATCTACCATCCGTATACCACTTGTTTCACCATCTCTTCGCCGAACTAGTGCACCTATACAATTTACCATTGTATTGGGTGTGTTGGGGACACAAGAGACTCTTTGTTATTTGGTTGCAGGGTTGCTTGAGAGAGACCATCTTCATCCTACGCCTCCTACGGATTGATAAACCTTAGGTCATCCACTTGAGGGAAATTTGCTACTGTCCTACAAACCTCTGCACTTGGAGGCCCAACAACGTCTACAAGAAGAAGGTTGTTTAGTAGACATCAGTGCCGCACACCCACTCTGCTTCACTGACAAAGTAATGAAGCATGAATTCCCAGAGGGGTTTAAACCCGTGAATATCGAATCATATGATGGAACAACCGATCCCTCGATATGGATCGAGGATTTTCTTCTCCATATTCATATGGCTCGCAGAGACAACCTTCATGCCATCAAATACCTCCCACTAAAACTCAAAGGACCAGCAAGGTACTGGTTAAACAGTCTGCCTAAAAACTCTATCGGCAGCTGGGAGGATCTGGAAGACGCCTTCCGCGACAACTTCCAAGGTACATATATACAGCCACCAGACGCCGATGACTTAAGTCACATCGTCCAGCAGCCCGAAGAGTCAGCCAGGAAGCTCTGGACTAGGTTCTTAGTTAAAATGAACCAAATCGTAGACTGTCCGGACGCAGAAGCCCTAGCAGCCTTTAAACACAGTGTCCGGGATGAGTGGCTCGCCCACCACCTCAGTCAGGAAAAACCAAAATCCATGTCAGCCCTTACCGCTCTGATGACCCGCTTTTGCGCGGGAGAAGATAGCTGGCTCGCTCGTAGAAGGAATAGCGCCAGCGACCCGAGCACTTCCGAAGTTCGAGACGGCAACGGGAAACCATGACTCAAACGTGGCAATAGTAATGAGGGAACGCACGACACGACGGCCAACGCCGGATTCAGCAGGCCCAAACCTGGTCAATGGAAAAAAGCCATCCACGGCAAGCAGAGACGGACCATCCAATTTAGATAAGATATTGGATAGGCCCTGCCAGATTCATGGCCACCCCAACAAACCAGCTAGTCACACTAGCAGAAGTTGTTGGGTCTTCAAACAGGCCGGCAAGTTAAATGCCGAACACAAGGGAAAGAGGCCGCCCAGCGATAGCAACGATGAAGGAACTTGCCAACCAAATACCGGGGTTCATAAGCAATTTCCCCCCGAAGTGAAAAAAGTGAACGTGGTATACGTGACACGCAACTCTATAGGGGAGCAGGATAAACAATTCCTCCGGACTAAGGATAACACTACGACAACCTCAGCCGAAGTGCAAAGCGGTCTCATTAAATCACATATTCTGTGGGCCATTAAGCCCCCGGTCTCCATTCAACGGGATCAATCAATTTTGGAGCAGGACTAACGGTTTGGCTTCCGCCACTCCCCCCCCATATACCTGTGAAATCTGTACCGCGCATACATAACTATGCACTCAAAATACCCTGTGTGCCGGCGGAAGCAAAATACGGACGGACCTGCAAGTACTCCCATAACCTTCCTTTTTTTCTAACTATTTTTTGTTCTTCCTTTTTCTTTTTCCTCTCCACAGGTGGCTCAATGGCTGGCCACGGACTCTATCAGAGTTCGGGTTCGTACACTCACCCAAGGGCTATTTCCGTCAAGGAGACCCTTCACTAAGGACAGGTGGCGCAGACGTGCGACAGGAGGTCCAAAATATCTTTTTGTAGACCGCACTCTCTATTTCGAGCCTGTAAAGTGCTTTTTCCTCTACCTTTGGCCCCTGGCATATCAAATAGCCGGGGTTGTGGCTTTGTTATCTATATAAACGATTGGCGCATCACTCAGATCCCAGTAAAAATAATCCATTCTTTCCTAAAGGACCGAGTTTCGCCCCTACGGTTGTTTCAAACATACACCTCGACATAACTTGCCAGGGGCTCGGTATGGGAACAAACGAGTTGCCAACAAGTCCGAACAGCTCTATAGCATACTTCGGTGTCGCGAGTTTGGCCTTATATGCATCAGCTCCGAATCATGTCTTGGGTCAATAGTTGGGTTGCCCGGCTCCTGTGCTTGCTATCCTACGTTCCGCTCTATCGGCTAGGGTAGTGAAGGGAGAACTACTGCGATTGTGCTTCTGGTTCACCTGGTTAAGCACCTCAGTAGAGAAACCCAAAAACTGTCTGTCATGGTGTGGCGAGAGCTGGTCAACCACTCGATGACTTATCGGAATCTTTAGCGATTCCTCCGTGTCGCACGAAGGACCTCTTTTCCAGTCAAATATGTAAACGCATCGTATGAATAAGCCGCTTACATACCAGGGGCTATGTCGTAGACCCACCATAAAACTCCTACGGCTAAGTGAAAGTGTTAACGCCCTATAGTCTGGTTGCCTGGTTCACCGCATTGACACCTCCTTCATGGACCAAGACGTTGGGTCAAGAGTGATCAGATGCTTTTGCGAACACCCCCGTACTTCCTACGAGGGGGCTGAAGGCGACGACTGGAAAACTTTCAGATTATATACAAATGGCCACACAGGAGGAACAAAAGCCTTTGGGAAAAATCAAAATATAGACTGATTACAACAATTGTCTTTTACAATTCGTAAAGAGTTCACTCGAATATTATGCCTTTCGAACATTGACCCTCTATCAAGCGGGCAACCTCTAAGACTTCCTTAAAGTAGTGCTGTGGTGCGTGATGGTCCTTGCCCTTGGGTGGACCCTGCGCTGCAACATCGACGGCCTTCATCTTCCCCCAGTATGTCTTGACTCAGGCAAAGGCCATCCGTGCACCTTCAATGCACGTTGATCGCTTCACGGCGTTGATACGCGGCACCGCATCAGCAAGCCGCCGCACCAAGCCAAAATAGCTGTCCGGAATCGGCTCAGTCGGCCACAGTTGAAGTATGACATTCTTCATGGTAGAGACGGACATCCTGTGATGTTCGGCCCATTGGGACATCTGTTCATTCAGCAGCAGAGGGCGTTTTTATGCGTCGAACTATGACCAGAAAAGCTTCTTCGTTGCATATCCCTCTTGCGCTTGGTAAAACCACGCAACATCGGATGAACTCTTCGGCAGGTCCAAAAATACGTCTGGAGAACTCCACACTTTATTAAGCCGATCATAATTCAGATTGCCGAACTTAGTCTGTAATAAAAGGGCTTACCAGCCGCAATCTCCCCAGCTTGCCGGATCTCCTCACGGGCCACTCTAGATTTGGACCGTGCTTCTTTCGCCTCTTGCAAGGCCTTGTCAAGCAAAGCCGCTTTGGCTTTATTCTCCTTCTCTGGGAATTCACAGCGGCTAGTAGCATCTTTCAGTTCGAGCACCATCGAGGATATTTTCTCCTCGCATTGGCGCCGAACATCTCGTTCGGCCTTTAACTCGGTCGATGCCTTTTCGGCAGCCGCATTACTAAACCGGGCCTGCTCCTTGGCCCGGGCCAACTCCGCCCGAAGAATCTCAATGGCGGTGGCACCATCTGCAGCCATGCATATTCCAGTATGCAACTTTCAGCGTCACGCTTATATTACAAACACGTATATGTAAGGACTGATCCGAATACGTACCTTGCGACTCGTCAAGACGCCTGTTGTTGGGGATATTACTACTGGATGTAAACCGGCCAGGAGTAGCCGGATTAGCTTTACGAAGAGTAGAAGCCCATGAAAATGGAAGAATGATGGTGCTTTATGAAGACCCAAGGCCCAGAGGCGAGTTAAGGCCTGTAGATGTAAACCGACCTAATTTTGTAACTTGCATTGTAAGATAGGAAGTGTAGAGAGCGAACCGGACACGTTTATGATCCGGCTTCGGGACTCTGTAAACCGGCGGGCGTAAACCTGTGTATATAAAGGGACGACCCGGCAACAGTTGAGAGACAGACAACAACTCGAGAGCCAGACAAAGCGGATTCGCTCCCTGGCCTTCGAAACCCTAGCAATACCAATCACAACTAGACGTAGGCTTTTACCTTCATCGAAGGGGCCGAACTAGTATAAACTCCCCGTGTCCCCTTGTCCGGTTTAACCCCTTTAAGCTAACCCGTTGCGATGGCTCCACGACTAAGTCCTTTCACAAGGACATCTGCCGTGACAAACCAACGACAGTTGGCGCCCACCGTAGGGCTATCGCATGATGGTTTCGAGTTCTTGAAGGGCAGCTTTGATGGAATCAAGGGTTATGCTATGGCCCGGATGATGAAGAGTCGTCGCGGCAAGCTCTACATCGACAATGCAGGATGGGGTCCCGAGGCCGATTCAATCGAATACGGGTACTGGGGCCCCTTTGGTGGGATTCACGTCTTCATCGGCAAGATTGGCGAACCGGCCCCTGAGCCGGACATCTGCACCGACATCATCGAGACGGCTCAGCGTGCAAGCCCTTCGCCGGTTCAGCCCATGGCGAAGCATGTTTTCGTAGGCGTCATCCATGGAGCAGAATACGAGGACGGACCGGCGTCCGATGGAGAAACCGTTGTCTGTTCCGACGACGAGTCTTCTGGAGAGACCGAATCGCTCTATCAGTTGCAGGATGGCCGGATTAGTGGAGGATCTGAGGGCAAAAGTATTCCGGACTTCCCTGATCTGCCAAACTGGGCCGCTATCTTCATGGCCGGTACACAGTCGGCGCCTCATTCGTCAGCTGCCGCAGCAATACTCTCCGGTTCAACAACGGCTACGCCGGCAGGGGCAGGAAGCTCTGCGCCGCCTCCGGCTCAAGTCCTGCCTGGGTTTTTTCTATCCTATTACAAGAAGCTTCAAAGCGGCTACAAGTGCATAATTGCTTTTTGGCATTGGCATACAAATATCTGGTAAACTGGCTGCCGGTTTAAGACGCTTCGTCTGGACGGTTTGATGGTTGAGGGTCAATTGGTGCGACCACTTCTTCTTCATCCCTCCCCAGACGTTGGAAATCAACCGTTGACCAATCGACTCTAGTTAAAGCTTGAAACACGGCCTCTTCATGGATAAGGTTGCAGGGGTTAATATCAGGAGCAAAGGTATGCTTACGGATTGGAGGCACAAGTTCTTCGACTTCATGGATTTTGGCAGGCTGTCTCTTCCCTTCAGCGTCATAAGCCGGTTGGAAATGAGACAAGTCTGTGTCCTCTGCCAGTTTGCTGGCTATTGGCCGCATTTCCTTGGTCAGCCTTCGGAGGTCATCATTGTTGAAGTTTGAATCGTCCTCCTTTACACCTGGATATCCTTTAATGATGTCCTCCGCTTCAAGATCTGCAATCCATGCCTTGGCTCGGATTAGTGCGGTTAATGCGCCTGCTCTTGCAGCTACCTTCTTCAGTTTGGTAATCCAGGCTGGTAACATGGCCAGCTTCTCAAGAGTTTCCTTTATCAATGATGGTGCCGGTTTGTTGTAAGCCGCAGTGCAAATAGCCCGCTGGGACCCAGAGTACAATTGTTCAATCAAGGTATACGACGCCACTAGTAGAAAAAGGGTCAAACGTGAAGCACATTAGTGCGGTTAATGTGATCAATAGTGCCGGTTCGAATGGCTATGCATTAGTGCCGGTTCGTAATGAACCTTTAGTACCGGTTCGTGCCACGAACCGGTACTAAAGGGGTGGTGGCAGGCTGGCGTCAGGCCAGGGCCCCACGAGCCCCTTTAGTGACGGTTTGTGACACAAACTGGTACTAAAGGTCTAACCTATAGTACCGGTTTGTGTCACCAACCGGCACTACAGAGTCTTAACCTATAGTCCCGGTTGAAGACACAAACCGGCACTATAGGGAAATTTTCAAACTCTACCCCCCCCACCCCCGTGTATCGCCATTTCAGTTTTGAAAAAATCAAAAGAAAATGATAAAAACTTCAAAAAATAAAATCCTTCGAGAGGTAGTTATATTACTACATCTACACATTAGGAAAATTTGAAAACTTAAATTTGGACATGTTTTGCAAAAAGTGTAGGGAAAATGTAAAACGGCTATAACTTTTGCATACGATGTCGGAAAAAAACGTATAATATATCAAAAAATTCAGCACGAAAATCCGCATCCGCATCCTATGGCCTGTTTGCAATTTTTAGAATCCTCAAATTCCAAAAGGAAAAAAAGATATGGTCAAATTTAAGTTTTAAAAAAAATTGTTAAATCTGGTCAAACTACTTATTCAAGAAGTATTAATGTTACTACATAATTATTCAAGAATATTAGTGTTACTAAATAATTATTTCAATTTTTTGAATTTTGGTCAAATCTGGTCAAACTATGGTCAAACTGTGGTCAAACTATGGTCAAACTTATTCAAGAAATATTAGTGTTACTAAATAATTACTGTTTTTTAGAATAATAGTTTCAAACTCAAAAAGTGAAATGTGTGACTTCATGCTCAAGCTAAACTCATGAGGGTTAATAGGATTGACATCTTACTATTGTCAGGAAAACAACAAGTGCAGACTTGGAAACGAAGAAGAATAGAACCCGAAGGTTAAGCGTGCTCGGGCTGGAGTAGTGAGAGGGATGGGTGACCGGTCGGGAAGTTAGATGATTTGGAATGAGTGATCCACACTTGAGCAGTTAAGAGAGGTGATTAGAGACTAAATCACCAAATAATTCAGAAAAATTAAAAATCGAAAAAAAATAATCAAAATTTTTTTCCAAAAATTTCAAAAAAAATTCAAAAAAGACCTTTAGTACCGGTTGGTAACACCAACCAGTACTAAAGGTCCCCCATACCTGGGCGCGAGCTCACGCCACGTGGTGGCACTTTAGTCCACACTTGAGCAGTTAAGAGAGGTGATTAGAGACTAAATCACCAAATAATTCAGAAAAAATAAAAATTGAAAAAAAATAATCAAATTTTTTTTCCAAAAATTTCAAAAAAAAAGTCAAAAAAAACCTTTAGTACCGGTTGGTAACACCAACCGGTACTAAAGGTCCCCCATACCTGGGCGCGAGCTCACGCCACGTGGTGGCACTTTAGTGCTGGTTCGTGCCGAACCGGTACTAAAGGGGGGGGGCTTTAGTGCCCACCAATTAGTGCCGGTTATGGAACCGGCACTAAAGGCCCTTACGAACCGGTTTTAAAGCTCCGTTTTCTACTAGTGCGCTTTAAGCTTCATTCGCATATCTGTGCCCAGATGAGCATACGAGTGCCTGTTACGGTTTAAAATCAGCGTTCTAGTCAATGATAAGGTTCCATGAATTGGACAAACTGCACAAGGAGATACTTACCAAAGACAGCGGAAGTCATGGCGTTGATTTGCCATTTCAAGCCGGCTAGTTCATCTACAACTGGTTCCAGGGCTGCCTCGGCATCCTCAGCTCTTTTGGTTAAACCGGTTTTCTCAGTTTCCCAGTCAGCATGATCTTTGTTAAAAGACTCTTTCAGCTTCTCCATCGCTGCCAGGGCTTTGGTTAGCTCCTCTTTGGCTTTCGCAGCTTCTGCTTGTTGGGACTTCACGTTCTCTTGCAAATCAGCGGTCCGGGCATCTCTATTGCTTAGTTCGGCCTACAACAGTGCAGAAATGTCCAACAACAGGATATATATTTTCTAAGTACAAAGCGTATAACAAGTTATACACTTCGTACTTGGGGGCTAATGCCTATTTGCTCTGATTCACTACATCTTTTATAAAGTCTCCTGAACAATGCAAGCATTATCTGTCATGACCCCGATTCCAAGTCACATTGATCTAGCCAGTAACACCTCATATCACTTTGCGGCCTCACGCACGGTATTCCCACGGGTGTCGCCTTACCATGGACCGGGACCGTTTGCACCTTTTGGCTCACGTATATGATAGTGTCGCTAGCATCCATATGACAGAGAACCCGGGCCGACATGACTAGTCGTGAACCCAAAGTGGCACTAACTTACGGGGACAGGCATACATGAATCAACATCGAGCATGTCAGTCAGCAGCGTGCGAATCCGGGTTGTAGCACTGGGCTAACAGGACTCCAGGAACCCGGGCTGTAGCAGGCTAGGCAGCACTCCGGATGTCACCGCGTGACATTTCCCAGAAGGGACAGACACAGGAAAGAAGTGAATCACATGCCGGCCAGTCTAAGTGTTCTGGAACAGTAGTGCTGGGCTAGCAGGACTCCGATGAACTAGGCTGTAGCTGACTACTATGGGTCATGGAAGCACAAGACTACATTTCCCCATAAGAGAGGCTACCAAGGATGAACAACTAGGTTGTCGGATCCCACACATAACAAGCATTTCAATCATACACACAATATGCTCGATATGTGTAAATACAACATGGCATCACAACATAACTCTACGACTTAAGTATTTATTCATTAGGCTCCGAGGAGCCAAGTATTACAAACATGGGTCTCATGACCCCAACATGCAGCGCATACAAGCAACAAGCACATACGGAAGCTTAACTTGTCTGAGTACAGACAACTACAAATGAAGAAGGCTGAGAAGCCTGACTATCTACAAGACCCTCCCAAGGGTACAAGATCGTAGCTGAGGCAGCAAGCTAAACATCGAAGTCCACGCGGAACTACTAGCGAGACTAAAGTCTCTCTGCAAAACATAAAATAAGCAAACGTGAGTACAAATGTACCCAGCAAGACTTACATCGGAACTATCTACATATGCATCGGTATCAACAAAGGGGGGGTGGAGTTTAACTGCAGTAAGCCAGCTTTGACTCGGTGGCTATCCTGAACTATGACTGCAAGTAACTCTTTTGAGGTGGTGCACATGAGTCCACATATTCACCATACCAATACACCACTATGGATCTACTCCCGTCTTCCTACGAGAACGCCATCCATAGCACTCGCGCTTATCTTGCGCATTTTAGAGTATCCACTTTCACTTGTCCATGAACTATGCAAGGCGTCCAAGTTTCCATATCCAAGGAATCCGGCTATTCGAATAGATAATGATAACCCTGCAGGGGTGTACTTCTTCACACACGCTCTCGCCACTTACCACCATGTACACATCGTGTATCTCGACAACCTTCAAGCAGAAGCCTGGCGAGGGAGTCGGCCACGACCTGACTAACCACACAAGTCTCTAGTCCATGTTTATCGCCTATTCGGGTTCCATCCGAGAGGAGATCTGGCCGGGGTGTCGCTCATGGCCCCAAATGATGTGAGCAGGGTTCCCAAGCCCACCATCCGGGTGCCACTTGGTACACCGGGCCACTGTGCCTAGTCTGTCCCAAGCCCACCTGTACCGGGTGCCACCTGGTAGACTACTAACACTACCTACAAACACCAGAAACTAGTTGCAACTCCTGGACAGATATCAGGTTGATTAATAAGTCGAGAGAGCTTGGAGCGCCCGGAGCCGAATGTGTGGTAGTAACTATTCATGGATCACAAACACAGAACTCAGTTCCTGAGGACGGCTGCAATGAGACAACCCACCATGTACTCCTACATGGCCTCTCACCACTACCTTTACCAAATCGTGTTCACACACTTAGCTCTCAACAGTAGGACATGTTCACCACATTCCAATTCATCCCCGATGAATCGGACCTGACTCAACTCTAAGCAGTAGTAGGCATGACAAACAAGCATGAATGAGTAGGCACATGAGGGCTCAAACAACTCCTACTCATGCTAGTGGGTTTCATCTATTTACTGTGGCAATGACAGGTCTTGCAGAGGAAAGGGGTTCAACTACCACAGCATGTAACAGTTGAATCGGTGTTGTCCTAATGCAGTAAAAGAGAGCAGGAACGAGAGAGGGGGATTTTATCGGAATGAACATGGGGGTTTTGCTTGCCTGACACTTCTGAAGATAGCATTAAGTCTTCATTAGTGTCAACGATCACAACGTCGGAACAACGTCTACCGAGGGGGGAACAACACCGGCAAACAGAGAAGAAACACGATCAATGCAATGCACAATATGATGCATGATCATGACATGGCAATACTGTTATGATTTGCACTAATGCATCTAGCAACAATTTAAATGAAGTCCATATGGACCAAGGGTTCATATGCACATGCCATATTTAGCATTTAAAATGCCATTATCATGTTTTCACTTATACAGTGGGTATAAGTTGGTTTAACATGCATGGAAGTAGCATAAATGGATAGATTGCACTTTCCTAATAATTTTTCATATATAATTTATTTCATTTTGAGCTATAGATTAATTTCTATGATTTTTTGAAGTTTATACTATTTTCTAGAATTTTCTGAATTATTTTATGTCCAGAAAACCATTACTGCGTCAGCATGACAGCAACATTGCGTCAGCAGGTCAACTGGGTTGACCTGGGTCAAACCTGACGTACGGGGTCCACACGTCAGTGACATAGGGCTAATCCCGGTCAAAACCTGGTGTTGACTTGGTTTGACCAGTGGTGGGGACCGCTGTCATTGCCCGTGAGCGGGGGTTAATTAGTGCAAACGCTGGGGTTAACCAGTGGCTAACTGGCGGCGCTAATCCGGCGCGGCGGCGATCGCCGGCCGACCGTTTCCGGCCACGGCTGGACGCACCGAGGGCACCGGAGGCAAGCTCGTGCTCTCCCGCATCCAAGGGAGGTGTCAGAAGGTGGCGGGGTGGCCGGGTTCATCGACGGCGAGCATTTGGGCGGCGGTCAGAGTTCGATGTGCGAGCGCGGCTATAGGGCGCTAGTGGCTAACCAAAGGGGTCCTCTGGACTCCTGGCATCTTCAGGAACACGACCATGTGCTCAGGCGCGTCTAATGCATGCTAGAACGATGGCGGCAACGGGGTCGCCAGCGGTGAGCTCACGGATGCGGCGGGGCTACCAGCTAGAGGACGCAACCGACGACGGGAGTAGGGGAAAAGATGGGCGGCCTCACAGCGGTTTCAGCACACGTCTCGGTGGGCTCGGGGAAGGTCAGACGACGCTGGGACGGCGAGGCAGATCCTTAGTGGCCGAAGAAGGGCATGACGGCAATGGCGGCGTTACGGGGCGCTCCGACTGGCTTCCTTCTGTGGAGAGGCGTAGCGCGAGGTGGCAGAGCTGCTGGGCATCCTAGCTAGGCGAGGGGGACTCGGTGGCCATGGCAACGGCGAGCGGCGTCGACGAGCTCCATTCGAAAGCGAGCAGAGAAGGGGAGGGGTTCCAGAGAGAGAGGGAGGGGGGAGACGCAGGGGGTCGAGGGAGGTGCGTGGCGACGCGAGGGAAGGTCCAGGGCGACGGGAGGACAGCCAGGCAGGGTGGAGGTGGCGCGTGCGCGACGAGCACACGTGCCCTCCTCCCTACTGGCAGGAGGTTGAAGACGGTGGGGCGGCTGTGCTGGGCCAGCTACAGTGCTGGGCCACAGCTGGGCTGCACAGGATCTGGGTCAGCCAGGTAAGGCCGAGATAAGTCCCTCTCTCTTTTATTTGTTTCTGTTTTCTATTTTCTTTCTTTGTTTTGATTTGATTTACAAACCAAACCATTTTAAAACTTTCTGTAAATGTTTATGTGAGCTCAGGGAGGTAGTCCAAGGTCACAAGCAAACTTACAAAAATATTTGAACTTTATTTCTTATATAACAGAAATAAATCCAACTCAAATATGTCATTGATTTAATTCGAAGGCCCCAAATAAATATTTCTGTGATTCCAAAAATATTGGTTTGAATTTTATCTCTTACCAATATTTTCACAGAGTAACAGGAACATTTCCTTGGACTTCTTTGAAGAGATTTTATTGTTGATTATGTCTGGAGTGATTTGTGAGGGTTTCAACTATCCTCAATTCAATTTTCAGAAATTTAAACATGATGCAAGCAAGATGCAAACACTAGGCACCACCAGAAGCTAGGGATGTGATATCCTTGACACTTGGGGGCTAATGTACATCTGTTCAAAACGGACGCATGGATTAAAACCCGGAGTACCTTGCAAAGCTAAACCGGCCTTTGGGGGTTACGCTGAGGAAAGCTATATCATTACATTGGTAAAGTATCGGCCTTGGTTTTCACTAAGGACCTAACATTTTGAGGGTCAATGGGAGAGACTTAAAGTGTTACAAAGACCCGGTTTACGATTAACATCTTAAAACGGCCCTTGGGGGCTACTTGGGCTAGCATTTCAACTTTGGAATCAAGAAGTAAAAGGAGATGAAAATACCTCATAGAGTTCCTTCATCAAATTAACCAAACCGGCTTCATAATCACAGTTTGAGTGCAGACGGTTTAAGAAACTGGAGTGAAGCTCTTCAGCGTTGAGATGGGCATAACTTGATAAGTCAGTACTCCATTTGCTCTTTTCCCTAGCAGCATGCTCTTCTTTGGCTCTATGTTGGGCCAAGATTACGGGATGGCCAGGAGAGCTGTGGCCCATGCCAGTAACGATAACATCATCTCCTTGGCCTTCAGTGGTTTTTGCGGGTGATGACGGAGTTTCAGTATCTCTCATCGGACTAGACCAGTTTGGAGCTGCCGGTTCAGTGTCAGGCACTGCAGGGTCAGCTTCTTGTGGTTCATCAGTATTCCGATCTTGAAGGGGCGGTTCATCAGAGGCGGCTTCAGGATGAGGACCCTCCGGTTCACGAGTTTGGTCCGGTTCACCTCTCTGCTCTTCTTCAAAAACTGCCTGGTCTTCTGACGGATTGTTGACCCGAGCTTTTTTGCTGGGTCTAGCTTTGGCTCTGCAAATAAATTAAAAGAGGGTTAGCATCTTATTCAAGATTTGTAACGCATTGGAAGAAAGAGTTTGAAAACTTACCATCCACAGTTTTTAGAGGAGGGAGTTGGGTTGCTGTCGACTCGCCAGAGGATGAGGGAGGTGTCACCTGATAATTTGAATCGGACGGATTAAGAGGTTGTCTGAAATAACCTGCCTTGGGATAAGAATGGTCAGAAGTGGAAGAGACCTCAGACCGGCGCTTCCGAACAGGGGTATCAGGTAAACCGGCCGAAGTGGCCTGTTGGCCACTGTGACGGGTTGTCCAGCGAGCTTCATGCTGCTGTGTCTTCAAAATAAATGTTGGGTCCAAGTAAGCAAGAGGATGCGAAAAGCTTACTTTCCAGACTGCTTGACAGGTTTTTTGTGTTGGCATAGAGTCTGAACCGGAGGAAAGGGTAATTACCTCTACATCATCAGCTTGGCTGCCTTCTACGTCCTCCTGATAAAGATAATTGTTAATGAGGTGCATGAAAAGGGAGCCAAGTGAGTCAAGTTCTACCTCATCTTCCGGATCATCAGCATATTCATCAAGTTCCATGTTGATCCGGTCAGCCGTTTTCCGCTTTGAGGTCCGCTTGACGGCTTTGGTTTTGGGACGAGATGGTTTGACTGCTTTATCCCTGGTTGGCTTTACCGCTTTATCTATGGATTTCTGTTTCCAGAAGGGATCATCACCCTATTCATACATAAACACAAGAAGGATTACAAATCGAACAAGTTAAAGATATCAAAGATGAAAAGAAAGTATAGTGCTTACAGCAGGCGGTTTGTTCTTAGTATAGAAGGGGTTCAAGCCGGTTTGACGACAAACTGATTCCGATTCATTCAAAATTTTCTTTACGCTTTCAGGGACCTCTTCATCGGTCACCTGAATGTTGATATGGCGTTGAGGGTCTTCAACATCACCGGTGTACTCACACATTAAACCGGGGCGGCGGCTTAGCGGCAAGACGCTCCAAGATATCCAACAGCGCACGAAATCAACGCCTGTTAAACCGTTGGCCATAAAGGCCTGGAGCTTGGCGACTTAAGGGGCATATTTGGCCCGTTCTGCAAAACTTAAGCGTTGCGGCATTGGATGGGTGTTGGAAAGCCGGTGATCACGATAGCCCGGAAGGGGATTCTCATCTTCAGGAGAAGTATCTCTGCAGTAAAACCAAGTCTGGTTCCATTCCTTAGGGTGGCTGTGCAGTTTGGCATGAGGGAATTCAAGTTCCTTCCATTTTTGAATTGAGACACCACCAAGTTCAGTATTGGGGCCATTTACAAACTCTGTACGCCGGTTCAGATGAAAAAAGTCCCAGAACAGCTCAGCAGTGGGCTCTTCTTGTAGGTACACTTCACAGAAAACTTGGAAATTGCATATGTTGGACACCGAGTTGGGTCCAATATCTTGAGGATGGAGTTGGAAACTGGCAAGAACATCCCGGAAAATTTTTGACCCTGGCGGTTTGAAGCCAGGGCCTATGTGGTCGACAAAGATCACAACCTCACCCTGCCTCGGGGTAGGAGGATTCTCTGTTCCTGGAACTCGCCACCGGATCTCCGTCTTCTTTGGCAAGGTGCCGATACTAACCATTTCGTTCAATTGATCTTCGGTGATCTGGAGCGGGCCCAGTTGCAAGCGGCAAACTGTTTGGCCATTGTGAAATGAAAAGCTGAAAAGGAAATGCCGGGTTACGAGTCGTTCATGGAGGAGCAAAGATGCAATGGAATAAACATATACCGGTATGTGAATTTGCGTAAACCGGAGACTAATATAAAAGTGAATGACAAGGTCATATAAAGGGCATACATGTGTTGTTAAACCGGACTATTACCATCAACGTGTAGAAGGGTTGCCGGTTTACTAGGGGACTAATGATATGAGCTAGATTGTTTTTACAAAGGTAAACCACCTAGATGGTAAAGAGGATACAGATCTAAGGCGAAGAGGGTTAAGTAAGGTAAAAACAGGTTTCATAGGATCACAGGGGCATTTTGGATCTACCACAAGTCAGGAAAAGAAAAGGATTTAGACCTAAAAGGAAAAAAGGGTTGGTCCCGAAACAGTTCATAAAGGACTAGATCAGTCTTTTGCGCATAAGGGTTTGTGGTGGTAACAGAAGATTAGCCATGGCATAGGATACATCAAGTGTGAAGTGTCCATCTATAGACTAAGGAGGAACAGGGAAGAACAACACCGAAGCTCCAATGAACTTCAAAGAACCGCAAAGAACAAGGAAACCCTAATGGATCTAGAAAGGAAGGAGGAAAGGACTTACTGCGGCCGCGGAAGCAGCGGAGGTGTGCTGCGGAACTCTGGTACGAACAGGTTGATGCAGCGGCCAACTGTGAGGCAGAGGCGAGGCTTGACGATGGCGGCGGCGCTCAGGTGCAGAGACGTCGCGAGGAAGAAGAAGGGATGAAGGGGTAACGGAAAGAAAAGAAAGGGGTCTCTGCCCCTATTTATAAAACGGCAAGTGCGGGAATCGAGGAGCTAAAAAAGGATAATTAATAATGGTGTCGCCTCGATGACTGAATACGCATTAAGGAAGGTAATCCTCAGCTTCAACGAATAGATGACGTCAGGGCAGTTTATCATGATCCTGGAGTATGACGTCACGGCGGTTTACAAGATCAAGGTGAAGATGCAGGGGAGGAATTTTTATTGAAGATTGACATGAACAAGTTCAAACCAATATGGGGCCTAATGTTGGGGATATTACTACTGGACGTAAACCGGCCAGGAGTAGCCGGATTAGCTTTACGAAGATTAGAAGCCCATGAAAATGGAAGAATGATGGCGCTTTATGAAGGCCCAAGGTCCAGAGGCGAGTTAAGGCCTGTAGATGTAAACTGACCTAATTATGTAACTTGCATTGTAAGATAGGAAGTGTAGAGACCGAACCGGACACGTTTATGATCCGGCTTCGGGACTCTGTAGACCGGCGGGCGTCAGCCTGTGTATATAAAGGGACGACCCAGCAGCGGTTGAGAGACAGACAACAACTCCAGAGCCAGACAAAGCGGATTCGCTCCCTGGCCTTCAAAACCCTAGCAATACTAATCACAACTAGACGTAGGCTTTTACCTTCATCGAAGGGGCCGAACTAGTATAAACTCCTCGTGTCCCCTTGACTGGTTTAACCCCTTTAAGCTAACCTGTTGCGATGGCTCCACGACTAAGTCCTTTCACAAGGACATCTACCATGGCAAACCCATGACACCTGTTGATAAGCGCCATATCAGTACCTGCCTCATCAATCTTGTGTTGTAAATCCGCAACCTCTACAGTCCGGACAGTTTCCGGGGAGGTCACAGCCTATGTTCCAATTAATCATATTACTTCCTAGGCATATCTTTTGATCCTCTGATCGCCTCCCTCAGGAAACCAATCAGAGTCTCAGGGGCTACTATCTATACAGAGGTGTACTCTTGAATAAAACATAATCGAACATATTACGGTACAAACCTCGAAGCCTCTTAGCAGGCCCACGAAGGCCTCATTCAATCCGCTTTTCGCGAACAGGACCTTTTTGATCACCATGCCCATCAAGGTACGATGTTCCTTTGACACGGACGCCTGTCGCAGCATGTTCGTCAACATATTCGGCGCCTCCGGGGCCCTGGAGGCTGCTATAGGAGTACGGCCTCCCTTTGAAGGGATCTGTTTATTCATATCCGGCTGTAGACCGGACTGTTCGGGGCCTTCAATGTTGGTCCTTGATACGTCTCCAATGTATCTATAATTTTTGATTGCTCCATGCTATATTATCTACTGTTTTGGACATTATTGGGCTTTACTAGACACTTTTATATTATTTTTGGGACTAACCTACTAACCGGAGGCCCAGCCCAGAATTGTTGTTTTTTTTGCCTATTTTAGTGTTTCGAAGAAAAGGAATATCAAACGGAGTCCAAACGGAATGAAACCTTCGGGAATGTGATTTTTGGAACGAACAAGACCCAGGAGACTTGGACCCTACGTCAAGCAACCAACAGGGAGGCCACGAGGTAGGGGGCGCGCCTACCCCCCCCCCCCCCAAGCGCGCCCTCCACCCTCGTGGGCCCCCTGCTGCTCCATCGACGTACTTCTTCCTCCTATATATACCTACATACCCCCAAACGATCAGATACGGAGCCAAAACCCTAATTCCACCGCCGTAACTTTCTGTATCCACGAGATCCCGTCTTGGGGTCTGTTCCGGAGCTCCGCCGGAGGGGGCATCGATCACGGAGGGCTTCTACATCAACACCATAGCCTCTCCGATGAAGTGTGAGTAGTTTACTTCAGACCTACGTGTCCATAGTTATTAGCTAGATGGCTTCTTCTCTCTTTTTGGATCTCAATACAAAGTTCTCCCCCTCTCTTGTGGAGATCTATTCAATGTAATTTTCTTTTGTAGTGTGTTTGTTGAGACCGATGAATTGTGGGTTTATGATCAAGTTTATCTATGAAAAATATTTGAATCTTCTCTGAATTCTTTTATGTATGTTTGGTTATCTTTGCAAGTCTCTTCGAATTATCAGTTTGGTTTGGCCTACTAGATTGATCTTTCTTGCAATGGGAGAAATGCTTAGCTTTGGGTTCAATCTTGTGGTGTCCTTTCCTAGTGACCGTAGGGGCAGCAAGGCACGTATTGTATTATTGCCATCGAGGATAACAAGATGGGGTTTTTATCATATTGCATGAATTTATCCCTCTACATCATGTCATCTTGCTTAAAGCGTTACTCTGTTCTCTCGAACTTAATACTCTATATGCATGCTGGATAGCGGTCGATGTGTGGAGTAATAGTAGTAGATGCCGGCAGGAGTCGGTCTACTTATCTTGGACGTGATGCCTATATACATGATCATACCTAGATATTCTCATAACTATGCTCAATTTTGTCAATTGGTCAACAGTAATTTGTTCACCCACCGTAAAATATTTATGCTCTTGAGAGAAGCCACTAGTGAAATCTATGGCCCCCGGGTCTATCTTCATCATATTAAATCTTCCAATACTTAGTTATTTTCATTGCTTTTATTTTACTTTGCATCTTTATCATAAAAATATTATCTTATCATATCTACCAGATCTCACTCTCGTAAGTGAACGTGTAGGGATTGACAACCCCTTATCGCGTTGGTTGCGAGGATTTATTTGTTTTGTGTAGGTGTGAGGGACTCGCGCGTAGCCTCCTACTAGATTGATACCTTGGTTCTCAAAAACTGAGGGAAATACTTACGCTACTTTGCTACACCACCCTTTCCTCTTCAAGGGAAAACCAACGCAAGTGCTCAAGAGGTAGCAAGAAGGATTTCTGGCGCCGTTGCCGGGGAGGTCTACGCAAAAGTCAACATACCAAGTACCCATCACAACCTTTATCTCCCGCATTACATTATTTGCCATTTGCCTCTCGTTTTCCTCTCCCCCACTTCACCATTGCTGTTTTATTCGCCCTCTCTCTCTCTATCCTCCCCCTCCTTCTCTATTTGCCTCTTTTTGCCTGTTTTTTGTTTGCTTGTGTGTTGGATTGCTTGCTTGTCACGATGGCTCAAGATAACACTAAATTGTGTGACTTTACCAATACCAACAATAATGATTTTATTAGCACTATGATTGCTCCTCTTACCGATGCTGAATCTTGTGAAATTAATGCTGCCTTGCTGAATCTTGTCATGAAAGATCCGTTTTCCGGCCTTCCTAGTGAAGATGCCGCTACCCATCTAAATAGCTTCGTTGATTTGTGTGATATGCAAAAGAAGAAAGATGTGCACAATGATATTGTTAAATTGAAGCTATTTCCTTTTTCACTTAGAGATCGTGCTAAAGCTTGGTTTTCATCTTTGCCTAAAAATAGTATTGACTCTTGGAATAGGTGCAAAGATGCTTTTATCTCTAAGTATTTTCCTCCCGCTAAGATCATCTCTCTTAGAAATAATATTATGAATTTTAAGCAACTTGATCATGAACATGTTGCACAAGCTTGGGAGAGGATGAAATTAATGATACGTAATTGGCCTACTCATAGTTTGAATTTGTGGATGATTATACAAAAAATTTATGCTGGATTGAATTTTGCTTATAGAAATCTTTTAGATTCGGCCGCGGGAGGCACTTTTATGGAGATCACTTTAGGAGAAGCTATTAAACTCCTAGATAATATTATGGTTAATTATTCTCAGTGGCACTGACGGTGTCCTGGACTCGGGGGTACTCACCACGTCATCTCCCGATCTGTTAGATTGGACCGAGGACCCCCATGGCCATATACTCATGGGCGAGTTCGGACAGCTGCCGCATACATGGAAGATTCTACAAAACTTGGTGATCAAGACAAGGACTCCTCCCCACCGGCGTATTCGGCTAGGACTCTTGTTAATCTAGGCCTCTGGTGCATTATATAAACCAGGGCCAAGCTAGTCGATAGGATATACAACATACACATCAACAATCATACTATAGGCTAGCTTCTAGGGTTTAGCATATCTAATCTCGTGGTAGATCTACTCTTGTACTATCCATATCATCAATATTAATCAAGCAGGAGTAGGGTTTTACCTCCATCGAGAGGGCCCGAACCTGGGTAAAACTTCATGTCCCTTGCCTCCTGTTACCATCCGGCCTAGATGCACAGTTCGGGACCCCCTACCCAAGATTCGCCAGTTTTGACACCGACATTGGTGCTTTCATTGAGAGTTCCGCTGTGTGATCGACAAAAGGATCAATGGCTCGCCTGCTGATCATCTACGACTTCGGCATCTTCGTCACCAGTTCGACTGGTCACCTTGGTTCGACCAAGAATTGCGCCCCGTGTTCGGATCACCATGTTGAGGGCCTTCATCAAAAATCAACTCCGATCTCTATCAAGATCACGGAAGAATCATCTATGGAGCTCGGGGGCTCAACGTCAACATTGCCCTCATGCGACCGTGCTATTTTTTTTGACAGCAAACTCGTATCTGCCGCCACCACCTCCTCGAGTATCGCTTTGACGATCGCTTTGGTGGAATTTGCGCAATTGAGTCTATAACAACCCTGGAAAATTTCGTCGAGTTCCGATGGAGGAATCTCTGGCAATCCACGATATACCGGAGCCCTGTTAAATCTGGATGGGAATTTGGATGAGTTTAGGGCGTGGAGTCCAGCTTCTAGCTCGGACGTCCTTTGGAAGATCCAACCGTTGATCGGCTGCGGAATTCCTATATCTACCACCTCTCAAAATTTCAGCTCGATCCGACCGTCCAAACTCCGGGAACCTTCCGATTAGTGCATCACTTTTCGGATCTGTTTTCTGCACGAAAATGAATCCGACCCGAGTTCATCTTTTTTATGAACGGGATTTCGAACATCCCTTTTGAAGGAAATTTTGTATGGGGTATTGTGTTTTGTTCCCGAACATATCTCACTAACTTTAAGATCTTTTGAACATGATCTTCAACATCATGCTAGTGTCAAACCAGTCCGGCAATATTACTCCACGGCTGCTGACCTGCGCTAGACACGTCGTCACTTTAGCCGAGCTCAACTTCTTCGGATCATCATCTCGGCAAGCCGAACAAGAGTCTGGCATCGCGAAGGATAAATCATCATCAACATTGCCGCCCCACGGATTACATGGAGCGGGCATACCGGCATCGCCGCACGGTCGCTTCATCAAGCCGGCATCGACCACGTCACGACCTGCATCGACAGGGCCGCACTATTGGTTCTTCAAACTGTTGTCCATCACGCCGACCTAATTCGACTCATCGGCTGACGTCGAGGCTTCGACATCTCGGCTGGACCGGGGGCTTTGCCATCTCTTCATCAACCTACTCCGGACACTTCGGCGTCACTAGCCGACCAGCTCCGTCACATTAGCTGGGCCGAGGGCATTGCCTCGGCGAGTCAACCTTTACCAGCATTGCCATGCCGTCGTTTTATCGCCCATCAGGCAATGGGTGTGTGGAGCGAGTCCCAATTTTGGGAATCACCTTCCTTCGGATTGCTACAACAAATAAACCAGGTGCTATTAATCCCAGTATTTTTTGCTTGTTTGGGTTCATTTTTCCCAAGGAATTATTACTCTGGTTTGTCCGTGATATGTACACAGGTCTATCAACTGGTGACCGCATTAACGACGGTCGCGTGGTGGTTCGATCAGTTTCCGTACATAGTCAGGCGAACACCGCATCCGGAGCTCGGACCGACCTGTGAATTCAGGCTTTGCCACGCCTTTACTACATCACGCCGACGCCCTGCATCGCCATTGACTTCGGCGCCAGGCCATATTTCTTCTATTCCTCACTTTGCATAAATTATTTATTATGCAACATTTTTTTAATTATCATTATTACTATTATCTCCGGTTTGCACTATTTTTTGTGCACAGGAAAATGATCCGGGGACTTCGGCGTCACTCTGCCGGTCTGCATTGACCGTGCTATGTCACCACTTCGGCGTGTCGAGCTCTTCACTTCGCCACCTCGGGACTAGCTTGGGGGATGGAACCTTTCCCCGCATCAAGCTCGGACCGCGTCATCAATACCGAACACATTAACCAGCTAAGTCGCTTTCATGCTCAAAGCTTTAATTTCTAACTTGTGTTCGGTTCGACCAAGCATTATACTTTTTTGGAAAAAAGTTGCTTGTAAAAAAATTCCTTGTCCAAACTTTGTTTGTGACGCATAAATTCAAATACCGAATTCATTTGGGGGCATCCTTCATGAAGCTTTTCCACTTGCATATGATTATACTTGTACGGTTTCGTTCCCTGTTCATGTATTACGCCACAATATGGACCATATTGACTTAAGCGATATGCAAGATGGGTTGCCTCGCTCCTGTGTTTACCCCTACGTTCCCGATTGTTCGGCTAGGGAGTAAAGGGATCACCTCTGCGATTGTCACGATCGGGTCACCCGAGCCAGACCTCAGACTGGGTGAAGCCGAAAGCTAGCGCTCTTATAGTTTTCAATGATGGTCAGCACACAACGGAACTCATGAGTACAAAAAATCTATTGCACGAGTCTCATAATAACAATGAGCACCGAAGAAAGGTATCAGTGGGGGTACTATTTTCTTCGAAGATGCTTCTTACACTTCACGGTAATATAGCATAAGTTCCCTGAGCGCGCTTTGTCTGTTACAGCCTTATGGCCTGATTGCCTGGTTATTGGAAACACCGTCGATATTCTCGACCGATGGAGTACATAACACTTTTCGGTCCTTGACCGAAAAGGGAGAAGCTGACGGTCGGTTAAGACGCGTTTAAAGTTTGGTTGAACATAGATATGATATAAGTACTTCGGTACATGCAATCATTCTTCTACCCAAGTCACTTGGGGGCTCTTAAGTTTATTTGAGCCGTTTTATAATAAGTGTTCTTCTTCTTAGTCGTTGCCAAGTTTTATTATTATTATTTAAAACTCCTTTTTTTCGACACGAGTGTGCGGTCACTAGCCGGGGAGCCTAATTTCTCTCTCAAAGCCGCTAGAGTTTAGTTTTCTAAACTAGCCTGATGAGAAGTACTCCGCCCTCGGGATAGGAGGTTGAAGCCGTAGGCTGACCCGCTCGAAGTCTTGAGATAGGATGTATCATGTTAAAGCACGACAGAAGCACTTCTTTTTTCTAAGACCAACTTTCGGATTGGCACCGAACACTTGATATTGTTCGGACGTCATGTTTTTACTGATGTTTCCTGGTTTTCCAAGCTTTTTGGCACTTTTAAACTATTTTTGCTTTTCCAGCATTAGTCTCGCAGTGCAACGCCGGACACCTTTAGGGATTCGGTAAAAACATTCTCAGATATTGCTATATATGCATCGGTTTCGAATTGTGTCTTTGGTCAATAGTTGGGTTGCCCGGCTCCTGCACTTGCTTCCTACGTTCTGTTTTGTTCGGCTAGGCGTGCAAAGGGAGAACCACTGCGATTGTGCTTCCAGCTGACATGGTTAAGCACCTCAGTGGAGAAAGCCAAAAACTGACTTTCACAATAAGCGTAAACTGGTCAGCGATCCGATGACTATGTTAAATGATGGGCCGTTCATAACATTGGCCGAAGTGTTTACGGCTTGACCCCGACTGTCGCCGAACACTACCAGGGGCTATTAACTGTCCTCCCAAACTAAATCCTCAATATTTTGCTCTTACATTAGAGCTGAGGTTTAATGATCATGCTTAGCATGACAACCCAAAGAAAGGAACCGATAGCGGGACTATTTACTTTGGAAGACATTTCTTCTGTTAAACAGTAATATAACTCTCTGCGTACCTTTGTTTATAAAACCGTATGGCCAGATTGCCTCGTTTGTTGTAAATCTTTGCCCTCATAAAGGCTTTATAAATTAAGACAAACACTCCTTGGCTACTGGCCGAGGAGGTGGAAGTCGATGGTCGGTTAACAAAGTTTTGTACAATGCGGATCCGAGCATTAATGACGTAAAGTACTTGGATACATAGAGTCATTACACATAATTTGTGATTTTACTATGGATTTTGATCCTTAATTCGGCCACCCGTGCCCGCATTAAGGCTCGGGGGCTACTGGGCTTCGGCCTTACTATTTACAAATATTAAAGGGGCACATTGATCCCCTGATCTGGTGTTACCACCCGACTAGTGTCTCGGGGGCTACTGCATTGCTTGTCCAATGCAGAAAATTTTATGTGCAATATAGTTTCTGAGGAGATTTTGATCCTCAGGTTGGTCGGCCGCACCCAACCTAAGTCTCGAGGACCGAGCACGCCGCTTTTAGTGTCCCGGAGTATTCTGCCAAGCTTGGACTTGATCCTCAGGCCGATTTTGCAGATCAACCTGAGTCTCAGCGGCTACTGGGATCAACGGTCTTACGTCATCCTTCAGGTGCATCTCGGGTTTTAGACCGATACACACCTTGAGGGCTACTGGCTATATATCTCGGCAGAGAATAAATTGCACCAATAAAAAATATTCACAAAAAATCGGCCCACATTCGGGGTGGTGCACCACCTCGGAAGCAGCCCGGCATAAAGCTCGGGCGCTAGTGGCTGGCTCCATAGAGGGCATTTCCGGCATTAAGCTTGGCTAAACTCCTTCAAACTTCTTTGAATCAAGGTGATTTACGACACCTCGGATATAGTCCGGCGTTGGAGCTCGGATACAGTCCGGCGTTGGAGCTCGGATATATTTCGGCGTTGGAGCTCGGAAGCAGTTCGGCATTAGTGCTCGGCTGCAAAAGATACCTCGAATGCTATTCGGCGTTAGAGCTCGAACGCAAGAGGACACTGCCTCCCGGAAACAACTTCAAACCCGAGGTGTGGCATAAAAATAACAAAGCATTAATAAAGGCCGGAAACTTAAAGGGGCTCCTCGGATACCCGACGTGGAAACTCGTCGAATGCATTTCGGCAATCCTCAAGATCGAAGATGGGAAGATTTGTTGAACCAGTTTCCAAGACCGACAACTGAAAATGAAGAACAGTTCGGAAGAATCGAGGAGCGTCTCTAACTTGAAGACCGGTTCAGGGGGCTACTGACGGTGTCCTGGACTAGGTGGTACTCACCACATCATCTCCCGCTCTGTTAGATTGGGCCGAGGACCCCCATGGCCGTATACTCATGGGCAAGTTCGGACAGCTGCCGCATACATGGAAGATTCTACAAAACTTGGTGATCAAGACAAGGACTCCTCCCCACTGGCGTATTCGGCTAGGACTCTTGTTAACCTAGGCCTCTGGTGCATTATATAAACCAGGGCCAGGCTAGTCGATAGGATATACAACATACACATCAACAATCATACCATAGGCTAGATTCTAGGGTTTAGCCTCTTTGATCTCGTGGTAGATCTACTCTTATACTACCCATATCATCAATATTAATCAAGCAGGACGTAGGGTTTTACCTCCATCGAGAGGGCCCGAACCTGGGTAAAACTTCGTGTCCCTTGCCTCCTGTTACCATCCGGCCTAGACGCATAGTTCGGGACCCCCTACCCGAGATCCGCCGGTTTGGACACCGACAGGCACACTGAAAGATCTACTAATAAGAAAGTACATGTGATAGAAGAAATTAATGTTTTGAGTGGAAAGATGGATGAATTTATGAAATTATTTGCTAATGAAAGTGTTTCTTCTGATCCTAATGATATGCCTTTGTCTACTTTGATTGAGAATACTGATGAATCTATGGATGTGAATTTTGTTGGTAGGAACAATTTTGGTAACAACGCGTATAGAGGAAATTTTAATCCTAGGCCTTATCCTAGTAATTCCTCTAATAATTATGGTAATTCCTACAACAATTCTTATGGAAATTATAATAAGATGCCCTCTGATTTTGAATCTAATATTCAAGAATTTATTACTTTGCAAAAGAATTTCAATGCTTTGATTGAAGAAAAATTGCTTAAGATTGATGAGTTGGCTAGGAAGGTTGATAGAATTTCTCTTGATGTTGATTCTTTGAAACTTAGATCTATTCCACCTAAGCATGACATCAATGAGTCTCTCAAAGCCATGATAATTTCCATTGATGAGTGCAAAGAAAGAACCGCTAGATGTGTGCTAAGAAAGATTCCTTTATAAAAGCGTGTTTGTCAGGACCCCGATTCCAAGTCACATTGATCTAGCCGGTAACACCTCATATCACATTGCGGCCTCACGCACGGTATCCCCACGGGTGTCGCCTTACCAAGGCCCGGGACCGTTTGCGCCTTTTGGCTCATGTATATGATAGTGTCGCTAGCATCGATATGACAGATAACCCGGGCCGACATGGCTAGTCGTGCACCCAAAGCGGCACTAACCTATGGGAACAGGCATACATGAATCACATCGAGCATGTCGGTCAGCAGCGTGTGAATCCGGGCTGTAGCACTGGGCTAACAGGACTCCGGGAACCCGAGCTGTAGCAGGCTAGGCAGGACTTCGGATGTCACCGCGTGACATTTCCCCGAAGGGATAGACACGGGAACGAAGTGAAACACATGCCGGACAGTCAAGTTTCCTGAGCAGTAGTGCTGGGCTAACAGGACTCCGGTGAACCGGGCTGTAGCAGACTACTATGGCTCATGGAAGCACTAGACTACATTTCCCCATAAGAGAGGCTGCCAAGGATAAACAACTAGATTATCGGATCCCACACATACCAAGCATTTCTATCATACACACAATATGCTCGATATGTGTAAATACGACATGGCATCACAACATAACTCTAAAACTCAAGTATTTATTCATTAGGCTCCAAGGAGAGAGATATTACAAACATGGGTCTCATGACCCAACAATCATAGCATACAAATCAAGGCACAAGCGGAAGCTTAACATGTCTGAGTACATACATCTACAAATGAAAAAGGCTAAGAAGCCTGACTATCTACCAGATCCTGCCGAGGGCACAAGATCATAGCTGAGGTATCAAGATAAACGTCGAAGTCCATGCGGAACTACTAGAGAGACTGAAGTCTCTCTGCAAAACATAAATTAAGCAAACGTGAGTACAAAGGTACTCAGCAAGACTTACAACAGAACTAGCTACATATGCATCGGTATCAACAAGGGGGGATGGTGGAGTTTGACTGCAGCAAGCCAGCTTTGACTCAGTGGCTAACCTGAACTACGACTGTAAGCAACTCTTTTGAGGTGGCGCACACGAGTCCACATATTCACCATTCAATACACCACTATGGATCCGCTCCCGTCTCCCTACGAGAAGGCCATCCATAGCACTCACACTTATCTTGCGAGTTTTAGAGTATCCACTTTCACTTGTCTATGAACTGTTATAGGCAACCCAGAAGTCCTTTACCGCGGACGCGGCTATTCGAATAGTTTTATACCCTGCAGGGGTGTACTTCATCACACATGTTTCCACCACTTAGCGTCTGCACATGACATGTGCTCGGCAGACTTCAAGCGAAAGCCGACGCGGGTGTAGACCACGACCTGACTAACCGCACAAGTCTCTAGTCCAGTTTTATCGCCTATTCGGGTTCCATCCGCGAGGAGATCCGGCCGGAGTTTCGCTCACAGCCTCAAACGATGTGTGCAGGGTTCCCGAGACACCAAACGGGCGCCCGGTACACCATGCCACAGTGTATCTACCGCATCATAGCCTACCCCTAGGGACAGCGCTATGCACGACTGCCAACACATATCCTATAAACACCAGAAACTAGTTGCAACTCCTGGACAGAGGACGAGAGGGTCAGTAAGTCGAGCGGGGTCATATCTCAGGGCCCAATGTGTGGTAGTAGCTAGTTCATGGATCACAAACACAGAACTTAGTTCCTAAGAACGGTTTCAATGAGACAACCCACCATGTACTCCTACATGGCCTCTCACCGCTACCTTTACCAAATCGTGTTCACACACTTAGGTCACACAGTAGGACATGTTCACAACTTTCCAATTCATCCCTGATGAATCAGACCTGACACAACTCTAAGCAATAGCAGGCATGACAAGCAAACATGAATGAGTAGGCACATCAGGGCTCAAACAACTCCTACTCATGCTAGTGGGTTTCATCTATTTACTGTGGCAATGACAGGTCATGCAAAGGAAAGGGGTTCAACTACCGCAGCATGTAACAGTTGAATCATTGTTGTCCTAATGCAGTAAAAGAGAGCAGGAGCGAGAGTGTGGGTTTGTATCGGAATGAACAAGGGGGTTTTGCTTGCCTGGCACTTCTGAAGATAGTATAGTTCTTCATCGGTGTCATCGAATTCATCGCTGGATCAATGTCTACTGAGGCGGGACAAACACCGGCAACTGAGAAAGAACACAATCAACAAATGACGATATGCAACAATATGATGCATGCTATGACATGGCAATATGAATGTGTTTTGGGATAATGCAAGCTAGAACATATTGAAATGAGTCCATTTGAACCAAAGATTCAAATGCAAACCCATTTTATGAAGTCATATTAGTGCATTAACTTGTTTCACCTAAACAGCAGGGTTAGAGTGTTCTAACATGCATGAAACTAGTACAGATGGAAAGATTGGATTTTTCTGATCATTTTTCATATATAATTTATCTTATTTGGAGTTATAGATAATTTTCTATGATTTTTAGAAGTTTTGGGCATTTTCTGGAATTTCCTGAATAAAAAATAAATCCAGAAAATAGATTATTGCGTCGGCATGACATCAGTGTGACATCAGCAGGTCAACATGCCAGGTCCAGGTCAAACCTAACTAGTGGGTCCCACTGGTCAGTCTCAAAGTGATGGCTAGGCTCACAGACATGTGGGCCCGGTCAAAGGCCACGTCAGCACAGTCAATGCTGACGTGTGGGTCCATTGATTTTATTAATTAACCTAATTATTTTGGTTATCTAGTAAACTAACAAGGCGGGTCCCACTGGTCAGTGTCTTGTGTTAAATTAATAGGGTTAGTTAGCCCCTAAACTAATGACGGCCACGTCGGCTAACCGGCGATTAGCCACTGGTGCTAAGCATGACACGGCGGAGGTCCTCGTCCGGCCGTTTCCGGCGACGAGAGGTCGTGCGGATGGGCTCGTTGGAGAGCCCTTGCCGGCGCGCGTCGGATGGTGGTGGTGGCCGGGCCTGTGGTGGCCGGAGTCATCGCCGGTGACGACTTTGGCGGCAGCCGGAGCTCGGGTGAGCTCGGGGCCTAGGCTATGTCGAGCGAGGCGGCACGTGTGAGGCATCAACAGGCTCTACGCGGAGCGGCGATCAAGCAGGGCATGACGGCCGGGCCGTTGAGTGGCCGAGGGCACGTCGGTGGCGAGCACAGGCGGCGGCGCGTGCGGGTGGACGCGGTGCGGCAGCTATGGCTTGCGAGAGAGGGAGCGGAGAGGGGAAGCAGGGTCAGGAGCTCACGGCGGTTACGACGAGGCGAACGGCGAGCTCGGGGAGGTTCTGGAGCGAGCGGGGCGGCGAGAGGGATCTCCGGCATCCGACAGCGAGGATGAAGATGATGGCGTCGCTTAGGGTGTTCCGCAGGCGCGTGCTTCGTCTTGGGGGTCTGTGGCGTCGAGGCGGAGCCTCTGGACAGCACGGAGAGGCAAGGGGAAGGGGAGCTCGAGAGAGTGAGCGGGGGGTCCAGGGGGTTGCGGGCGTCTCCAGGCGCGGATAGGCTCGAAGGGGAGGCCTCCAGCATAAAGTAGGAGGTGGAATTCTCAGGTGCATGCGCGGGCGACACGGCGTCGTCCTCCTGGTAGGAGCTAGGAGATGACTGGCAACGGGCCTGGTGGGCTGGGCCAGCGAGCTGGGCTAGCTGGGCTGCCAGGTAGGTGCCCAGGTAAGTCTCTCTCTCTTTTATTTTTGTTTTCTATTTTCTGTCTGTTTGTTTTGACTTTATTAAAAATGCCAGAGCATTTTCAAAAATCATGATACTTCTTATGGCCACTCTTTGGATTATTTCCAACAGCAAATATTTCAGTTCATGAATATTTGGACATTTAGAATAATATATAATATTTAAATGCCCAAATGCAAATAAGGTATGATTTAATTCAGAGCCCAAATATGTCATGGAAAAATGTGCATCACCTTTGGTACTGTTTACAGCATTTTCCATAAATGATGAACATTTTTGAAAGCCATTTGGATTTACTGAAAAATATTTTAGGTGAACCTAGTGAATTTCATTTGGTGCTAGGGTTTCAACAATCCCCATTTCAAGTTTCTTTGGAATTTAAACATGATGGCATGATGAACAAGCAAAGTCAAGCAAGGGCTGAACTGGGGCTGTGACAGCTCACCCCACTAAACAAGAATCTCGTCCCGAGATTCAAGAGTAGGGTAAGGTGAAGGAGGGAACACAAGCTAACATAATCTTCACGATCCAGGTTGCACCTCATAAGGTTGTTGATTCATTGCATACGTTGATCTTGACATCCTCGCTTTTGAGATCTTCATCCATGCGATGACAACGGAAAGAAACCCTACTAGGATTGGTCTTCTCGAAGATCGAGCTATACAATATCACTTGCAGAATGAGATGTTGAAACATCTCGAGTTGAGACACAAAACACATCGAGAGGGATGGATGAACAAACGACGAGGTTTGATTTGTGGGCAACAATTCCACGCTTAGAAAGATGGTGGATGGTGTCAAGGTGGCGAGGAAATAATTGCCATGATCCCGTAACGGGGCACCTTGGGAAAGGTGACTCGTTGGATTGTTCCCTTAAGTGGAAAAAGAATTACTTTTGATCCATAGATCATTGAAAATCTTCATACCAACCTAAAGCAATTTTCAATTGATCGTTTGAAAGAGCTTGAAGAAATTGCATACTAGGACTAGGATGAATGATGTGGACTACCCTGTTGGAGACAACGCAATGGATGATTTGCTTATCATCGGAGACGGATGGGACCCATGGTAAGTCCACTTTTGAAGATGATCCTGGACAACTACTACTGAGGTGCAAGTTGGGAACAAAATGCAAATGCTGGGAATGATTTTGGTAACTGGGGAAAAACTCAACAATCGAGAGTGTTTCCAATGTTTCAATGGTTATAGAATCATTGAAGAAACTGAGAGCACAAGGATCCCTAAGGAACAACTTCTATAATAAGTCGCACGAAATCCTCATGGAAAGACGGGCAAAGATACTATAATGACAGATCTTCCGGCTAGGTGTGTCGGCCAGAACATCAACCCTGTCGGGACCTACATCATAGATCCTGGGAAAGTTCCAACCATCATGTCTGCCTGAGATTCCGATCTGGTTGGTAATAGGATATTTCAGACAGCATGTCTAGAAAAAAAGTTTGCAACATAAACCGACGAGATGATGTTGCGAGATTCTCAGAAAATGAACTACGATAGTAAGCTCCAAAACATGAGCCGGTTTTGCTACAAACCTGTGAACACGCTGTCCCAGACAAGCATGACCACATAGTAGTCTTATAATAAAACACTACCGAGTCCAGATGGGGAACCATCATCGAAGATATCGAAGTCCTTGCGTAAGCCTAGCTCTTAAGAAGAAACTTCTTCTCCTTGAACAAATCAATCAGTGGCTTGGTGTGCTAGGGATTCATATAGAATGAAGGTTGCAAGTCTCCAGACCACAGGATACTTCGTATGCATGACTGACTTGGGATGATTCCAGAGAAAGCGAGACAAACTTTCCCAAATTCATGGCGGCAACTTGCTTCAAATGCACGTGAACTAGAGGAAGTCACTTCTTATACCAAACATATGCTTCATGAGCTAGCATGAAGAAATGCTTTCAAAGTTTCCAACACTAGCTTAATGTTCAACATGAATCATGGATAAGATGAAAATATTGTCGATGGGCTCGACAACAGGTCATCCAGATTTCCGTGAAGATGGAATTCCATAATTATGTGAACAAGGTGATAGCATTGGTCAGACCCAAAAGATATAACGGTGTATGCTCGAGGAAACAACCACGAGTAAGACAACATTATGAACATCGTTAGTTCTCATTTGACTTAACGATAGCCCACACTCAAATCAAGGTTTGGACAAGACGATAGATTCAACAACCGATCCCGAGGAACAATCGATGAAAATATCATCTTTCTTCAACACACACACAGACACACAAGGATATCCCTTTGGAATGAACTGAGCCGGACAAGCTTTCATTTTCCAACTCTCCAAGTTGTTGTTCAGCTTAACCAACTAGCTCAGGGTATCCAACACAGATTCTTGGAGAAGGGGTGGTTTACAAGAAACCAACTTGATCACGAGCTCAACATAACAGTCAGGGGGCAACCTGGTGATACTTCCGAGGAAATATTCAGAAAATCACGAACCACCGTTATGTTTCTAAGCTCGGGAACAATCTTGCTTTTCAGAGCAAGACGATATGATCAAGAGAGCGAGGGACTGACACAATCCTAACTCATTGATCGAAGAGTGCACCAGGAAAAATGGACTAGGTAGCACGATCAATCTTAGGATGATGATTCAATAACCAACACGCTAAGAAAGAAATTATTGTCCATTAGCTACCTAGTAACTAGTTGCTAGGAGTATTGATTTCACACATCATGGTTCACTTGCCGGCATTCCAGTTGCGACAACACGGAACCGAGGAATGAAAAATGATGGTAAGAAGTATCACTGCATCAAGAATTCATGAGAGAGGGTGCAATTCTCATGACAATCCTGACATAAAGGGGGTAATACTCCAGGGTAGAACAGAGCAAAAGCTGGATTAGCATTTGATCTGCAGAACACAACTACTTTGACCCAATCCTGGATATGGATGAGGTACTGTAGTTTGTTTCTCCTAATCATTCTGAAATAGAATGGCTTAATGGACAATGAGAATAATAAACATCGATAACACGGATGCACAATTACTCCTGACTATCAATTGATAGACGATGGTCGGAATATAAATGTGTCACATCCCTAGCTTCTGGTGCTGCCTAGTGTTTGCATCTTGCTTGCATCATGTTTAAATTTCTGAAAGTTGAATAGGGGAAAGCTGAAAGCCTCAGAAATCATTTCAAAAAAAAACATCAACATTAAAAATTGCTTCAAATAAACCCAACAATATGTTCCTGTTAAAGCTATAAAAATATTGGCAAGAGGTAAAATTCAAACCAATATTTTTGGAGTCATAGAAATATTTATTTTGGGAATTTGAGTTAATCCAATAATTATTTGCATTGGATTTATATAGGTGATATATTAACTATATGTCCAATAATTCTGATAATTGTTGAGGGGCTTTGGAATAAGCCATTTAGTCCCTGCAAAAAATTGTCAGAAGCAGAAAAATTAGTTTGGTTCAAAAACCAAATTAAAACAAATGTCAGAAATAGAAAACAGGAACCAAAACACACAAAAAAGGGTAAGAACCCTGAAAATGCATTCAGTGAAGCCAAAATGCCCTAAAAATAGTTTTGGTAATTTTGGAAAGAGCTATACATCAAACCAAAATTCTGGAACATTTTTATGGAATAGTTTGGGACATTGAATTTAAATCATATTCTATTTGAATTTGGATCTATATTCTTAATATATAGAATATATATATATTCAAATAACTTTGAAATATCTTATGTGCATCAAGAACAATCCAGTTAGCAGCATAAAAATATTCAAAGGTTTATTGGCACTGTTTGAATTCTGTTTTGAATTTGAAAACAGTGGCAAAAGACAGAAAAAAATAGAAAGAAAATAGAAAAGGACAGACAGAGAGAGAAGCCCAGCCACTTACCTGACCGGCCCAGCTGGCTGGCCCAGCCCACCAGTAGCTTGTCAGTTGTCTTCAACCCCCGCCGACCGAAGCAGCTGCGTTCTGGACGCGCGCGCGTCGATGCCACCTCCTGCTTCGCGCTGTCCCGCGCGCCCCCATCCCTCTTCCCTCGCCAGGGAGATGCCCAGAGCCCTCTCTCCCTCTCCCCTCTCTCCTCTGGACGCCTCCCTCTCCCTAGCGCCCGTCTCCAAGAGAACCGAGCACTGCCGTCGCCGCCGCTCGTTGTTGCCATGGCCACCGGCCCTCCCTCGCCCATCCGACATGCTCCAGAGATCCGCCACGCCGTCCCCGTCAACTCCACCGAGCCACATAAGCTGGGAAGGACTGCAACTCCCTCGACGTTGCCGTCTTCTACCTCGGGCCACCGAGATCGCCGGCGCCGATTCGCGCCACCCGGGTCGTCCCCAGCCCTGCTGTCCGCACCCTTCACCTCGTCGTGAGCCCTGGTCCCTTTTCCCCCTTCTCCCCTCGCCGTCCTCGTGTCGCCGTGCAGTACCCCACAAGCTCCCGCGCCGCCGTCCGCCATGGCCGGCAGGCCCGTGCTCCTGAGCTCTTCCCCTCACGATGGAGCATAGCAACGCGAACAGCGCATCTCCAGGAGCTCAAAACACCCAACCGCTGCTCCTAACGTGCTCTGAGGTGTCAAATTGGTCGATGCCCGAACTCCGGCCGCCGCCTCCATGGTCGTGGCCGTCGTTTCCGGCGACCCCGCAGCCTCCCGAGCAGCCAGCTAGATGCGGGCGTGTGCGGGCTATCTTCTGGTGGCCTTCGCGCGTCCACCCGCCGCCAATAGCGCAACCCCGGCGAGCTTCCGCCGTAGCTTTGGTCGCCGCCGACGGAACTCCGGCGAGAGCTGACGTGGCGCGGTCGTTAGCGCTAATCCCCCTAATTAGCCACCTCACTTCCACTGACTGTGGGCCCCAGTGCCCACTAATCTTGTAATTTGGCTAAACACACACTTGTTTAACTCTGTAACACTGACGTGTGGACCCCACACGTCAGGTTTGATTCCAGCCAGCGTTGTTGACTTGCTAACTCAGGCATGACGCAGTAATTGACTTTCTGGATTTTAAATAAATCAGGAAATTCCAGAAAATGCCCAAAACTTCTAAAAATCATAGAAAATTATCTATAACTCCAAATAAGACAAATTATATATGAAAAATTATCAGAAAAATCCAATCTATCCATTTATGCTAGTTTCACGCATGTTAGAACACTTTAACCTTGATGTTTAGGTGAAACAAGTTAATGCACTAATATGACTTCATAAAATGGGTTTGCATTTGAATCCTTGGTTCAACTGGACTCATTTCAATATGTTCTAGCTTGCATTAGCCTAATACACATTCATATTGCCATGTCATAGCATGCATCATATTGTTGCATATCGTCATGTGTTGATTGAGTTCTTTCTCAGTTGTCGGTGTTTGTTCCCTCTCGATAGACGTGGTTCCGACGATGTGATCGATGACACCGATGAAGAACTATACTATCCTCAGAAGGGCCAGGCAAGCAAAACCCCCCTTGTTCATTCCGATATGATCCCACTCTCTCGCTCCTGCTCTCTTTTACTGCATTAGGACAACACCATTTCAACTGTTACATGCTGCGGTAGCTGAACCCCTTTCCTCTGCATGACCTGTCATTGCCATGGTAAATAGATGAAACCCACTAGCATGAGTAGGAATTGTTTGAGCCCTGATGTGCCTACTCATTCATGCTTGTTGTCATGCCTGCTACTGCTTAGAGTTGAGTCCGGTCTGATTCATCGGGAATGAATTGGAATGTGGTGAACATGTCCTACCGTTGAGAGCTAAGTGTGTGAACACGATTTGGTAAAGGTGGCGGTGAGAGGCCATGTAGGATTACATGGTGGGTTGTCTCATTGCAGCCATCCTCGGGAACTGAGTCCTGTGTTTGTGATCCATGAACAGTTACTACCACACATTGGGTTCCGGTAACTCGGCCCCTCTCGGCTTATTAATCAACTCGATCTCTTTCCAGGAGTTGCAACTAGTTTCTGGTGTTTGTAGGTAGTGTTAGTAGTCTACGAAGTGGCACCCGGTACAGGTGGGCTTGGGACAGACTAGGCACAGTGGCACGGTGTACCAAGTGGCACCCGGTACAGGTGGGCTTGGGACAGACTAGGCACAGTGGCACGGTGTACCAAGTGGCACCCGGATGGTGGGCTTGGGAACCCTGCACACATCGTTTGGGGCCGTGAGCGACACCCCGGACGGATCTCCTTGCGGATGGAACTCGAATAGGCGATAAACCTGGACTAGAGACTTGTTGGTTAGTCAGGTCGTGGCCGACTCCCTCGCTCGGCTTCCGCTTGAAGGTTGCTGAGGTACATGACGTGTATAGGGCGATAAGTGGCGAGAGCGTGTGTGAAGAAGTACACCCCTGCAGGGTTATCATTATCTATTCGAATAGCCGAATTCCTCGGATATGGAAACTTGGACCCCTTGCATAGTTCATAGACAAGCGAAAGTGGATACTCTAAAATGCGCAAGATAAGTGTGAGTGCTATGGATGGCATTCTCGCAGGGAGACGGGAGCGGATCCATAGTGGTGTATTGGTATGGTGAAATTGTGGACTCGTGTGCGCCACCTCAAAGAGTTACTTGCAGTCGTAGTTCAGGATAGCCACCGAGTCAAAGCTGGCCTGCTGCAGTTATACTCCACCACCCCCTTTGTTGATACCGATGCATATGTAGTTAGTTCTGATGTAAGTCTTGCTGGGTACATTTGTACTCACATTTGCTTATTTTATGTTTTGCAGAGAGACTTCAGTCCCGCTAGTAGTTCCGCTTGGACTTCGACATTTAGCTCGTTACCTCAGCTATGATCTTGTACCTTGGGAGGGTCTTGTAGATAGTCAGGCTTCTCAGCCTTTTTCATTTGTAGATGTCTGTACTCAGACATGTTAAGCTTCTGCATGTGCTTTGACTTGTATGCTCTGAATGTTGGGTCATGAGACCCATGTTTCTAATATCTCGCTCTTCGGAGCCTAATGAATAAATACTTGAGTCGTAGAGTTATGTTGTGATGCCATGTTGTATTTACACATATCGAGCATATTGTGTGTATGATTGAAATGCTTGGTATGTGTGGGATCCGACAACCTAGTTGTTTATCCTTGGTAGCCTCTCTTATGGGGAAATGTAGTCTTGTGCTTCCATGAGCCATAGTAGTCCGCTACAGCCCGGTTCACCGGTGTCCTGCTAGCCCAGCACTACTGCTCAGGACACTTGACTAGTCGGCATGTGTTTCACTTCGTTCCTGTGTTTGTCCCTTCAGGGAAATGTCACGCGGTGACATCTGGAGTCCTGCCTAGCCTGCTACAGCTCGGGTTCCCAGAATCCTGTTAGCCCAGTGCTACAGCCCGGATTCACACGCTGCTGACCGACATGCTCGATGTGATACATGTATGCCTGTCCCCATAGGTTGGTGCCTCTTTGGGTTCACGACTAGCCATGTCGTCCCGGGTTCTCTGTCATATGGATGCTAGCGACACTATCATATACGTGAGCCAAAAGACGCAAACGGTCCCGGGCCATAGTAAGGCGACACCCGTGGGAATACCGTGCGTGAGGCCGCAAAGCGATATGAGGTGTTACATGCTAGATCGATGTGACTTGGAATCGGGGTCCTGACAAAATGAAGAGGGACAACTCAAGAGGACATATATCTTTCGGAGTTGTGGATGCATAGATTAATATGTCGAACCAAGTTCAACAGGTTTCTTCCAGATAACCCATGCAGAAAGGTAGAACTGGCAGAATCACAATTATGAATGGAGAACTCCTCAAGAGTACTCTGATTGTGATATTTTGGTTCAAAGAACTTCTGCCTTAACGGCTCATGGTATTGGAAGAAGGATATACCACGGACCTCGAGGACTATCGCAGGGTTACTAATATCTTGAGGGACTAGCAAATACTAACAACATGAAATAGGTGAACCTCGGGTTCAAAACCCAAGAGTAGAATGCCTACTACTAAGTGGCATCACGGGATGCTTTCGAGAATGGTGGCCAGAATCATCACACCGGGAACACAAAGCATTGCTAGATTACTAGGTGACTCCCTAAAACACCTAGGGACATAATAATAGCTCCAACATATATGTCGAGGCAATAGAGTACCTCAACTCAAAGATTAGTGTGGTTGAACTAGCCCAAAGGAACATCAGGAACGGAAAGAAGCGATTTGCAATGCATCAGACTATTTAGAAACGTGGGATGACTCGGACAGCATAATGACTGTAAATGCTCAAAATGATTTGAGACATCCTGCAAAATGGTGGCATAACCACTTAACATCACAATATCAAAGTTCTGAGATGAACTGCCAACACCCAGAAGTAGTAGGAACCGAACTCGGGCTTAAACTCAACAATCCTAGGCAACTATGGTTTAGTAACATGTCATCCTGATAGATAGATGAGAAGGCCTAGTTCTTAATCCTCGTAGAAAAGAAGAGGTTGACTCAGATCAGAAGGACATAAGGTAAAGGAGTAAAAAGAGCCTTACGTCCCATCCCACAATCAATTCCCTTACATAACTAAAGCATTTCTAGACTCAACTTTGACCAGTTTGGCTTGGTAATCCTACAGGCAGTCAGGCTCTGATATCAACGCTGTCAGGACCCCGATTCCAAGTCACATCGATCTAGCCGGTAACACCTCATATCACATTGCGGCCTCACGCACGGTATCCCCATAGGTGTCGCCTTACCAAGACCCGGGACCGTTTGCGCCTTTTGGCTCATGTATATGATAGTGTCACTAGCATCGATATGACAGAGAACCCGGGCCGACATGGCTAGTCGTGAACCCAAAGCAGCACTAACCTATGGGAACAGGCATACATGAATCACATCGAGCATGTCGGTCAGCAGCGTGTGAATCCGGGTTGTAGCACTGGGCTAACAGGACTCCAGGAACCCGGGCTGTAGCAGGCTAGGCAGGACTTCGGATGTCACCGCGTGACATTTCCCCGAAGGGACAGACATAGGAACGAAGTGAAACACATGTCGGCTAGTCAAGTGTCCTGAGCAGTACTGGTGGGCTAACAGGACTCCAGTGAACCGGGCTGCAGCGGACTACTATGGCTCATGGAAGCACTAGGCTACATTTCCCCATAAGAGAGGCTGCCAAGGATAAACAACTAGATTGTCGGATCCCACACATACCAAGCATTTCAATCATACACACAATATGCTCGATATGTGTAAATACGACATGGCATCACAACATAACTCTACAACTCAAGTATTTATTCATTAGGCTCCGAGGAGCGAGATATTACAAACATGGGTCTCATGACCCAACACTCATAGCATACAAATCAAGGCACAAGCGGAAGCTTAACATGTCTGAGTACAGACATCTACAAATGAAAAAGGCTAAGAAGCCTGACTATCTACCAGATCCTGCCGAGGGCACCAGATCGTAGCTGAGGTATCAAGCTAAACGTCGAAGTCCACGCGGAACTACTAGCGAGACTGAAGTCTCTCTGCAAAACATAAATTAAGCAAACGTGAGTACAAAGGTACTCAGCAAGACTTACATCAGAACTAGCTACATATGCATCGGTATCAACAAGGGGGGGTGGTGGAGTTTGACTGCAGCAAGCCAGCTTTGACTCAATGGCTAACCTGAACTACGACTGCAAGCAACTCTTTTGAGGTGGCGCACACGAGTCCACATATTCACCATTCAATACACCACTATGGATCCACTCCCGTCTCCCTACGAGAAGGCCATCCATAGCACTCACACTTATCTTGTGATTTTTAGAGTATTCACTTTCACTTGTCTATGAACTGTTATAGGCAACCCAGAAGTCCTTTATCGCGAACGCGGCTATTCGAATAGTTTTATACCCTGCAGGGGAGTACTTCGTCACACATGTTTCCACCACTTAGCGTCTGCACACGACATGTGCTCGGCAGACTTCAAGCGAAAGCCGACGCGGGTGTAGACCACGACCTGACTAACCGCACAAGTCTCTAGTCCAGTTTTATCGCCTATTCGGGTTCCATCCGCGAGGAGATCCGGCCGGAGTTTCGCTCACAGCCCCAAACGATGTGTGCAGGTTCCCGAGACACCAAACGGGCGCCCGGTACACCATGCCACAGTGTATCTACCGCATCATAGCCCACCCCTAGGGACAGCGCTATGCACGACTACCAACACATATCCTATAAACACCAGAAACTAGTTGCAACTCCTAGACAGAGGACGAGAGGGTCAGTAAGTCGAGCGGGGTCATATCTCAGGGCCCAATGTGTGGTAGTAGCTGTTTCATGGATCACAAACACAGAACTCAGTTCCTGAGAACGGTTTCAATGAGACAACCCACCATGTACTCCTACATGGCCTCTCACCGCTACCTTTACCAAATCGTGTTCACACACTTAGCTCACACACAGTAGGACATGTTCACAACTTTCCAATTCATCCCCGATGAATTAGACCTGACACAACTCTAAGCAATAGCAGGCATGACAAGAAAACATGAATGAGTAGGCACATCAGGGCTCAAACAACTCCTACTCATGCTAGTGGGTTTCATCTATTTACTGTGGCAATGACAGGTCATGCAAAGGAAAGGGGTTCAACTACCGCACCATGTAATAGTTGAATCGTTGTTGTCCTAATGCAGTAAAAGAGAGCAGGAGCGAGAGTGTGGGTTTGTATCGAAATGAACAAGGGGGTTTTGCTTGCCTGGCACTTCTGAAGATAGTATAGTTCTTCATCGGTGTCATCGAATTCATCGCTGGATCAACGTCTACTGAGGGGGGACAAACACCGGCAACTAAGAAAGAACACAATAAACACATGACGATATGCAACAATATGATGCATGCTATGACATGGCAATATGAGTGTGTTTTCGGCTAATGCAAGCTAGAACATATTGAAATGAGTCCATTTGAACCAAAGATTCAAATGCAAACCCATTTTATGAAGTTATATTAGTGCATTAACTTGTTTCACCTAAATAGCAAGGTTAAAGTGTTCTAACATGCATGAAACTAGTACAGATGGAAAGATTGGATTTTTCTGATCATTTTTCATATATAATTTATCTTATTTGGAGTTATAGATAATTTTCTATGATTTTTAGAAGTTTTGGGCATTTTCTGGAATTTCCTGAATAAAAAATAAATCCAGAAAATAGATTATTGCGTCGGCATGACATCAGTGTGACATCAGCAGGTCAACACGCCAGGTCCAGATCAAACCTGACCAGTGGGACCCACTGGTCAGTCTCACAGTGATGGCTAGGCTCACAGACATGTGGGCCCGGTCAAAGGCCACGTCAGCACGGTAAATGCTGACGCGTGGGTCCACTGATTTTATTAGTTAACCTAATTATTTTGGTTGTCCAGTAAACTAACAAGGCAGGTCCCACTGGTCAGTGTCTTGTGTTAACTTAATAGGGTTAGTTAGCCCCTAAACTAATGACGGCCACGTCGGCTAACCGGCGATTAGCCGCCGGCGCTAAGCAGGACACGGCGGAGGTCCTCGTCCGGCCGTTTCCGGCGACGAGAGGTCGTGTGGATGGGCTCATTGGAGAGCCCTTGCCGGCGTGCGTCAGATGGTGGTGGTGGCCGGGCCTGTGGTGGCCAGAGTCATCACCGACGACGACTTTGGTAGCAGCCGAAGCTCGGGTGAGCTCGGGGCCGAGGCTACGGCGAGTGAGGCGGCGCGTGCGAGGCATCAACAGTCTCTACGCGGAGTGAGGATCAAGCGGGGTACGATGGCCGGGCCGTTGAGTGGCCGAGGGCACGTCGGCGGCGAGCACAGGTGGCGGCGCGTGTGGGTGGACGCGGTGCGGCAGCTACGGCTTGCGAGAGAGGGAGCGGAGAGGGGAAGCTGGGTCAGGAGCTCACGGCGGTTGCGACGACGCGAACGGCGAGCTCGGGGAGGTTCTGGAGCGAGCGGGGCGGCGAGAGGGATCTACGGCGTCCGACAGCGAGGATGAGGATGATGGCGTCGCTTAGGGCGTTCCGCGGGTGCGTGCTTCGTCTTGGGGCTCTGTGGCGTCGAGGCGGAGCCTCTGGACATCACGGAGAGGCAAGGGGAAGGCAATGGCCGCGGTTCCGCTCGTCGGCGGTGATGACAGTGCTCGGTGGTTTGCGTGCGAGAGAGCCAGAGGAGGAGGGGAGCTCGAGAGAGTGAGCGGGAGGGTCCAGGGGGTCACGGGCGTCTCCAGACGCGGATAGGCTCCAAGGGGAGGTCGCCAGCACGAAGCAGGAGGTGGAATCCTCAGGTGCGTGCGCGGGCGACACGGTGTCGTCCTCCTGGCAGGAGCTAGGAGATGACTGGCAACGGGCCTGGTGGGCTGGGCCAGCGAGCTGGGCTAGCTGGGCTGCCAGGTAAGTGCCCAGGTAAGTCTCTCTCTCTCTTTTATTTTTGTTTTCTATTTACTGTCTGTTTGTTTTGACTTTATTAGAAATGCCAGAGCATTTTCAAAAATCATGATACTTCTTATGGCCACTGTTTGGATTATTTCGAACAGCAAACATTTCAGTTCATGAATATTTGGACATTTAGAATAATATATAATATTTAAATTCCCAAATGCAAATAAGGTATGATTTAATTCAGAGCCCAAATATATCATGGAAAAATGTGCATCACCTCTGGTACTGTTTACAGCATTTTCCATAAATGATGAACATTTTTGAAAGCCATTTGGATTTACTAAAAATATTTTAGGTGAACCTAGTGAATTTCATTTGGTGCTAGGGTTTCAACAATCCCCATTTCAAGTTTCTTTGGAATTTAAACATGATGGCATAATGAACAAGCAAAGTCAGGCAAGGGCTGAACTGGGGCTGTGACAGTGTTCTTCTAGTTACCATGATAATAAAGATGAAGATCTAAAAGTTATTGATGTGTCCCCTATTAAATCTTTGTTTTGTAATATGAATCTTGATAATGATGGGACTGAATATGATCCACCTTTACCTAGAAGGCGTTCCAAAAATTCGGAGTTTTTAGATCTTGATGCTAAAATTGATAATAGTGGGATTGAAGAGATCAAAACTCTAGATGTTCATGAACCCACTATCTTGGATTTCAAGGAATTTAATTATTATAATTGCACTTTGATAGATTGTATTTCCTTGTTTCAATCCGTGCTAAATTCTCCTCATGCTTATAGTCAAAATAAAGCTTTTACCAAACATATCATTGATGCTTTGATGAAATCTTATGAAGAAAAACTTGAATTGGAAGTTTCTATCCCTAGAAAACTTTATGATGAGTGGGAACCAACTATTAAAATTAAAATTAAAGATCATAAATGCTATGCTTTGTGTGATTTGGGTGCTAGTGTTTCCATGATTCCAAAGACTTTGTGTGATTTGTTAGGTTTCCGTGATTTTGATGATTGCTCTCTAAACTTGCACCTTGCGGATTACACTATTAAGAAACCTATGGGAAGAATTAATGCTGTTCTTATTTTTGCAAATAGGAAATATATGCCCGTAGATTTTATCGTTCTTGATATAGATTGCAATCCTTCATGTGCTATTATTCTTGGTAGACCTTTCCTTAGAACGATTGGTGCAATTATTGATATGAAGGAAGGAAATATTAGATTCCAATTTCCATTAAGGAAAGGCATGGAACACTTTCTTAGAGAGAAAATTAAATTACCTTATGAATCTATTATGAGAGCCACTTATGGATTGCCTACCAGAGATGGCAATACCTAGATCTATCCTTGATTTTTATGCCTAGCTAGGGGCTTTAAACGATAGCGCTTGTTGGGAGGCAACCCAATTTTATTTTTATGCCTTGCTTTTTGCTCCTGTTTAGTAATAAATAATTTATCTAGCCTCTTTTTTGGTTGTGTTTTTTCTGTTTAATTAGTGTTTGTGCCAAGTAGAACCGTTGGGAAGACTTGGGGAAACTTTAGCGCTCACGAGAACTTCTTCCATTTTTATTTGGAAAGTGATATTTAGTTAATTATTTTTTCATATTATTAATAGATAAATTCCTCACGTCCAGCAATTTATTTTATAATTTTTGGGGTTCCAGATCTTGCGCTAGATACAGATTACTACAGACTGTTCTGTTTTTGACAGATTCTGTTTTTCGTGTGTTGTTTGCTTATTTTGATGAATCTATGGCTAGTAAAATAGTTTATAAACCATAGAGAAGTTGTAATACAGTAGGTTTAACAACAATATAAATAAAGAATGAGTTCATTACAGTACCTTGAAGTGGTATTTTGTTTTCTTTCGCTAACGGAGCCCACGAGATTTTCTACTTTAAGTTTTGTGTTGTGAAGTTTTCAAGTTTTGGGTAAAGATTTGATGGATTATGGAACAAGGAGTGGCAAGAGCCTAAGATTGGGGATGCCCATGGAACCCCCAATATAATATAAGGACACCTAAAATCCAAAGCTTGGGGATGCCCCGGAAGGCATCTCCTCTTTCGTCTCCTTCTATCGGTAACTTTACTTGGAGCTATATTTTTATTCACCACATGATATGTGTTTTGCTTGGAGCGTCTTGTATGATTTGAGTCTTTATTTTTTATTTTACCACAATCATCTTTGCTGTACACACCTTTTGAGAGAGACACACATGATTTGGAAATTATTAGAATACTCTATGTGCTTCACTTATATCTTTTGAGTTATATAGTTTTGCTCTAGTACTTCACTTATATCTTTTAGAGCATGGTGGTGGATTTGTTTTATAGAAACTATTGATCTCTCATGCTTCACTTAGATTATTTTGAGAGTCTTAAATAGCATGGTAATTTGCTTAAATAATCCTAATGTGCTAGGTATACAAGATTAATTCTCTTATGAGTGTGTTGAATATTATGAGAAGTTTGATACTTGATAATTGTTTTGAGATATGGAGATGGTGATATTAGAGTCATGCTAGTTGAGTAGTTGTGAATTTGAGAAATACTTGTGTTGAAGTTTGTGATTCCCGTAGCATGCACGTATGGTGAACCGTTATGTGATGAAGTCGGAGCATGATGTATTTATTGATTGTCTTCCTTATGAGTGGCGGTCGGGGATGAGCGATGGTATTTTCCTACCAATCTATCCCCCTAGGAGCATGCGCGTAATACTTTGCTTTGATAACTTGTATATTTTTGCAATAAGTATATCATACGCACTCTCACCCTCTCACCATTGCTAGCCTCTCTAATACCACGCACCTTTCGCCGGTATCATACACCCACCATATACATTCCTCAAAACAGCCACCATACCTACCTATCATGGAATTTCCATAGCCATTCCGAGATATATTGCCATGCAATTTTCCACCGTTCCATTTATTATGACACGCTCCATCATTGTCATATTGCTTTGCATGATCATGTAGTTGACATTGTATTTGTGGCAAAGCCACCGTTCATAATTCTTTCATACATGTCACTCATGAGTCATTGCATATCCTGGTACACCGCCGGAGGCATTCCCATAGAGTCATATCTTGTTCTAAGTATCGAGTTGTAATTCTTGAGTTGTAAGAAAATAAAAGTGTGATGATCACTATTATTAGAGCATTGTCCCAAGTGAGGAAAGGATGATGGAGACTATGATTCCCCCACAAGTCGGGATGAGACTCCGGACGAAAAAAAGAGGCCATAAAAAAAGAAGAGAAAAGGCCCAAATAAAAATGAGAGAAAAAGAGAGAAGGGACAATGCTACTATCCTTTTACCACACTTGTGCTTCAAAGTAGCACCATGATCTTCATAGTAGAGAGTCTCCTATGTTATCACCTTCATATACTAGTGGGAATTTTTCATTATAGAACTTGGCTTGAATATTCCAATGATGGGCTTCCTCAAAATGCCCTAGGTCTTCGTGAGCAAGCAAGTTGGATGCACACCCACTTAGTTTCTTTTTGAGCTTTCATATACTTATAGCTCTAGTGCATCCGTTGCATGGCAATCCCTACTCACTCACATTGATATCTATTGATGGGCATCTGCATAGCCCGTTGATACGCCTAGTTGATGTGAGACTATCTTCTCCCTTTTTGTCTTCTCCACAACCACCATTCTATTCCACCTAAAGTGCTATGTCCATGGCTCACGCTCATGTATTGTGTGAAGATTGAAAAAGTTTTGAGAATGTCAAAAGTATGAAACAGTTGCTTGGCTTGTCATCGGGGTTGTGCATGATTTAAATACTTTGTGTGGCGAAGATAGAGCATAGCCAGACTATATGATTTTGTAGGGATAACTTTCTTTGGCCATGTTATTTTGAGAAGACATAATTGCTTAGTTAGTATGCTTCAAGTATTATTATTTCTATGTCAATATTGAACTTTTGTCTTCAATCTTTCGGATCTGTATATTCATACCACAATTAAGAAGAATTACATTGAAATTATGCCAAGTAGCATTCCACATCCAAAATTCTATTTTTATCATTTACCTACTCGAGGACGAGCAGGAATTAAGCTTGGCGATGCTTGATACATCTCCAACGTATCTATAATTTTTTATTGCTCCATGCTATATTATCTACTGTTTTGGACATTATTGGGCTTTATTATACACTTTTATATTATTTTTGGGACTAACCTACTAACTGGAGGCCCAGCCCAGAATTGTTGTTTTTTTGCCTATTTTAGGGTTTCGAAGAAAAGGAATATCAAACGGAGTCCAAACGGAATGAAACCTTCGGGAACGTGATTTTTGGAACGAACAAGACCCAGGAGCCTTGAACCCTACGTCAAGCAACCAACAGGGAGGCCACGAGGTAGGGGCGCGCCTAACCCCCCCCCCCCCAGGCGCGCCCTCCACCCTCGTGGGCCCCATGTTGCTCCACCGACGTGCTTCTTCCTCCTATATATACCTACGTACCCCCAAACGATCTGATACGGAGCCAAAACCCTAATTCCACCGTCGTAACTTTCTGTATCCACGAGATCCCATCTTGGGGCCTGTTCCGGAGCACCGCCGGAGGGGGCATCGATCACGGAGAGCTTCTACATCAACACCATAGCATCTCCGATGAAGTGTGAGTAGTTTACTTCAGACCTACGGGTCCATAGTTATTAGCTAGATGGCTTCCTCTCTCTTTTTGGATCTCAATACAAAGTTCTCCCCCTCTCTTGTGGAGATCTATTCGATGTAATCTTCTTTTGTGGTGTGTTTGTTGAGACTGATGAATTGTGGGTTTATGATCAAGTTTATCTATGAACAATATTTGAATCTTCTCTGAATTCTTTTATGTATGATTGGTTATCTTTGCAAGTCTCTTCGAATTATCAGTTTGGTTTGGCCTACTAGATTGATATTTCTTGCAACGGGAGAAGTGCTTAGCTTTGGGTTCAATCTTGCGGTGTCCTTCCCAGTGACAGTAGGGGTAGCAATGCACGTATTGTATTGTTGCCATCGAGGATAACAAGATGGAGTTTTTATCATATTGCATGAATTTATCCCTCTACATCATGTCATCTTGCTTAAAGCGTTACTCTATTCTCTTGAACTTAATACTCTATATGCATGCTGGATAGCGGTCGATGTGTGGAGTAATAGTAGTAGATGCAGGCAGGAGTCGGTCTACTTGTCTTGGACGTGATGCCTATATACATGATCATACCTAGATATTCTCATAACTATGCTCAATTCTGTCAATTGCTCAACAGTAATTTGTTCACCCACCGTAAAATATTTATGCTCTTGAGAGAAGCCACTAGTGAAACCTATGGACCCGGGTCTATCTTCATCATATTAAATCTTCCAATACTTAGTTATTTTCATTGCTTTTATTTTACTTTGCATCTTTATCATAAAAATACCAAAAATATTATCTTATCATATCTATCAGATCTCACTCTCGTAAGTGACCGTGTAGGGATTGACAACCCCTTATCGCGTTGGTTGCGAGGATTTATTTGTTTTGTGTAGGTGCGAGGGACTCGCGCGTAGCCTCCTACTGGATTGATACCTTGGTTCTCAAAACTGAGGGAAATACTTACGCTACTTTGTTGCACCACCCTGTCCTCTTCAAGGGAAAACCAATGCAAGTGCTCAAGAGGTAGCAGTCCCCGGACCCTAGGCCACCGAAGTATCACCTTCGGGTAATGTCTTCATCATCCATCGCACCACCTGTTGGTCGGGGGAGACCCTCCGCGATGACACCTCGAAGTCGTCCGCCCTATTGGGCGGAGAGGCTGGTGGGGCGTCTCGCTTTCCATCATTTCTGGGAGAAGGTCCTCCGAGGAAGAAGACTGTTGAGGAAGATAGCGCGCCAGACTGCAAAAAACATATATATTCTAAGCATTACAAGAAAAGAACGGGACATGTTTAAAACATCCTTGTTCACTTACGATTTGGCCTGATGCTTGTCCTCGTCGTAAGACTACGCGTCGACGTCCTCCAAGCCCGAACCACCTGGCAGGGGCATCTTGCCTCGCTTGGGAGCCTTTTTCGCCCAATCTTCGGAGGCGGCCCTTTTCTTTCCATGGGGGGAGGAGACGTTGGCTCCCCCTTCACTTTTGTCTTTGGACGAGGGAATTTTGATTCCTCCGGACACAATGTCTGATGTACCTTTGGGATAGGGCCATCTTTGGTACTCCCGCTCTCCACCTTACCCTCTTTTATAGGCATCTGGCAGGGTGCTAGGGCCAGCACATCCTTGTTAGAATAGGATTCGCTTGGCCTTCGGGCAGGGGGGGCGAACACATAATTAGTTCCGCTTTCTTTATCCAGCCCTGGAAGAAGATAGTTTTCTCAGTACCATAATACGGTATGCGTAACTACAAAGTGTTTGGAAGTCAAGTGCTTACCGGGGTATCCGGACGGTTGCCGTCAAGGCCAGCGTCCTCAGTTGTGTCCGATTAATGTTTTCGCTTCCCAAAAAACAACTTCCACATCCCTTCATGCGTAGTACTGAAGAAGTGTTGGAGGTTCGTGGTCCTTCCGGATTAAGCTCCCACATGCGACGAGGCTTGCGCTGGCATGTCAGGATTCGGCGAACTAGCATCACTTGAATCATGTTGACGAGATCGATGTCCCTCTCAAGGAGAGTTCGGATGCGGCTCTGTAGAGTCTGTACTTCATCAACTGAACCCCAGTCTAGCCCCTTGTTAATCCATGATGCAAGTTGCGGCGGAGGGCCGGGACGGAACGCAGGTATTGCGGCCCACTTGGTGCTACGGGGTTCCATGACATAAAACCACTCTTGCTGCCATTTTTGGGAGGTTTTAGTGAAAGAGCCTTTTGGCCAGAGATTGTTGGTAAGCTTGCTCACTACAGCACAACCGCACTCCACCTGTTCCCCGTCAAATACCTCCGGCTTCACACTAAAGGTCTTGAGCCATAAGCCGAAGTGTGGGGGGATTCGGAGGAAGGCCTCGCATGTAATGATAAATGCCGATACATGGAGGAAAGAGTCCGGAGTTAGATCGTGAAAATCTAGTCTGTAATAAAACATTAGCCCCCGAACGAAGGGGTGAAGAGCGAACCCTAGCCCTCGGAAGAAGTGGGAGATAAATACAACCCTCTCGCCAGATCTGGGGGTCGGAATAACCTGTCCTTGAGCAGGAAGCCTGTGGTGGATCTCTGTCGGGGATATACCCCGCGGCGTAACCCGGCCGGAAGTATAACCCGGCCGGACTTGGCGATTCACCGGCGACCCGCACTGACCAGACGGTTTACAAGCAACCTGACTGAACATTATGATTCACTGGTAACGCGACCGGCGGGACAGACGGATGACAAGGCCCAAGGCCCAGAAGGCCAGTTCATGTTATGGTGGGCCGTTTAAGAGGAAAGGCGTGAGGAATATTTGTCTTACAAGGAGTTAAGACGTGGACTTGTATCTGGTTTGTATTAGAGATAGACTAGTCCTAATCCAACTAAGACTAGTCATGTAAACCGCCCCTTCAACATATATAAGGAGGGGCAGGGCTCCCCAAAGGGGGAGAAGGAAGAAGAAACAATTTCTAGGGCTAGACACAAAGAGCCGGTTTACCGGCGACTCTCTCGTGATCATAATGAGACCTAGCCTCAAACAGCATGTAGGGCTATTACCGGATGATGTTTCCCGGGGCCCGAAGCTGTCTAAATCCTTTCTCTTGTGTTGCGTCTCTCGATTCCGCTCAACCCCTCTCAAGCTACTACAAAGATGCGTTGGCCTCACGACTAAGTCCTCACACTAGGACATCTGCCGTGACAATTCCACGACAGTTGACGCCCACCGTGGGGCTCGCGCATGGTGGTGTTGAGTTCTTGGAGGGCGCTATCCCAGGGATCGAGAAGCTCCGTCTGGCTTATTGAAGAAGTTTTGGCCGGTTCGTCGGAGAGTTCCAGCTAGCTCGTCGAAAAATTTCCATAGGGCTCATCAAAAAGTTCCGCCGGCTCGTTGGAAGGTTCTAGCTGGATTATTGAAAAGTTCCGAGCACTTCGACATAAGGTTCCATCTGAATCACCAAAAGGTTCCGATCGCCTCGACGAAAAGTTCTGTCCGAATCCCCAATGGGTTCAAGCCGAATCGCTGAAAGGTTCCATCCGAGTCGATAAAGAGTTCTGACCTAGATTATGAAAAAAGTTTCAGCCGGATTATCAGGAGGTTCCGGTTCAAAAGTTTCGGATTATCAAAAGTTCCGGACGGATTATCAAGATGTTCCGGTTCAAAAGTTTCGGATTATCAAAAGTTCCGGACGGATTATCATGAGGTTCCGGTTCAAAAGTTCCAAACGGATTATCAAGAGGTTCTGGCTCAAAAAGTTCCGGCCGGGTTATGTGGAGACCTCAGGCACTAGAAGACACAGAACCAATCAACTCTTCTGTCAAAAACAAAAGCAGCACTATGCATTATCCAGTGTCAGTATCCGGCAAAAAATACTAGGTGTTATTTTTCCTATGTATTTTATCAGTACATGTTAATTCATCCAACAACAATTACTCTAGTCTGTAATGTTTTTACGCAGGGCAACTATTAAAAAAAGGGTGGGGGTATACCACGGATGCATGTTCGGCTGTGCCGCAAGGCTTCACGGACAAGCGTGTCAAGGTCCGGTTTACATCAACGTGCCGGCCGACTCGCCCATCGACGCCGCATTACAACGCCACAAACGACTCGCCCGCCCGCCCTCGCGACCGGTTCACGCGTCCGCATCGGCTTACAATGAGGAGGACAATTTGCTCGTCCGCACTGGCTTATAAACGCCGCGGTCGATTCATCTGTCTGCTCCCGCGGCCGATTCACCCGTGAGGGATTTCAGTTTCACCTAGTGATCATCATATTCATGGCGGATTATTTTTTGGCCTAAACACATCAGGTGATGTCCATCTAAAATATATTTTATTAGCACATATTATTTTTGTCAAAGATCAGTTTATCTTTGCCTTGGTCTGCAATATTGTTATGCAGGACAATTATTCACTGCAAAAGCTATGGTTGCGTCATGGATGTATAACTCGCGCCACCACTATAATGCGCTAGTATTTTACCATGCCATCAAGATTGATGGATATATGTGCAAGCCGCCATTCTGCAGACCGTTTTACATCAATATGATGTGGCTAGCTCGCCCGTCCATGCCGGTTTACAACGCTGCGGCCGATTCATGTGTCCGTGCTGCCTCTGAAGCCACGGTCGTCTTTGTCGTCCATCTCCCGAGGCTTGGTCTACATCAACACATCGGGCCGCATCTGTTTACATGAGCTGTTTATTGTGTATAAAGCCAGTCACTACTCGGGTAGCCCTGTTTTCTTTCAAATTGGAGGCAAATTATCATCAACCACCGTTTGCACTGGATGGCTCAATGAGCAGGCACACAAGTCGCTGCCACTGCAGTTTGGTTATCTTCAAATAGCCAGTTGGAAGGAACCATTGGCCGAGTTGCTGACACAGCTCATAAGGGATCATTTATAACCCGCCGCAGTCACCTCAACCTTCTGTGGATTCACATCGTGCTATCAACACCAATGATATACAACTTATGCCGGTTTATATCACGGTCAAATATGGAGAATCTCAAGCCAACTCCTCGAGTCACCTTGAGACTCGGGGGCTACGATGACATGACTCAGCAAATCTTGCCAGTTTCAGCAAATTTAAGAACCCCAGGACGATGGAGGGAAACATAACCGGTCCCGGAGGCTACTGTTATATTGATGAAAATTTAAAGGTCGTCAGAAAATTTCTGGCTTAGAAATTATATAACATTTACAAAATCCTGGCTCAATGAAGAAGTTCCAGGTCATCAGAAAGGATTTCGGTTTAAAATCCGATTCAAGGGAAATCTGTTCTCCCACAAAGCTCTGAAGCTCTCAAATTCGGTTTAAAAATGTCCAGTTCAAAAAGGAATTAACTTCTCTCAAGTTCGAGTTTAAAGGCCATCAGAAAATTTCCGGCTGAAAATGAAGATTCCGGCTCAAAATCCGGCTCAAGGGAAAGATGTTTCCCATAAAGCTTTGAAGCTCTTAATATCCGGTTTAACATCCGGTTCAAGAAGAAATATCTCTCGCGGAAGTTCGAGTTCTCAGAAAAGTTAAAGGTCGCCGAAGAGGACCTGTTGCCATGATGCGCGGTTCAAACATGGGTTATCCTGCCTTATTGGCATATCATATTATTGATCACATGGGGGCTTCTGTTTATAAAGCGGTGTTCTGATTACATATTGATCTGGCTATCAAGCCAATATTATCATAAGACCACAGCTCTGGTTACTTCGGTAATTCGGCTATCAAGCCAATATTATCACAAGGGGCCAAAGAGAGTTTGTTGCACAACACAGCTCAAACATGGGTATCCCTTGAGCATAGCTCACAATATCACTTGGGGGCTATGTTCGAACCATAGTCACACCTCTTGATAGGCTTAAGGCCACCAGGGAAATCATTTGGGGGCTCTGGTCGTATCCGAACCATAGTCACACCTCTTGATAGGCATAAGGGCAGGGAAATCACTTGGGGGCTTGGTCGTATTCAAACCATAGCCACACCTTTTGATCGGCGCAATGCCACAATTATGACTACATGGGGGCTCTAGTCGTATCCGAACCATAGCTTAAACCCTCTTGATCATACATATACATCATCATATATTGCATCATACATTGCATCATCATTACATCATCATAGCATGTATCATATGTGCATGGATATACTGGTGTTCATTAACCCGGCTTGACTTTCAACGGCAAGTTGTTTGTACATGATCACTTATAATCCGTCGCTTATTAACCCGGTCTGGTTTTGACTATAAGTCGCCAGTGTTATATATGGATAATCCGGTGTTTATCACAACCCGGTACGGTTTTATTATAAACCGGCACAATATGGAAGGAGTTATCAGTACTCATGATTAGGGTTATCGCCCTTACTACAAAAGTTGGTCAACCAGCGATGTGATTCAATGTCACATGTATCATTTATTTTCATATTTGATTACCTTTTTACAGCCTTGGTTATAAACCCGGGTTATATGTTGGGCATTATGACCCGTCCGGCAGTAAACCGCAAGGACACATTAAATTTGTTGTATGCAGAAATAGGTTGAATAAAGCATGATTATAAATCACCGGCGTTTATTAACCCGGCCTGGCTTTCGACTATAAGTCGCCAGTATGATGATAAATTATCCAGTGTTTATTAACCCGGAATGGCTTGGAATTATAAGTCGCCAGTATATATTTGGATTGCGCCATTGGAATCATGCGCTCATAAATCATTGGATTATATTATTCAAATCTTCAAATAGCTAACATGGCTGGATTTTATTATGGTTATCAATACTAGTATTATGATCAAGGTTTTCAAAGTCGCTTTAGCACAATGGCTATCATATTATCAATGGATACGATTTATTCTACAATGGAGGGAATAGTCCCGAGTCACTGCAGGCTTAGGACCCGGCACTTGGGGGCTACATTATTCAAATGGAGATTATATCAAATATGCAAGTCTCATGTTGCTGCAAGCGTGCACCATGACACTTGGGGGCTAATGCAAAGCCATTTTTATTGGCCTTATTGAAGACCCGACTCATCACATCATAATGAGCCGGCCCTTGGGGGCTACCAATTGCTCCTATCAATGATTCAAGGTACAAAAGTCTTAATCTGTTATATTCAAAGGTCCAATGTTCAGTTGGTAAAACACAAAGCTCTTAACCTTGTGGACGTGGGTTCAAGCCCCATGGTGGAGTTACATCATATGATGTTATTTTCAATGAAGCGTGATTATATCTATAAAGTCCCTACTCATTATTGCATAATGACCCGGCCCTTGGGGGCTACACTGGTTGAAGTTTTTTGAGCATCAAGCAATTACAAGTCCCAGGTTGCTACAAGCATGACAACCCGGCACTTGGGGGCTACATATGTGGAATATTCAGTTGTGACTAGTGACTGAGATGAACAATCTGGAGTTCTTCAGGGTTGCAACATTTATATTGAAACAAGTCTTAAGCTATCACTATGTTCTCCTCTTAAGACTTGGGGGCTACAGGTAATATGCATATATAGGAGGAACATCTTCAAATTCTCAGTTTTGGGCAAATTAGGAAGATTAATTGTGTGACCCGGCGTTGTCAACAATCATAACTCGGTGTCTATAAATGGTCATGACCTAGGATCATCAGTTTTTATAACCCGGCAATTTTGGCAATGATAAACCGGCAAGTTCTACATTTTCAAACCAGCTGAATATCAGTTGAATATTTGAAGACCAATATTTTTGTTAAATCAGAGCATTGAAGGCCGACTCAAATGGATTCTTTATTAACAATATTTATTCTACAAGCAAATTGATTATGAAGCTGGTCTATTGACTCAAATTTTCTAGAAAGAGGAAATGACAAGGACTTAAGGATGATCAGGTGCCGGTTTACAAGAATTCCATGGAGGAATCTTCCCACAAGTGGAGGTCTTGTTACTCCTATGGAGTCTTCCCCTCAAGAGGCCTTGATCTCCACTAAGGGAGCAAATCTCCATGTAAGAGTAATCCCACAAGGGAGGTACATGAGCTAAGCTCTAATGTCTAGTCATTTCTTAGCTAACCCTAGATCTGAGGCGGGGCAGAGGTATATATAGGTCCACTCACGAAGGGTAAGTAGGAAAGGAAGATACACGGGTTGGGCCCATCTTAGTGCATGCAGGCAAAGTCGGATAGTCCAACTTAAGCCTGATAGCCTGACATGTTGGAGGTTCTAACCCCATGTCCGACCCAAAGTCTGACATGGTCTAGAGAGCAACGCCAAGTCGGGCTATCTGACATGTCAAACATACGGTTGGACTGTCGGGCCTCACTGGCCTCCGGGCACCGTCTTCGCGCTCCGGGCCGCCGTATTCGTGGTTCCTTCTTCGCTTCCATGCTTCCCTCGTTGATGGTGTAGGCGCTCTCTTGTGCTTGACCTCCTCCATTGCATGCTCGTCATTGGGCTCAAACCTATAGGCCCACAACATAGGAGAGTCAAGTAGTATACTGTGAGGGCACTGGCCTATAAGATCGAACCCACCTCATCTAATAGTGGTCCCATGATCGGTGTGCCACTAAGTACAATGAACCGATATCACAAGCATACATCCATTACAACACGAATAAGTCTTACATAGAGATGACCATCATGGTCTAGTCTTACATAGATAAGCCATAAAGGCAACTCCAGAAGAAATACTGCAGCAGAAACATCGACGGTAGCTTGAACTCACGTAGTAAGCCATAACCTACATGCAAGCTGACTGGGGAAGCGGCCTAGTTCGTAGGGGCGTCGTCGAAGAACTCATCTTCAAAGCTAGTGTCTTCCATTCCTGGCTAAGTTAATAGCCAGGGACAAGCCAGGTGAGTACATTTGAATGTACTTGCAAGCAACCCAAAATATGTAATAGCAGAATATTCATGCAAGGTTTAGTACAATGAAAGCTCTACACTATGTTTAGCAATTTGTGGAAAGCTAACTTTCAAATGCTCATGACCTATGTTTTGAAAACAACGAGGCCTCGTGGTCCGAAGAACCACGGTGATATAATAGCTTATGTTGAACATCAACTTGGTCATCTCATCTCATAATTCTTGGTACCGCGTACCGTCATTTCCATCATCATCTTTCTCATATCATCACCATTCTCATCATCATCACCAACTTTTATGGACATAGTCTAAGCATGGTCATTCCAACTGTCCTTAACCGAGGACAACGACTATTTGAATAGTTTTGCACTCTACAGAGGTTGCACACTTTACCTACAAGAATCAGGGAACTTCCGTGTCTACCACGACATCTCATTGTACAAACTCACTTTGTACCTGAGATAAGCACCCGATCATTACCTTTTCCCAGATGACACTAATAGAGAGTCCACTCGATTGGTACCTACCCCTTGTCCAACACTTCTCATCATATCATAGCCTTGGCTTCTGAGGTGCTACCTCAATTGTCAACATATCACACACACATGAGGGTACCAACGGTGTGCCCGATGCGAGTAAAAACCATGATAAGCCGCCTTAGTATGTCGAGAGCGACTCCATATCGAGAGTGAGTACGTCCACTCCCGTCACTAGTAATGTGGGCACTCTACTAGTATCGAACAAGGTAACGTCTGTCCCATACCAGGGTATCGTGGTTGCGCTAAATGTTGGGCTGACGGTCACATGCTTAAGTCTAATCCTTTATGAAAACCTTCATTTACTTCCTCCCTCGGGCACCAATGTCATCCGACGGGGTTTTCATAAAACTTTTGAATAAGTTTGTTTTGTGTCCAACCTACATCTTGCTACCCATTTTGCATGGCTAAGCAACTACCATAGCATAGCTATGCCCACCAAGTGTTTCCCGGGTTGACAAGGACAAGTATTATCGGCAGCTAGGGTAACACATATAACATGCAAGTAGGATCAACTAAACTAGCAATGCATTTAGTCATAGTTTCCAATGCATGAAAATAATTCTACTCAATGAGAAAAATATATGGGTGATCAACATGGTCAAAAGGTTGCTTGCCTGGCTCAGAAAAGTCTTCAAAAGCTTCTGGTCCTTGTCCGAATCCTTCGTCTACATTGTTATCTAATGCCAAAACTTAATACATTAAGCAACACGACATAGGGCAGAAACGTAAAAGTGCTCTAAAAATATTGCTTCTACTTTTCTAGGACTTCTTTGGTTATATGAAAAATAACCAAGGTGAACCTACCGATTTTAGAGCTATAGGGATTTTTGGGCAACTCACTAAAGTTGGATCAAAGGAAGAAAGATTTGCTAAAGAGCTATATGGAAACACCTTTTGTAAAAATGAGTGGAGGCACTCATTAGATAGGTTGAGATTTTAGACACATTTAGGAGTTGGTTTCACTGGATCTGGAGTTCAAATGATTTTCCTAGGATTTGCAAATGTGACTATATATGTAGAAATGGCCTAATAATTCTCGGTGTAGAAATAGTGCATGGCAAAAATGTTCACCAAATAGGTTATGAACTTAGAAGTAGCTAGGAATTTGAATCACCAAATTTGGTGTACAAATGATTATCCTGTTACAGTATATGTGGGTTGCACCAGCCCTTTCCATCGGTTGGGACTTTTGGTTGCGTTGGCTAGTGCATGAAGCTTAACATATTCTAGGAACTTTCAAAGGTTGACTTTATATGAAAGAAAATTAGGTTTGCTATATAACAGTATAGAAAAACCCACTGGAAAAATGTGCATGTTACTCCATTCGATAGAGCATGAATTTAGGAGCATCTAGGAATTTGAAGCATCAAATTTGGATTCCATTTGAATTTCCTAGGATTTGAACAAGGTCTCTGGAATAAAGAAAAAGAAAAAGGGCATACCTGACTGGGCCAAAACTGGCCCGATCTGGAGCGGCAGAAGTGCGCACTGGGCGCGACTTAGCGGCGCAGTGAACTGGGTCCGGCCCAGCCGCTCGGCCACGTGAGAAAAGACCGTGACGTCGAAGGCGCATTCTTTGGAGTACGCTTCCGTCGCGGGGAGGCGGATCCAGTCAAAACCGTTTCCACTTAATGGTGTGGCCCACCCATCAATTACTAGCCGGCTGAATGGCGGGGCCCCTGGGTAGGTTCGTCTTCCTCCTCCCGCCAGAACGGAGGAGACAGGGGCCTCGGTCGGCGGCCGATGGCAGGTGCTACCGGCCACCGTTGGAAGCGCCGGCGATATGTGCGAGCTCAAGGGAGCACATCGCATCGAATGGAGGTCGAGACGCCGGCTGGCAACGAAGAACTTGATGGCGGTAACGCTCCCAAGAGGTGGTGCTCGAGCTCGTCGATGAATGGCTCGATTCCGGCTGCGGTGCTAGAAAATAAAAGTTGCATGAGATTCCTAGCGATGAGATGAAGCTATAGGAAGAGGAAGGAGGTCGAATGGTGGTCTGTATTGCCTGATTTCGCGGCGACCCGAGGCCGCGAAGAGCTGCTCGAATTCGAGGTTTTCGACGTCAATCGAAAGGGCTTTTGGTTCTAAGGTTCGATTGGGTGATTTTGAGCTGATTGGAAAAGATAGTTGGGCCCGGCGCTCGCCCGAGAGCAAGTTTCGACCTCGAGGGTCAAAACTTCAATCTAGAGCGTGCTCAAGCTCCGACCAAGGTGTTTGGGAGAGAATGAGAGCGAGAGGGGGAGAGTAAGCTTGTCTGGGGGTCTTGGGGGAGTGCCAGGAGAACGATGCATGGCTTTGGAAGAGAGGGGGAGAGTAAGCTTGTCTGGGGGTCTTGGGGGAGTGCCAGGAGAACGATGCATGGCTTTGGAAGAGAGGGGGGGAGTAAGCTTGTCTGGGGGTCTTGGGGGAGTGCCAGGAGAACGATGCATGGCTTTGGAAGAGGGAGGGATCGACAGCTGGGGGCACACGCGGCGTGTGCTCTCAGCTTCGGACACGAGTGTCCATAGAGCACAGAAGAGGTGTGGGAGAGCTGGGGCTTTGCCCAACGCCCGCGGGAGTTCACAAGGAGGGCTGTGACATGATCCTTCTGCCAGGGGTGCACTGGAGCAATGCAGGGGGCTGAGCAGTGCCAATTAGTGCACTGTTGGGTCTGACTTGGTTTGTCCAGAGTGCCAGTGAGAGAATTAAGATGTCTAGGGTGTTGCCACGGTGCTGGAATTGATGTGGGTCGACCTGGGGGTGGCTAGGTGGCAAGGCTTTGGTCTAGGGTGAGACAAAGACTGCATTTACAGTTTTACACACTGTCCAGAAGGTTAGGCAGGGGTGTTTGGACATTTCTGAGCTGAGCTGAGTGCTGGCACTTGCACTGGATGAGGATGAATGGATAAGAAACCTCTGGTAAAAATTTGAGGCAAAACAAAGTAACTTTGTTTCACAAAATTTTCAAAAGTTTCTGCATGAAATGGAAAAACAGATATTTCACTAAGCTAATGGATGATCTGGTTGCTGAAATTTGGTAGGATGGATATTTGACAAACATTTATGGCATGAATTATTTGAGAATTTTTGGAGATAATTCTCTGTGTAGAAGTTTCAAACCCTAGAAATTGGCAGAGCTGAAATTGTAGATCTAGTCAAAATTTTAGTCATGACCATGGGTTGAAACTCATATATGTGGAAAGTCTCCTGAGCCTCTCTAAATTTTCTCATATATTTTTGAAACAGGAAAATATTTTTAACGTATTAAGCACCATTTTTGGCCTTGAGAAAAAGCTGATAAAAAAGTACTACTCCCTCTGATCCATATTACTTGTCGCTCATCTAGACGTATTTCAGTGCTAGATACATCCATTTGAACGACAAGTACTATGGATCAGAGGGAGTAGTTTACTTTTGAAAATAATATTTTGGTGGTTTTGGGAAGTCCTAATCTAAAATGATCCAAATATAGCTTTGCAAAGTTTTTATTCCACCTAAATTAAGTACTTGTAGTTCAAGCCTTAACTCAGTTTTTTTTGAAATCCTAAATTTGAAAAAATACTTTTTGTAAGAAAATATTTTATGAGCTATTCCCATCGCATGATCAGTGGTAGAAGTTCGAGATGAAGTACTGGAGTAGAATAGCTATAGGATTTTTCCTAAGAGATAGAGCACCTTATGCAAGCAGAAGATCCAAGTCAATTTCAAACAGAAGAAATTCAAAAGATCCAAATTAAGAAGCAAAAATTTAAATTCAAACACCACTAAGGGTCCTAACAACACTATTAGCTCTAAGTTATGAGGAGGCAAAACTCAGGGTGTTACATATACCATCTTCGAGAGATCCAAGTAGACACGTGCAAAGGAGAAGAAATGGGATCTTGTTCCTATTCCAGAAGGAAAAAGTCCAGTTACTTGCAAATGGGTGTATAGCGTCAAGCAAACCCTAGAAGAGAAAGTAGAACCTTGGAAGGGAAAGTAGAACGGTACAAGGCGAGACTAGCGGCAAGGGGTTACAGTTAAACCTACGGGATTGACTATGACCAGACCTTTGCACCAGTTGCAAATGTGAGTACAATAAGAAATCTTATTTCTTCTGATGCTAACTTTGGTTGGCTACTGCATCAGTTGGATGTCAAGAATGGATTCTTGCATGGAGATCTTCAAGAAGAGGTTTATATGGAGATTCAACCTGGCTTCAGTAGCCCAAAATGATGTAGGGCAAAGCCCCAATTGTGCCAATTCTTCACAATTTGGAGGGATCAAGAGGAAGAACACACAAGAACTCAACAAACACAAGGGAAATTCACTAGAAGAACAAGGTCCACATCACACATGTGCTCTCCAAGCATCCAAGCAAAGAGGCTGTACTAGATCCGCAGTTAACAAAAGGAAACAAGTAGCTAGGTAAAGTTCTTCCCAAATCCCTAAGGGGAAGTGAGGTCTTGAGAGATAGATCTTCCCCAATCCTAAGGATATGGAGGTCTTGGAAAGCCCTTGGGATTCTTCTTGTAATGGAGGCCTTAGTCTCCAATGGAGAAGGGGTAGATCCGTAGATGAGCAAAGTTCTCTCAAGAAGGTCTAATATGCTTTGCTAACCCTAGAAAGCGAGGGGCTTGGTTAATATAGTCTAGGGCCAAGATGGGGGAGGTAGGAGATGGGATACATGGCTCTCGTCCAAACTGGAAAGTAGGTAGGTCAGATGTCCGGTAAGAGGCCTGACCATTTGGGTGGCAAGCTGGACGTTTGGCGGCTATAGCCGGTGCTTGGACTGGGTTGGCTCCCGTGGTGCACGCTCTAGGGGTCGTGCGTCTAGGTAGCTGGCAGGACGTCCGGCTTTGCGAAAAACCTTTTGATGTTGCATATGGGCCAGAGAGCCTTTTCGTCCAGGCTTAACCCAGACGCCCGGGTAGCTGGCCAGACGTCTGGTTGTTGTGTAGTACCTGCGACTTTTTCCACCTTCCTTCTCTTCTGCTATGACTTAGCCTTGTGTCCTCGCTTCTTCATGGTCAATCCCTTGGTGCCTGAGTTGCTTAGGGTATACGTTTGAGGTAGTAGCCATGTCTCATATGAATGTGTACAAAGTTCAAAGAGGAGCGAGTTCACCTCGATTTCAATGCCACGTTTGTGTGCTCTAGTTGTTGGCCCACTTGGCGCTTGGGATGTTGGCGTAGGATCGATGGTGATGTCCATGGGGTGCTCTGCACCATCTCCCCGCTCCCCCTTGGGGAGGATCTGTCCTCAGATCCAAAACTTCGTCACCATGGTAAGGGGCCAAGTCGGTGATGCTGAAGGTGTCGCTCACGGAGTACTTGTCGAAGGGGATCTTGATGTTGAAGGCGTCGCTCATGGAGTACTTTGTCACCATGGTAAGGGGCCAGGCCAGGAGGCCCCCGTAGGTCAGCGAGACATGTATCGTCTTGCTCAGATGTTAGTAAGGGCTCCCTACCGCAGAAGCCATCAGGCCTTGTGCTTGGTGGGATTAGGAGGTGCCGTCGTAGACCTCGTCTCACGGTTATCAATTCTGTCCTGACGTGTGCCGAAGATCTTTGTGACGTCCTCGACGGCAAGAAGAGGACCGATGCCTTCGAGGACACTGGCGTATGGTGTGCCCTGAGCAACTCTCTGATTGGCATGCTCTCACGGATTGCAAAGACAGCGAAGCCCTCACTCGTAACTGATGCCGAGCTTGCCGTGACATGGAGTGCGACACCCGACGCGGTGCGAACAAGCGCCATCTTTGCCACAGACGCAGTGGTGGCGAGGACCACGACTATCAAGACGGCATTTTGGCCCCCCTAGGGTCCAGAGTTGCAGCATGCATCCATGGGAGCGCACCCACATCCGCTCCACGCCGACAACTCAAGCTGTTGGAGCGAGAAGTCAATGCATTGCTTTCGAGTATCGAGGCATCCCCACCTCTTTGGTGATCAAAAACACTTATCACGTTCAGCCACAAAGACCAGCCCAAGAGCACGATGGGCGTGGGCCAACTCCCGTTGGTGGTCTCTCCGACGATCGACAACATCAAGGTTACCAACAAGTTGGTGGACGGGGGCGCATGCCTCTATCCTGTCACCTGCTGTCTTCGAGAAGATGCAAGTGCCCCTCATGGCGTTTGCAACCGACAAATCCATTTAGGGGTGGGTTACTATACCAATCGGACATGTGTCTTTGATGGTCACCTTCGGCACCAGAGATACCGACTGAGAGCATGGTTTTCGACATCGTTGAGCTTGGTGAGCTAGTTCTAGGATGTGGGAATCCTATCACAGGAACTCTCGACCTGAAACCACACCTTGGTGAGCACGGACCTTCTGTTCTCAAAACACCTTTTTGGATCTCCGAATTTACCTGAAAGAAAATATCCTTCCCCAACATAATGCCACTGTAGAGAGGATCGCCCGACAAGCGAAGCGTTATGCTGTGATGGATGGAGATCTCTATCGGCATAGTGCAAATCAGGTCCTCCTTGAGTGTATTTCTCAGGAAGAAGGCCGCGACCTGCTCGTGGATATCCTTGGAGGCGAGTGCGGTAGCCACGCATCATCATGCACGCTGGTCGGAAGGCCTTCCGGCAAGGCTTCTACTGGCCAACCATCCTCCAGGATGCCATCGAGCTAGTTCAAAGCTACGAGGTTTGTCAGTTCCATGCAAAGCGGGTTCGTCAACCCGCTCAGGCTTTTCAAAACACCCCCCTCTCATGACCCTCCGCAGTTTGGGGATTGGATATCTTGGGGCCATTCCCCTGAGCAGTTGGGGGCTACAAGTACCTTTACGTCGCCATTGACAAATTTACCAAGTGGACTAAAGTCGAGCCCGTCGCCAAGGTCACCGCGAATACGGCGACCAAACTCTTCATAGGAATTGTGTGCTGCTTCGGGGTACCCAACCATATCATTACTGATAACGACACCCAATTCACCAGCGCCACGTTCACTTAGTACTGTGTGGAGCTTGGGATCAGGCTGTGCTTTGCCTCCGTCGCTCATCCACGCAGCAACGGGCTGGCAGAATGAGCTAACACACTGATCCTTAAAGGGCTCAAGACTAGGACTTTTAACAAACTCAAGAAAAGAGGCAGGCGCTTGTTCGACGCGCTCCCTTCAGTGCTATGGTCGATTTGGACGACCTCGAGCAGAGCTACAGGCGCTGCGTCAATTAGCTAAGGTAACTACATAATTGCGGTGTTGGTAATTGTAACTTGGATGATGGGTAACTTTTTTTGAACAGTAACTTGGATGATTGGTACTATACTAGTGCTATGATGGTTACTATACCATAAACAACTGGGTGGCTGTCGGTGCCATGTTGATACCTGGAAACCTAGGCAACTGGATAATCACATTCATTTGCCATGGTGTTGTAACTGCAACGGAAGTTGGACATCTATATTTATATCAACGGAAGATGGGTGGCAACTCTAACATGAACTACGGGTTAATTACACAATGCTTTGATGATAATTGTAACCCGAATAGCCGGGAAACTAAAATCAGTGCCATGGTGGTAATTATAATTATAGAGTTCAATAACTGTAATTTTATGATGATAACTCTGAAATGTAGATAACTACATCATTTTCATTGTGGTAAGGTAACATAGGTAATTGGTAACTATATCACAGGAACAATGGTAACTGAGGTGGGCTACATCAAAATGCAATGGTGGTAACTGGACCTATACATGCTGTGCCTACTATGGGGCTGGGAGATGGCACCCCATGAGATCGGAGATGGCGCCGGCTTGGCGAGGATGTGGGTGTGCGGTTTGAGCTCGATGGCGACACTGTGGCCCACTTGGATGGGGACAACAGCGGTGCGACGTGGATGGTGGCATGGGTATGGCCGTGGTTCGTTGGAGGACAGGAGGAGACGGTGCTACCGCGGACGGTTGCCGGATTTTGGGTAGATGACCCATGGTTGTGGTGCTGCGTGGCCCGGGAGAAGCGCTGGTGCGAGCTGACTCCGCCACGTTGTGTCGCGTACGTGGCCACGCGGGATCAGTGCGGGGCAGTGCCTTGGCGGAGTTCGACTACGCCGACCGCCGACATGGTGGTGATGGGGAATCAATATGACAGAGGGGTTCGAGCGAAAGTACGGTGCGCCTGTTGGGTCCTGGGTGGCTGGGTTAGCGAAGGGAGATGAAAGCGATAGGAGATAGAATCGGGCGAGGCACACGTACCATGATCGTGAACAAACGGTAGATGAAGTGTTTGAGCGTAACACTAGGAAAGTTTGTAAGTTACATATCTTGTTCTTTCGCAGTCAATGCTCAATTGTCTCTAGATTATCTTTCCATATTTAGTGCAGATTTTTTTTTAAATCTGTCTTATTTGCTTAATGTTTTGTGTGAGAACAACATTGCATTGCTTGTGATTTCTCCATACCCAAACTACATTCCATTGACTTTGTTGTACTTCTTATCTCAAGAGCAGAAGGTTAGTTTAGCTCGAAGATTTGCACTAGTTCCCTTGGGCCCACCACTGTTGACGTACAAGAGCAACTGCAAAGCAATGCTGACTGCTGTTGATGGTTCTGTTCGATTGCTGGTCGATCGGCCGTACAAAGCAGGAGAACCAATAATTGTTTGGTATTATGTTTGCTTCAGTGCATTGATCTTGTCCTCATTCATTATATTTGGTAATTAGGATGCTGATTTATGTTGTAGACAGATCTCATGTACTGTTCTTGTATGCAATGATTTTAAATATATAATTATCCAGGTGTGGGCCTCAACCAAACTCCAGGTTGCTTCTCAATTATGGTTTTGTTGATGAAGACAATCCATATGATCGCATAGCAATCGAGGTGGGATTTCTAAAACTGTTTTACAGTCCTTATTTGGTTGTTGTAACCAAGCCTAAATTATTATCACAGGCATCCCTAAACACTGAAGATCCTCAATACCAAGAGAAGAGAATGGTCGCTCAAAGAAATGGAAAGCTTGCTATCCAAAAATTCCAAGTGGGACTTTCAATTCCTTTTTCCTATTTAGTTGAGAGTAGAATGTGTTGAATATTGATATGCCTCACTTTTCAGGTCTGTGTAGGCAAAGAGAAGGAAACTATTTCTGAAATGCTGCCATACTTGAGACTAGGATACATTTCAGATCCAGATGAAATGCAATGTATACTTTCGTCAGAAGGTGATACATGTCCAGTAAGCCGGCTTACCATCCTTGACGTTGCAACATATTGCATTTGATAAATTACTATCTGATCTCTAGATTGTCGTGAATGGTGTTTGACCTATATGGGGCAGTTCCTGTTATTTCATATCAAGCTTGACTTGTATCTCAGGTGGTTTACACATAGGCTCACTTTAGTTAACCGTGGCCGAGCAAAGTGAACACCCGCTTAGATGTTGTCAAATATCGTGAAAAAAATATAGGAGCAACATGATAACAATGCAACACCGTGCATCATACGTTTTAAAAAAATACGACTCCACGTGGTCTCAGCAGATTTGCAATATATACAAAAGAACAAGGCTTTTTGGCTTCTTGTTTGTAACCCTTTGAATTCACCTTCTGTTTGCTTAGGTTTATATGAGGCTTCTATTTGGAAGGTTCGGTTTAGATTCTCAAGTTGAACAAAGTAGTATTCCCTAAAGTAACCAACCCGTTCATGACCTGCATAGTGCTTATAATAAGTCTTTAAACTGGTGCTAGGCTAAGCCCTTGATGTAGAGAACTGGCTTGGTTTTGCAAAAAATTCAAAATACGTATTTTCCCTTTGGTTGAAATTTTAGCGAGAGATTGAAGACAGCTCAACATGTAATCTGGAAATTGGTTTTACTTTTGAAGCCTTTTCTTGGCATGCTCAAGATCCTAGTCAAGTAAAGGTTTCCACCTGGTTTTTTGTACTGGATTATATCTGGTCGACATTAACCATATATCACTGAAACAAAATGAGCGGTGGCTGGGACACTAGCATCATTTATCTGCATTACAATGGGTGAAATTAGGGATATACTCAATGATCTATGTGACTTCTTATCAATGTAGAGAAAAACTGCTAACCAAGATATGTTCTGATAATAGGATTATGGCACGATAGTTTGTATAAAATGCGACATTTCACCTAAAACTGCTATTCTTTAGGTTAGTCCATGCTCAGAGCGAGCTGTACTTGACCAACTTGTTGTCTACCTGAAATCAAGATTGGCTGGTTATCCGACTACTTTGGACGAGGATGAAGCAATGGTAACGAGCCGTGGGTTCTTGTGTATATATTTTCCTCATTTCTCTGTTACATTACTGAACTGCTTTTGTGTTTGCCAGTTGGCCGAGGGCAGTTTGGAGCCAAAGAAAGAAGTTGCCACTAGACTTGTAAGGTTAGAGAAGAAAATGCTGCATGGCTGTCTTCAGGCTGCTAACGAGTTCATAAGTGGCTTGCCTGATCATACCGTATCACCTTGCCCTGCTCTATATGCTCCTGAATTGAAATAAGGTATCATTGGCAATGCTCTATATGCTTTTATAAAGTTTGTTATATATCACCACAAATTATGTTGGATATATGTATACAATCTGGTTCATTTAAATACCTCCCAGAGTACTGGATCTTCCACAAGATCTTAAAGGCAGTGTGAATTTTGGCTTAGTTTTCTGCTGCAAAGAAAAAGTGTGAGTTTCTCATGTAAAACCTGGTGTCAGACCAGCTCGTCTGCTTTCTCCTTTGTTCTCTGTATCACACTCCTAATGATTCTTCCTCTCATCACCGTGGCCATTCCCAGAAGACACTTCAATGATGGGCTTGTTCATGCTGAATGCACCAAGACACAGAAAGTTCTGGCACAAATGGCCTTGTGAAAATGCTGGACACACCCTCTGTAACTCGGAGCATCTTGTGCACTGTGCTAGCCTGCAACGTCACCACCTTGTTCGTACAAATCAAATAAAGATTAGCTCACCCAAGAAGCTAGATAATTTCTTATAAGACAAAGTACCGCAGGTCTGACCAAGAAATGGAGAACAAGAAACCATCAGCAACACTCATATATCTATTGTGATTCCGAGTTGTGTAACCACGTATATCATGGTGGACGGGGTCTCCTCCCCATCAAACACTGCAACTGTTGGGTGGATGGCAACATGGCGTCATCACAGCAGATACACCTGTCACTCTCTCGTGACAGGAAAGGAGGCCAACACATAACCAGCTTACATCATGGAAGCATTGGTGTTGGAGAGGTTTGGGAACTAAAACGCTGCTCCTACCGTGCATCTAACACCCCATCACTCTCCCTCCCCATCACCATTGTTCCCCTATGCTCCATTGCTTACGCAGGAGCAATGCCCTGCTCGCCATCCTCCCTTTCTTCCTCCTGAGCCGCAAACTTTCCATCGAGCACCTTGTGTGCATGAAACCGACGCCACTCAACCCTTTCTTTCCACCTCCACCTAGCGGTTTCTCGCACCAACGTGCTCCCACGTCTCAATGCCCGATGTGCGTCTCTCTATCTGTTTCCTGTGCTACTCGCCGCTCTACCGCCAGAGCGCATGTATGCGGGCGAGCCTGTTCTCGGCACTCCCATCTCCACCTTGCCGGGCCAGCGGTGAGCTTTCCTGCTGCCTCCCCTTCGCTTCCTTTGCATATTCCGCAGCCCCTGAGTACGTCCGCATCGCCGCGGCATGCTGTCTTTGTCGTTCATTACCATGCCGAGCTCCTTCAATGACGGCCTCCCGGCGCTTGTTGCCAGCCCTCAAAAAGCACCCCGAAACTCTCCTACCCTGCATTTATTCCTACTCCCTCTCTTAAGCTTCAAGCATGCGCAATTTTGCCCGCGAGCCTCGTCATCTTCGGCTCCGTCCAGAATCGCCGCCACCAAACCGAGCAATATCCTGTCGCTACCACGGCTTCCCTCTCCTATTCCTCCTGTCCTTGCCGCCCTTTTAACCCCACTAGCATCTTGCCCAGCTCAATTTCAAAAGAAAAGGGCCGCGTATGTGATTCCGTCAAGCTCTACCGCCGGCGACAAGGATCGGTTGATCCCCGACGACCATCGACAACCTTCACGTGCTCGCGGTGTCAAGGTGGTTACGAATCGGTCCTCGTCACTTCATGCCTCCCCTCCAATCGCATGTAGTGGAACTCCGGGAAGCCCTCGGCTGCCTCCCAGGTCTTTCGGTGCAACATACGCTGCTACATCATTGCTGACTGTGGGTCCCACTAGACAGGATTGCTGTCATAACGTCATCAACCGGCCATCACTGCCTTTGCATTACCGGCCATCACGGCCATCACCGATTTGTAAAAAGTAAATAAAAATGATACCAATTCATTAACCTAGCCCCAATTGTGGTATTTTTGTGCAATTAACTCTATATACCCAAAGCTGCAACCTCTAAGGTGGTATATACCCAAATATCTTGTATATTTTCACCCCCCCCCCCCCCCCCCCAAAAAAAAACTATTGTAGCAAGCAATCTCTTCATTTAATTTGCTGTTTTACCAAAACTAAAGATTGAGGTTATGCAGCTGTTCTGATAGGCTACTGCCAATAAATTCAATGTTCCACAGAGAAGCAAGTGTGCAGTGAGATTCAATTATTGCTAGATGGACATATCACTTCAGGACACGTTCTCTGTTAAGTGCATCATTAGAAGGTAAATTAGATAATTGAGCGTGAGTTTGAAATACCTTCAAGTTTCAGGATTTGATCTGATGTTAATATTTTTTACATATTCTTGCCAAATGTATGTCTATGATTTCTTGCCTAGATTCCAAACCTCAAATACTGAAAAACGAGTACTGGAACCCTGGCAGTTAAGGTGCGAAATTACTCAAAATGCAGTTATTTTAGTAAACTGCTCTTTAGGACACCTCTATTTTCCAGAGAAGTTATATTGCTACCAATCCTTATGGTGCTACCCTGCTGCTACTGAGGAATGGTGGCACCGCTAAAAAGCTATGAAAAGTTTGTTATTTTCTTGTATATATAGTGTGATATCCAAAATTATCCCCAGGGCCCCAACCAAGTCCTACATGCCACTCCACATAGACGGTCAACAAAAGTCATTGACAGTCAACACAAGTCAATAAAATTCCAAGCAAGTCACCTTGCTCAACAAAAGTCCAAGCAAGTCTTCATGGTCAACAAGTCAAAGGAAGGAGAGCCCATAAAAGATAAGTCAAACTAGAAGATAGAGGAGCAAAGAAGCCCAACTCAAGCGAAAAAGCCTTTCTATTTGGGGGGGGGGGATCTCCCCTTCAGGTTAGCGAGAGGCGCATGGGCTAAAGGACTAAAGATTACATAGTTCTACTCTCCCATCTCCTCTTTTGAAGGGTAGTCTTGGTCATTTATAAAGGACCCCTAGTGATGTAGGGCGGAACCCTAATGGCTGATCTTTCACGATTTGGAGGGGAATTCCCGAAGAACACGATGAACACAAGAGAGGAAAACACTCAAATCAACAAGATCCAATCACACATGTGCTAAATCCACATACACAAAGGGGAGATACAAGATCCAAAGTCAACAAGAAAGGATACATGGTAACTAGTTCATCCCAATCCGTGAGGGAAAGGTCTTGAATCCACTAGGGGGATCTTCCCTCATGAGGGGTCTTGAATCCACTAGGGGGATCTTCCCTCAAGAGGGGTCTTGAATCCATTTGGGGGATCTTTTCCTTAGGAGGTCTCGGTCTCCAAAGGAGTGGGGGATAAGTGGATGAGCAAAGCTCTATCTCTAATGAGCTATCACATTGCTAACCCTAGATGGAGAGGGGAGAGGTCTATATATATTGTTAGTACAAGTTGGGGCGAGTTGGAGGGATACATGGGCCTTTGGCCTGTTCACTGCGTGCAGACTGGGGTCGGATGTCCGGGCTGGCGGGAGCGTATTCCTGTTGCTCTCTGTACAGGAGGGGCCGGATGTCCGGGGCTGTCGGGCCAGATGTTCGATGATTGTAGGTGCTCTTCGGCTGTGCTGCTGCTGTGGTTGACATCTCCATGGGCTGGATGTCCGGGGCCTATAGCCTTTCTCCGGTTCCTCTCGTCATGCTCATTCGTCCATGTAGGACTTGTCCATCATCACGAGCATCTCCCATCTCCGGGAGAGTATTCTTGGTACCTAAGCACGCATAGCATTCTGTGTTTAGGTAGTAGCCATGTCTCATGTGGATCATACGGAATATCACTAAGGAGAGATGTCACCTCGGTCTCTAGAGCTCTTGCACGTGCTTGTGTCATCGGTCCACTTGGCACTTGGGGAGACGTAGGTAGGTCCATGGGGATGACCCTAGGATGCTCGGCATCATCCCGTCCGGAAAGATCCGACCTCGGATCGAAAACCTCATCACCATGGTAGGGAGAGAGATCCTTGACGTTGAAGACGTCGCTCACGTTGTACTTGTCTCGTGGTATGTCGATCTTGTAAGCATTATCGTTGTAGCGTGCGATCACCTTGAAGGGTCCGTTGGCTGAGGTAGTAGCTTGGACTTGCGCTCGTTGGGGAAGCGGTCCTTGTGAAGGTGTTGCCACACAAGATCTCTAATGTTGAATATCATGGGTTGCTTGTTGATGCTGAGCTTGGTCGCGAGGCGGTGGACTTGACGCTCGATTGCTTGTCTTACATCTTTATGCACCTTTTTGAGATAGCTCGCTTGTGCACTCGCGTCCATGTTGATGCGCTCTTGTAGAGGTAGCGGTAGAATGTTCAATGGGGACAATGGATTGAATCCATAGACGACCTCGAAGGGGGACTTGCCGGTAGTAGAGTGTCTTGCTCCATTGTAGGCGTACTCGGTGATGGGTAAACACTCCTCCCACTCCTTGATGTTTTTTTGATCAACACGCGGAGGAGAGACGATAGCGTTCGGTTGGTGACCTCTGATTGGCCGTCGGTTTGTGGATGGTTGCCGAAGAGAAGAGTAGCTTGATTCCGAGCTTGGCGCATAGGGTCTTCCAAAAGTAGCTAAGGAACTTGACGTCGTGGTCGACATAGTAGTCTTGGGCACTCCATGTAGGCGCAAGATTTCCCTACAAAAGAGATTTGCAACATGTGAAGCATCGTCTATCTTGTTACATGGAATAAAGTGTGCCATCTTATGGAAACGGCCCACAACAACAAATACCGAATCTTTTCCATTTGAGTTCTAGGCAAACCAAGCACAAAGTCCATACTAATATCTTCCCATGGGTGATACAGAATAGGAAGTGGCATATAGAGACCATGGTATTGAGCTTTAGACTTAGCTTTGCGACATGTAGAGCATCAGTTGGTGTAGCGTGAGACGTCACGAAACATCTTGGGCCAAAAGTAATTCTTGGAGAGCGTAGGAATGTCTTGTCGCGTCCAAAGTGTCCCATGAGTCCTCCACCGTGAGCCTCTTGCAAAAGCAACAAACGAAGAGAAGACTCGGGGATACAAAGCTTGTTAGCTCTCATTAGATAATCATCCTTTATATAATATGGCTCCCAAGTGTTATGCGTTAGACATTTTGCATAAGGAATGGCAAATGAAACATCATGCGCATACAAGTCTTTTATGTGCCCAAATTCTATGACATTCAATTCAAGTTGAGTTACAAGCATGCACTTGCGGGAAAGAGCATCCGCCACAACATTTTTCTTACCTTTGATATACTTGATGACATAAGGAAATGACTCAATGAACTCACTCCATTTGGCATGTCGCTTATTCAATTTTGTTTGACCTTTAAGGTATTTAAGTGTCTCATGATCCGTATGGATGACAAATTCACGAGGACGAAGATAATGCTCCCACACATGCAAGACTCTCACTAAAGCTATAACTCTTTGTCATAAATGGGATAGTTAAGTTGCGCTTCGGAAAGTCTCTTGCTAAAGCTATTGGGTGCTTCTCTTGCATCAACACACCTCCTATGCCATTACCACTAGCGTCGCAATGCACTTCGAAAGCTTTATCAAAATTGGGCAATGCAAGCAATGGAGCATGTGTAAGCAAATTCTTAAGCTCATGAAATGCGGTATCTTGGGATGGTCCCCAAACAAATGATGCATTCTTCTTACTCAATGCGTGTAATGGTGATGCAATAGTGCTAAAGTCCTTAACGAATCTATGATAAAAACTGGCTAGACCAAGGAAGCTACACACTTGTTGCAAGTTGGTTGGTTGTGGCCAAGTTTTAATAGCTTCAATTTTAGCTTCATCTACATGAACACCCTTAGAAGACACAACAAAACCCAAGAAAACAAGCTTGTCAACACCAAAAGTGCATTTCTCCATATTAGCATAAAGTCGCTCGTTTCTAAGAGTTTGCAAAACGACCCTAAGATGGGTTGACATGATCTTTTAGAGATAAACTAAATACAAGTATATCATCAAAGTAGACCACAACAAATATGCCAATGTATTTGCGAAGAACATCATGCATCACACGCATGAAAGTGCTAGGTGCTTTGGATAAGCCCATAGGCATTACTAACCACTCATACAAGCCAAACTTGGTTTTGAAAGTGGTTTTCCATTCATCACCCTCTTGAATGCGAATTTGGTAATAGCCACTTTTAAGATCAATTTCTGAGAAAATGGTGGCTCGGTAAGCTCATCTAGCATATTGTCAAGGCGTGGAATGGGATGCTTATAGCGAACGGTGATAGCGTTGATGGGACAACAATCAGAACACATGTGAAAAGTTCATCCCTCTTAGGCACAATAATAACCGGAACGACACAAGGACTTAAGCTCTCACGTACATGCCCATTGTCAATGAGATGTTGTACTTGCCTTTGTATTTCTTCAGGGTTGACGTGATATGGTGCCTTATTCGGTAGGGGTGCGCCAGGGACGAGGTCGATGCTGTGTTCGATGCGACGAAATGGAGGTAGTCTGGGTGGTAGTCTTCGGGATCATTGCTTCCGGAGAACTTAGGCATGGTGAACTTGAGCCTGTCGTGGCATTGTTCTTCAATGCGTGCGGGTCTATTGTGATGGCGCTCTTGCCTTGGTTGAGGGTCTTCGACCGCTTGTTCCTCGTGCTCCGCTTGATTAGCTTGACGTTGAGGTCGTGAGATTCTTGCACAATTTCTCATTTCTTGGCGCTCCTCGAGGTGTGCAGCTTCTTGTTTTTGGTTGCGTGCGCGGACGGCTTGGGTTGCTTCATTTAGAGCACGTTGGGCTTCAAGGGCTTGTTTGTCACGGCGTTGTTGCTCTTGTCGAAGGGCGTCACCATCTTGGTTTACTTGGCGTATTGGAGCTTGCTCTTGGTCCATCGCGGCTTGTTCTTGTCGACGTTGTTGTTCGCGCTCTTGAAGGCGGCCTTGCAAACCATTACCATGGAATGGTTTTTATGATTCTTGACGATCCTCATGAACTTGACGATGAGGCGAACGAGGTCTTGAGTGACTTGAATCCGAAGATGTATTCGAAGAGTGTCGACTTGACTTGCGCCGTCTTGATTATGTTGATGACGTTGTCGAGGAACGATTGATCAACAAGGCTCGGAAGTCATCCATTTGTGTTGCCAATTTGGCGTCGAGCTCTTCCATGTGGTTGGAAAGCTTGTTGTCGAGATAGTCTCTTGTTCGTCCTTTGGATTGTCGCATGTTGGTGGTGAGTTGATCGATGCGATCGCTCAATGCTTCATTCTCTTGGTGCAAAGCTCTATGCGCGCCGAATGATGAAGCTGTGTACCTAGGGTAGGGTCATGGACCTGTCCAAACTGACCTACCCAAGGACATCTCCAGAAGAGATCATCTTTCAATCTACTTGAAGGCGTCTCACTCGACAGACTTGAAGATACTCGACCAAGAAGCAATCACTCGACCAAGACCAAGCCACTCGACGGTCAGGTGGCCTAAAGGCACTCCGCATGCTAACGGTCGGTTATTAAGTAGCTTTTATGGTCATCATAGCACTTTATTACTAGCATTACCAGTAACGCCCTGCCTTAATGTACATTGAACCCTTTGTATCGTGGGCCGGCTGGGGTCTTGGCGCACTTTATATAAGCCACCCCCCTCCTCCGAAACAGGGGTTCGCACGCCTGTAATTCACACACCCATAATCCAGTCGACCGCCTCCGGGCTCCAAGACGTAGGGCTATTACTTCCTTCGAGAAGGGCCTGAACTTGTAAATCTTGCGTTCCTACAACTCCTCTATAGCTAAGGTCTTGCCTTTTCATACTTACTCCCCTACATCACTGTCAGACTTAGAACCACGACAGTTGGCGCCCACCATGGGGCAGGTGTTTTAGCGTTTTGTTGGAGGAGTTGCGATCTTTTTCGACCCGAATCATCATGGTTTTCGGCGGAGTTTTGGTGGAGGGCCGCGAGATCCGTCTCGGCACGCTCACGTTCATCGCCGATGACTCCGCGTGGCTTCAGGAGGCCCCGCTCGACGTGGACGCACTCCCTGTCCGCGGGGCAACGCACTTTAGCGCGTGCGACCGCGGCGTTCTCCTGCGGCAACCGTCGACCCCCTACCGGTCGGCTCCTGTGGTGTCCTCCCTCCCAGTTTCCCGCCGGTGCAAGCGCTCTGGTCGGCCGAGACTCCAGCGGTGGGTGAGACACGCGGTGGCACGCCAGTCGGCCACCCCTCAAGTCGCGGCGATCGAGCCCGATGAATCCCTCTACGGCCTGTTCGACCTGTCGACCGGCTCCGCAGAGACCGCATCCGAGTGCGACAGCAGCGATCCGGCGGCGGAGGTTCTGATGGTCGATGGACCTCCCAGTCCTCCCGGTTTTCCCCGCACCGACGGAGGCGCGGGTGGAGGCGACCCGTCGCGTCCTCATGAGGAATATCTTCCCGAGCCTCTCACGTCGCTGCAGAGAGAAGAACTTCGCCGCCGGAACATGGATGCATTACACACTCCTATCATTGGAGAAACCCCCGAGGCTCGCGCCTTGGAGGACGCGCGCCTGGCAAACTTGGCCGAGCGCACTCGACTGGAGAACCTCCAGCGAGCACTCGACGAGCGTGCGCGACAACGGGTTCCCGAATCCAGTCGACGTCAGCTCTTCCCGCCCCCGCAGGTACATCGAACTCCGATTCAGAATTTAGCAGCTGCAGCCCGCATAGCAGAGTCGATTCAGCCTTCCCAGTCGGAGGCTGGCAGAGGCTTGCTGTAAATCAGAGCGTTGCTCCGGGCAGCAGGAGACCAAAATTCCGCTGTTTCTCAGTCGTGGAACAGGATTCACAGTAGATCCGTTGCCGCAGACACAGTCCAGTCGGCTCATAGCCCAAGATTGCCCCCGAGGCGTGAAGGACGTGGGGACCGGCATAATCAGCATGGTAACCATGAGCAATATGATCACCGATTCGATCGTGATGATCGACGTTGAGTGCCCACCCCTCCCCCGAGGAGCGGGTCGTATGCGCCTCGACAACGGGATGTTAGGCGCCCTCGTAGTGTTGGGCAAAGGATTCCAGTCAACTCCAGAGAGCCAGGCTTCGATGCGAGATCCATTCTCGTTCAAGGTTTGGTTGACAGGAACAGAGCTCATCGGGAAGGACAAGACAGAGATGCTCCTACCAGCAGCAGAGCACATGTTTCGGGGCCAGAGTGCTTTAGTAGTGCCATCAGGGCCGCTGTGATTCCTCCCAACTTCAGGTTGGCGACTGGAGTCAGCAAGTTCACTGGCGAGTCCAAGCCCGATACTTGGCTTGAAGACTACCGAGTGGCCGTCCAGATTGGCGGCGGCAATGATGAGGTGGCCATGAAGCACCTGCCTCTCATGTTGGAGGGCTTGGCCAGAGCGTGGCTGAACCAGTTAGTACCCAGCAGCATTTACACTTGGGAAGATCTTGCCCGAGTGTTTGTCACCACATTTGAAGGAACATGCAAATGACCGGCAGGGTTGACGGAACTGCGGTCCTGCGTGCAGAAGTCGAATGAAACCTTAAGGGATTACATCCAGAGATGGATCACGTTGCATCACACGGTAGAGAATGTGCCTAACCACCAGGCAGTCTGTGCCTTAAAAGAAGGCGTCAAGTACAGAGAACTGAATCTGAAATTCGGTCGAATCGGAGATATGTCTCTGAACCGAATGATGGAGATTGCCATCAAGTACGCTAATGGAGAAGATGAAGATCGACTTCGGAGTGGCAAGCTGAAGTCAGTCGCCCAAGAAACCGGAGGAAATTCCAATCGGAAACAGAAGCGGAAAGCCGAGCCAGCTGCTCCTGGGGAAGCTTTGGCTGTGACTCAAGAAAAGTTTAAGGGGAAACCCAAAGGACCTTGGAACCCCAAGAAAGTTAAAGACCAGGACGGAAATGACGTGTTGGATTTTCCGTGCCTCGTCCACATCAAGAAAGATGAAGAGGGTAATTTTATTTACCCAAAACACACCACTCGACAGTGTCGACTCTTGATCCAGCAGTTCCAGGGCAAGCAGCCCAAAGATAAAGAAAAGGAGTCAGACAGAGTTGAGGACAAAGAAGATAGCGACGATGGATACCCCTAAGTCAATTCCACCCTAATGATTTTTGCTGATGTTGAGAGCAAAAGTCGACTGAAAGTCATCAACCGAGAGGTGAATATGGTTGCTCCGACAACACCAAGTTATTTGAAATGGTCTCAGACTGCCATCACGTTCGACCAGTCCGATCACCCAACGCATATTGCCATCCCTGGGAGGCAAGCTCTGGTGGTCGACCCAGTGGTTGAAGGCACTCGACTGACCAAAGTCTTGATGGACTGGCTGTGGTTTGAACATATTATATGCTGAGACGTTGAAAGGGATGGGCATTCCGATGTCCAGACTCAGTGCCAGCAACATGAGTTTCCATGGGGTCATTCCTGGGAAGAAGGCTGAATCACTCGGCCAGATTGCTCTTGATGTGGTTTTCGGTGACTCCAAGAATTACCGCAAAGAAAAGTTGACATTTGAAGTTGTAGACTTCCAGAGTGTCTACCACGCTATTTTGGGCAGGCCGGCTTATGCACGCTTCATGGCCCGACCATGTTATGTGTATCTCAAATTGAAGATGCCTGATCCCAAAGGTGTGATCATTATTACGGGCAATCGGAAGAAAGCGGAAGAATGTTTTTAGAAAGGTTCGAAGATTGCTGATGCTCAGATGGCAGTGGTGGAGTTGCAGGAATACCAGAAGACTGCAGACCCGAGTGATTTGTTGCGAGCCAAGCCCGCCACAGAATCGGCTTTTCAGTCGACTGGCGATACGAAGACAGCTCACATCCACCCGACCGATCCCGGTGCTGCTCCGACTCATATCTCGACAACACTCGACTCCAAATAGGAAGAAACGCTCATCCAGTTCCTCCGTGAGAACTGGGACATTTTCGCATGGAAGCCTTCTGACATGCCAGGTGTTCCCAGGGAGCTGGCTGAGCATCGCCTGAGAGTCGACTCAAAAGTAAAACCTGTCAAGGAACATATCCGGCGGTCCGCCGTCCAGAAGAGAAAGGCCATTGGCGAGGAGGTGGCTCGGCTCTTAGCAGCGGAGTTCATCCGAGAAATTTACCACTCCGAGTGGCTCGCCAACGTTGTTATGGTCCCCAAGAAGGACAAGTCACTTCGTATGTGCATTGACTTTAAACATATCAATCGGGCCTGTCCGAAAGATCATTTTCCTCTCCCCCGCATCGATCAGATAGTCGACTCAACTGCGGGATGTGAGCGATTGTCTTTTTTAGACGCCTATTCCGGGTATCATCAGATCCGTCTGTACGGACCTGACGAGATCAAAACAGCTTTCATCACTCCATTCGGGTGCTTCTGTTATGTTACCATGCCATTCGGCCTCAAAAATGCCGGGGCCACATTCATGAGAATGATTCAGAAGTGTTTGCTCACTCAAATCAGTCGAAATGTGGAGGCGTATATGGATGATATTGTGGTCAAGTCACAGAAGGGTTCCGACCTGCTGACTGACCTTACTGAAACCTTTGCCAACCTCAGGAGGTATGATATCAAGCTTAATCCATCAAAGTGCACATTCGGAGTTCCTGGCGGAAAATTACTCGGTTTTCTCGTTTCCGAACGGGGAATCGACGCCAATCCAGAAAAAGTCGGCACTATACTCCGAATGAAAAGTCCTGTGCGAGTGCATGACGTCCAGAAGCTTACTGGTTGCTTGGCCGCTTTAAGTCGATTCATATCTCGTCTCGGTGAAAAGGCATTGCCCCTTTACCGATTGATGAAGAAGTCTGACAAGTTCGAGTGGACTCCTGAAGCTGATGCAGCGTTTGCAGAGCTCAAAGCTCTGCTCCCCACCCAGCCGGTGCTTGCTGCCCCAATCAGTAAAGAGCCTTTGCTGCTTTACATTGCAGCCACGGGACAAGTCGTCAGTACGGTACTTACGGTCGAGCGGGAAGAAGTAAAAGCCTTCAAAGTTCAGCGCCTAGTATATTATATTTCTGAAGTTTTGACCCCGTCGAATCAAAGATATCCTCATTATCAGAAGCTTGTATACGGGATTTATATGACCACAAAGAAAGTTGCTCATTACTTCTCTGATCATTCCATTACAGTCGTCAGTGACGCTCCATTGTCAGAGATCCTGCATAACAGGGATGCAACCGGTCGAGTGGCAAAATGGGCGATTGAACTCCTTCCTTTAGATATCAAGTTTGAGGCAAAGAAAGCTATTAAGTCCCAGGCAATCGCAGATTTCGTCGCCGAGTGGATTGAACAGCAGCTGCCGCCTCAGGTTCACTCGGAGCATTGGACCATGTTCTTCGACGGTTCCAAGATGCTGAATGGTTCCGGTGCCGGAGTAGTGTTGGTCTCCCCTAGAGGAGATAAACTCAGTTATGTTCTTCAAATCCACTTTGATTCCTCCAACAACGAGGCAGAATACGAAGCACTTTTGTATGGGTTGCGCATGGCCATTTCACTCGGCGTCCGTCGCCTCATGGTCTATGGCGACTCAGATTTAGTGGTTAATCAGGTGATGAAGGAATGGGACGTCAGAAGTCTAGCCATGACTGGTTATTGCAATGCAGTGAGAAAGCTGGAGAAAAAATTTGAGGGGTTGAGCTTCACCACATACCCTGACTGAAAAATCAAGCAGCTGATGATCTGGCAAAAATAGGTTCCAAATGAGAAGCCATCCCCAGCAATGTGTTTTTGGAACACATTCACATACCATCAGTTCAGGAGGATCCCTTCAGTGAAGAGGCCCCGCAGCCAAAAAGCGCTATGGATCCGACTGAAGTTGAAATTCCAGCTGTAGTCGACCTGATCATGGAAGTCTTGGTCATCACTTCCGACTGGACAGTAACGTACATTGCATACATCCTAAGGAAAGAGTTCTCACAGGACGAAGAAGAGGCTCAACAGATCGTCCGACGATCCAAGGCCTTTACAGTCATAAAAGGACAGTTATATAAAGAAAGCGCGACTGGAGTCAGTCAGAGGTGTATTACACCAGAAGAAGGTCCGATGATCCTTGATGATGTCCACTCGGGGACCTGTGGTCACCATGCGTCCTCTCGGACCATTGTGGCTAAAGCATACCGAGCGGGATTCTACTGGCCAAGAGCCAATGAAATGGCAAAAGAGATAGTCGACAAATGTGAAGGATGTTAGTATTACTCCAATATGTCGCACAAGCTCGCGTCAGCCCTGAAAACCATTCCACTCGTCTGGCCCTTCGCTGTTTGGGGGCTGGACATGGTTGGACCACTGAGAACAGGCAGGAGCGGCTTCACTCATGTGCTAGTAGCAGTCGACAAGTTCATCAAATGGATTGAAGCCAAGCCTATCAAGAATCTTGACGCTTGCACTGCTATCAGTTTTGTCAGAGGGTTGATATTTAAATATGGAGTTCCGCACAACATCATCACTGACAATGGATCAAACTTCGATTCTGACAAATTCAGGGCCTTTTGCGCCTCTCAGGGCACCCGAGTCGACTATGCTTCGGTCGCTCACCCCCAGTCGAATGGGCAAGCAGAAAAGGCAAACGGCCTAATTCTCAAAGGACTGAAACCCCGGTTGATGCGCGATCTGAAGCACGCAGCAGGTGCATGAGTCGACGAGCTTCCATCAGTCCTTTGGGGATTGAGGACAACCCCAAACCGATCGACCGGAAGAACTCCATTTTTTCTGGTCTACGGAGTCGAGGCAGTCTTGCCGAGTGACCTGCTTCACAACGCTCCCCGAGTCGAGCTCTACTCTGAAGATGAAGCAGAACAAGCCCGGCAGGACGCAGTCGACCTCCTGGAAGAAGAAAGAGAAATGGCCATGATCCGATCGACCGTCTACCAACAAGACTTGCGTCGATTCCATGCCAGAAATGTGAAGGGTCGAGCCTTCCAAGAGGGAGACTTAGTCCTCCGAGTGGATCAGCAGAAACCACACAAACTCGCCCCTACTTGGGAAGGCCCCTTCATAGTCACCAGAGTCCTTCGCAATGGAGCATACCACCTCTACAATGTCGATCGCCAGATTGATGAGCCGCGAGCCTGGAATGCGGAGCTTCTCCGCCCCTTTTATACTTGAATCCTCACTCGGATGAGATGTAATAAGAAAAAACTCCTGTAGTTTATTTTTCAAAGACAAGAGCGTTATAATTTTCCCAGTGATTGTTATTGTTTTCTGTTTGCGAATGAAATCCCCCAGTGGGTGGCTTAGCTGCGAATCCGTTTCGCCTAAGTTTGAAAAAATCCTACCGAGTGGAGAGCAGTCCTCCCACTCGGGGGCTTAGTTGCAGTCCAGTACTCGTCTAAGTTCTCTCACTTGAGGACTTAGCTGCAGTCAGGCACTCGCCTAAGTTTGAAAAAATCCTACCGAGTGGAGAGCAGTCCTCCCATTCGGGGGCTTAGCTGCAGTCCAGTACTCGCCTAAGTTCTCTCACTTGAGGACTTAGCTGCAGTCAGGCACTCGCCTAAGTTTGAAAAAATCCTATCGAGTGGAGAGCAGTCCTCCCACTCGGGGGCTTAGCTGCAGTCCAGTACTCGCCTAAGTTCTCTCACTTGAAGACCTAGCTGCAGTCCAGTACTCGCCTAAGTTCTCTCACTTGAGGACCTAGCTGCAGTCAGGTACTCGCCTAAGTTTGAAAAAATCCTACCGAGTGGAGAGCAGTCCTCCCACTCGGGGGCTTAGCTGCAGTCCAGTACTCGCCTAAGTTCTCTCACTTGAGGACCTAGCTGCAGTCAGGTACTCGACTAAGTTTGAAAAAATCCTACCGAGTGGAGAGCAGTCCTCCCACTCGAGGGCTTAACTGCAGTCCAGTACTTGCCTAAGTTCTCTCACTTGAGGACCTAGCTGCAGTCAGGTACTCGCCTAAGTTTGAAAAAATCCTACCGAGTGGAGAACAGTCGTCCCATTCGGGGGCTTAGCTGCAGTCCAGTACTCGCCTAAGTTCTCTCACTTGAGGACCTAGCCGCAGTCGAGTACTCGCCTAAGTTTGAAAAAATCCTACCGAGTGGAGAGGAGTCCTCCCACTCGGGGGCTTAGCTGCAGTCCAGTACTCGCCTAAGTTCTCTCACTTGAGGACTTAGCTGCAGTCAGACACTCGCTTAAGTTTGGAAAAATCCTACCGAGTGGAGAGCAGTCCTCCCACTCGGGGGCTTAGCTGCAGTCCAGTACTCGCCTAAGTTCCCTCACTTGAGGACTTAGCTGCGGTCAGACACTCGCCTAAGCTTGGAAAAATCTTACCGAGTGGAGAGCAGCCCTCCCGCTTGGGGACTTAGCTGCAGTCCAGCGCTCGCCTAAGTTTGAAACACATCCTGCTCTGCAGTAACAAGGGGCAGGTCGACCGCCACCTCCTCCTTAGGGAGCTTCGCCACAAATACAACGCACACTTCATCCTGCTCTGCAGTAACAAGGGGCAGGTCGACTGCCGCCTCCTCCTTGGGGAGCTTCGCCACAAATACAACGTATGATCCATCGCTGACCCGCAAAGACGATGAGGTGCAGGTCAACTGCTACCGTCTCCTTCGGAGCTGCGCCGCAAATACAAAGGTTGTCTCGAATAAAGAACGATTCCCACCCGACGGGGAATGCATAAAGATATTCGACGATAAACCAAGTTCGGACCACAAATCAAAGTGCTCGAGCATTCCGCCCGAAAGAGATTAACGATTACAAAAACCACTCGGCATTCCGAGGCGAATTTAAAGTGAGGCATAAAAGTTTGTTTACTCCGCAGGAGGAGGGCTGGCAGGCTCGACGAACTCATCCAGGTCGACGCCGTCGGCTATCCGAGTGGCTGCAGCAATGAAAGTCTCCATAAAAGTCCGGAAGTCATGTTTCTGGGTGTTGGCGACCTTGATTGCTGCCGGTTTGTCTTGTCGCACCTCCTTGCAGTGGACACGAACCAAAGACAGAGCCACATCAGCGCCACACCGAGCAGCAGACTTCTTCCACTCCTGCACTCGGTCAGGGATTTCATTTAGTCGAGTAATCAGGGACTCAAGATCATTTTGGAGCACAGCCTCTGGCCAAAGTGCCGGGTCGATCCGCGACATGGCAACCTTCAGTCGAGCCAAGTAGTCCACGACACCGTCAATGCGGGATTTCAGTCGGAGCAGATTCATGGCAGTTTCATCTTTCACAGGAGAATTGATTGGATCTAAACCAGGTTTGATCCGCCCAGTCTCCTCCTTGAAGTTCTGGCAAAACTCTGCATCACGATCCAAGGATAAGTCAATTTACATACGCCGAGTCGACACAAAAAAAAAATCAGTCGGAACAAAATGTGCACCTTCAAGCTTGATGAACAACTTCTTGGCAAGACTCCTCAGGTAGCTCTCCAGATCGTCCCTCCTGCGAGCAATGCTTTCCATCTTCTCGCCCAGGATGAGATTCTCCTTCTTCCAGCGCGAGCACTCCTTGTTGGCGTCATTCAGAGCAGACTTCAGCCTGGTATTCTCTTCTTCCAACTGGCCGACCGAAGCCAGTTTCTGAGCAGCTAGAGCGGTTTTGTCGTCAGCCTCCTTTCGAGCAGCATCCAAATCCTGGTCCTTCTTCGCCAGAGCTTCTCTCAGTTTTTTTACAAAGAAATGATGCCTGATTCAGAAAGAGCAGAAGAGAACTCAAGCTTAAGACAGACCAGTCGACAAATTCGTCTTACCAGTGGCGTCGTCCTTGACCCTTTGCAGCTCTGTCTTGGCCAGCTCCAAGTCAAGGTTCAGTTGGATCTGCTGTTTCTCCAAGTCAGCAAAGCGAGCTCCAAGATCACAAGATTTCTGAAATCAAAGGGGAGAAGTTATTTTTACAGCAAAAAAAAGTTACTAAGGCTACGGTCGACTGCCCGCAGTCCACCATAGCCTCGGGGACTACACCCAGCGGGTGCACTTTGCGTGCCCCCGCCGGTTCTGATCCCACTCGACCGGTCCGCCGGAGTCGAGTGCAGGGAGTAAAAAAAATATAACAGAAAGAGCTCAGACCACAGTCGACTGCCAGCAGTCGACCGCGGTCTCGGGGACTACACCCAGTGGGTGCATTTGGCATGCCCCCACCGGTTCCGACCCCACTCGACCAGACCGAGTGGAAGAGACAAACTATCAATTCGGTTTACACTCGACAAGATACAAAGACTACAGTCGACTGCCCGCATTCCACCGCAGTCTCGGGGACTACACCCAGTGGGTGCACTCAGCGTGCCCCCACTAATTCAGAGTTCAAGCAACGCACCCAATGGGTGTACTAACGCAAAGATTTTCAGAAAGGACTCTTCAGATATCATATCCTAACAGAACAAGCGGCGACCAACTAACCTAAACGTTGCTTTGGAGAGCTGAGCTGGCGTCGTAGGCGGCCTGACTGGCGTCTCGCACCATCTTCATCTTCTTCATCATGACACCCGCCTGGCGTATAGCTTCCCTGGCAGCATTCACTTCGTCTTCTAGGACATGATGGGTCGCAAAAACCGAAGGTGGGTCGACAGGGGCCTGAGCAGTCGACGAAGAAGGCAAGGCACTCGATAGTGGCACGGCGAAGGTAACAGAACCCCGATTGGCGTCGCCAGCGTCCTGAACGACTGGTTCCGCCCTCGGCGTCGACCGTAGCGCCTCTATCGTAGGAGCTTGCCTACTCTTCCTCGTCAAAGGCCTCTCGGGCTCTTCATCATCGTCAGGGAGGTCAATAACGTTGGGAGCTGTGCAGGGTACAATTGCCAAAGTCACGTCACCCAATGAAAAACGAGTCGGAAAAATGCTCAAACCCTGTCCCACTCAAACCTCGATCCATTCGGGGGCTAATGATGAAGCTGTGTATCTAGGGTAGGGTCATGGACCTGTCCAAACTGACCTACCCAAGGACATCTCCAGAAGAAATCATCTTTCAATCGACTTGAAGGCTTCTCACTCGACAGACTTGAAGATACTCGACCAAGAAGCAATCACTCGACCAAGACCAAGCCACTCGACGGTCAGGTGGCCTAAAGGCACTCCGCATGCTAACGGTCGGTTATTAAGTAGCTTTTATGGTCATCATAGCACTTTATTACTAGCGTTACCAGTAACGCCCTGCCTTAATGTACATTGAACCCTTTGTATCGTGGGCCGGCTGGGGTCTTGGCGCACTCTATATAAGCCACCCCCTCCTCCGAAACAGGGGTTCGCACGCCTGTAATTCACACACCCATAATCTAGTCGACCGCCTCCGGGCTCCGAGACGTAGGGCTATTACTTCCTCCGAGAAGGGCCTGAACTCGTAAATCTTGCGTTCCTACAACTCCTCTATAGCTAAGGTCTTGCCTCTTCATACTTACCCCCCTACATCATTGTCAGACTTAGAACCACGACACTGAATAGTTGGTTCTTGGTGACATAGTTGTTGGGCTTCTCTTCTTGCTCGATGAAGAGTGGGTTGGTAGAAGTACTTGGCCTATCCATTTTCTCAAGCAAATATGTGAGTGGAAGAAAGCAAAGAACTAGACCAAATGTACCTTATCCAATGTTGAAGATGGATCAAAGATCCCCCAATGTAGTATTATGGAAGTAGCACAATTGGTGCCGGATCTTGTCGATTCTCACACCTATACAAGTAAATCTTTTGGAGTAGCTTGGTGAGGATGGTGGCACAAAAATTATGCAATTGTTAGCAAGATTCAATAATGTTGAAAGAGATTCACAAATTCGCAAGTGAAATAAGTAGACCAATAGCAATATGTGGCACACGGAAACACACGCACGGATAGATAAATGGGGTCGTGCAACCAAGGAACGAGCTCAAAATGTGGAATCGACGGAAAATGCTCTTGTTGCACAACTCTAGAGAGAGGCTAGCACGATTGCTCAATAGGCGGATACAAGACTTATGCACAACCTATAAGAGACAAAGCGTATCGACTTTTTATCCCAAGTATGCTATGTATGTATGGCTCCCGGTGGTTCTCTCACTATGATCCAAGATGATCGAATATGACAATTTGATATGCAATGTGGGGATGCTATGGCTATTGCTTACAAGCTTTTTGTTTCCTCTTGCTTAAAAGCTTTTTGTTCTTTTGATATTGTCCTTTGGCCACTTATGCGAAATTTTTGAACCAAGGTAGCAATGATGTATATGCGAGAACAATTGATAACACAAGAGATGATACGATGATATATGCATGCAATGGAAGGTGCAGATCGATTATCACTAAAGTGCACAAGTAATGTTGCCCGGTAATACTCAAATGGCTAGTATGGATAGGAAAGTGACGCAAAAATGGGCTCGGGGTTAACAATGCAATGGCAAGGGAGAGTATACAAAGATGTCGTCGAGGTTACTGACGGTGGTTTGTCATTTGTAAGCAATGGCGGATGATGATGGAAGTGGTCGATGACGAATTCGTGGCGAAGATGAGCGGCGGTGATGTCGGTGTCGAACCGTCCCTAAGTAGCCGAAACACGTTAGGAAATAGAAACCGCAACTCAAATTCTCAAAACAAATGTGTCAAAATTGTCGGAGGTGATAGTGGATAAGCGATGGTGGTATGCGGAAGTATAGGTGGAACTCCGGTCAAAATTGGTGAAGTTGGGGAAATATGGTGGCGGTGGAGATGTTTATTGCTGCCAGGGGCCGGATGTCCAAGTCCTCTGATTCGTGGACAAACTCGATGAACTAGGTGGGAAAAAGAAAAATCAGGGCAAAAATTCGTGGAATTTCGTGGATGGAAATTGGGGAAAAGTGGAGGGAAGCTAGATCCACCAGTAACACAGCAAATCCATGGATCAAATCAAACAAAACATCACACCAACAAATCAGATTTTTTTTTTGGTAGGGCTGTTTTTGTGAGGATTTTCGAAATTGGGACAAACAAAGCAAGATTAGGCTAGAAGGTGGGGGTAGGGACTCCAAATTTGTGATCAACCATGGCTCATGATACCAGGATGATGTAGGGCGGAACCCTAATGGCCGATCTTTCATGATTTTGAGGGGAATTCCCGAAGAACACGATGAACACAAGAGAGGAAAACACTCAAATCAACGAGATCCAATCATACATGTCCTAAATCCACATACACAAAGGGGAGATACAAGATCCAAAGTCAACAAGGGAGGATACATGGTAACTAGTTCATCCCAATCCATGAGGAAAGAGGTCTTGAATCCACTAGGGGGATCTTCCCTCAAAAGGGGTCTTGAATCCAATAGGGGGATCTTCCCTCAGGAGGGGTCTTGAATCCACTTGGGGGATCTTCTCCTTAGGAGGTCTCGGTCTCCAAAGGAGTAGGGGATAAGTCGATGAGCAAAGCTCTATCTCTAATGAGCCATCACATTGCTAACCCTAGATGGAGAGGGGAGAGGTCTATATATAGTGCTTGTACAAGTTGGGGCGAGTTGGAGGGATACATGGGCCTTTGGCCCGTTCACTGTGCGCAGACAGGGGCCGGATGTTCAGCGGCTCGCGTCGGGCCGGATGTCCGGGCCGGCGGGGACCGATTCCGGTTGCTCTATGTATAGGAGGGGCTGGATTTCCGGGGCTGGGCCGGATGTCTGGGGCTGGTCGGGCCGGCGGGGACCGATTCCGGTTGCTCTATGCATAGGAGGGGCCGGATTTCCGGGGCTGGGCTGGATGTTCGGGGCTGGTCGGGCCGGATGTCTGGTGCCTGTAGGTGCTCTTTGGCTGGGCTGCTGCTGTGGTTCACATCTCCAGGGGCCGGATGTTCGGGGCCTGTAGCCTTTCTCTGGTTCCTCTCGTCGTGCTCCTTCGTTACTTGGGGATTTGTCCATCATCATGAGCATGTCGGGGAGAGTATTCTTGGTACCTAAGCACGCATAGCGTTCCGGCTTTAGGTAGTAGCCATGTCTCATGTGGATCATACGGAATATCACTAAGTAGAGATGTCACCTCGGTCTCGAGAGCTCTTGCACGTGCTCATGTCATCAGTCCACTTGGCACTTGGGGAGACGTAGGTAGGTCCATGGGGATGACCGTAGGATGTTCCGCATCACCTAGGCTATATAAGGCCCCTAATAGGCATGTAAATCATTCACTCCCTACTTGAATAAACTCAAGAGAGTCACTCTCCCCCTTCCTAAGAGTTGAGGCTCGACTGGAGGCCGGGTATCGTAGGCCGAGGGGCCTAGGTAAGGCTCGGACTAGTCTAGGGTCGTGGGACATCGGAAGCGGTAACACTCAAGTTTCTGTGTGCTGAGCACCACGCTTGATGTCTCTCCTCATAGGACATAGGTTGTGCTCCGATGAGGCGACTGAACCTATTTTTAGAAAGATTGTTGTATGAGTGTACGACAACCTTTGCTATAAGTCTGTTGTACATACCCTCGCCTACTCATGCTAACCACATTGCTAAGGGTACACCCCCTCCCCCTCGTTGAAAGTTGTTTTTGAACAACATATAGATTGTAGTATAATCTAGCATCCTATAAAATTTCATTTCAAAATACAATACATGTCAGGAGAATAAAAAAGATTAATTGTGCAGTGAATATTTATTAACATTGTTTCTCTCTAAGATACTATTCACAACAAAATTTTGTCTTTATTGTACCTCAGTCTGTACAAGTTTAAACGAAAATAAAAATTTGTTACATCCAGAGCATTAAGTAATACCATCTCTTTAAAGTAATATAAGACGTTTTCGATCACTAAAGTAGTTATCTAAAACGTTTTATGTTACTTTACAGAGGGAGTAGTTTCAAATACATGACTGTTACTGTACCAAGGAATGCCAGAAGCAGTAAACCTGCTATTGATTTTACTGTTTATGTATGTGGTATGCTATCAGAAACTTCTGCGACTGAATGCTCCTTAACTGATTTGTGATCACAACATGTCTGTTGTGTTGCAGGAAACCTGTTCGAGTGTAACAAGGATATTGTCGATCTCCACTAGATCTGCAAACAGTTTTATTGCACACAAATGTGCATTGATTTGCTTTTCCAGCCGTGTAGATTCGTTCTGTGTGTTCATTTTCATGATTGAGAGTTAGCAATGGTATCTTGGACATGCTCACTTTCCATTTTGTGCATAGAAGAACATGCACGAAAATTGGCTTGGCTCAGCTATTCTATTGTAACGGCTGGTTTAGAATTACCGAATCTGTCGATCCAGAGCTGGTAATTGCATGACAGTAGTTATGCTCTGATGCTGCATACCGCTATTTGTAGTTTGATTATCTTCTCGATGCTTTGCCAAAAATTCGTTTCTTTGCCCAAGGTCAGATGCTCTCGGTATGTCACTCTGACCGTTCGCTTCGAGATCGGTATCGCATCACATACTTGTTGCTGTATTTCCGTACATATCTGTGTAAACATCGGCCTGCTTAGCGCATTTATTCTAGTTTTTTTAAGAAATGATTGTAATTTTATGGGCGCTGCTACGCATGGCCGAGCGTCACCCTCTACCACTGCAATAAAGGTCGTGTTGCAGTAATTTTCTGCAGTACATGGCTCATGTTGCAGTTTTTTTTTGCAAAACATAGGTCAAATTGTAGATTTTATTTTGGGCGGCTTAAAAATAAGCTGGCTTGCTGGAAAAGTTAGGGAGGCGGCTTATTTTTTAAGCTGGCAAAAGAACTGACCCTTTGCAATAAAGGCTTTGTTGCTGTTACGGTTTTCTTTTTCAGTGTAAGTCATGTTGTAATTTTTTTTGGCAATAGAAGTCTTGTTACAGTTTTTTCTTTTTGCTTTTTCTTGCCTTGCTGTGCCAAACCCACCACGTCACGTGGGGACGCGCGGAGTGCAACCAAGGTGGCGGACGCAAGCGTGATAATCAGCGCGTTGAAACATATCATTTCCCTAATTTTATTCATATTCATACAGGTAAACTGATTTGGATCTATGATTCAAGAAAATACAAAGTAACTTTTATGACAAAGAATTACACCGAGATCTCTTGCCTAGAAGAAATACTCTCAAGGCTTAGGTAAATAGGCTGCAATTACACGATAATAATGTGTGAGAGAATTCACCTTCACAAAGAATCAAATCAACAAAAAGAAAAACTTGAAACATTAAAGGCATGTACAATGGTGCTATTTTAGGATGCCACGTGGGATAAATGATGAGAACTCATAAGAAAAGGCTTGTCTTCTTTTGTTTAAAAGAAGACAAGAGACGATCTCTTAACACAATATGTCTTATCACGTTTTTAGGAATGACTACATATTGAAGATAAGGTTAATAGATAATTCATTGTAGACAAATTTTTATGTCTTCTCTAAATTATATGCAAGACTTAAGATAAGACCATTTTATCAATCATTATACATGTCCTAACATAAACCTATCAGACCAGATTAATCGGATGAAACAAAACTCTCTAACTTCATGACATCGCCAAAAAAGAATGAGAGTAATTTTATTCTCACAAAACTACGATCCGTATTTATTGTAGGTAGGTGTCGTCATGTCCTTCCCTTGTACAAGTCGCTTCATGCCCCAAGATGAATCATATGCTTGCTCCCAAGCTATGCTCCTGTCGACCCCTCAAAGAAAAAGCTATGCTCCCTTTAGTTTAGTCTATGGAAAATAAAGGCGGGTGTGACCAACTGTAGCTTCTTTGCTTCATCCCGTGCTCCTTTTAGAGCAACTTGATCACTATGCCAGTTTCCCCACTTGTGTTCTCTTTTCTCGCTCCTGTGTTTCGGCATCACTATGATCAACTCACGATGTGGCTGTGCTACTCCCGTAGGAGTTGTTGGATTCCCTGATACTTTTCCAACGTGTTTATAATTTTTGATTGTTTCATGCTGTTATATTATTACTTTTGTATCCTTTGTATAACAGTTTATATAATATTTTGGACTAAACTTTTAATTTAATGCCCAGTGCCTGTTCCTATTTTTGCATGTTTTTTGTTTTGCAGAAAAATCTTACCTATCGAAGTCCAAACATGATGGAACCTTATGATAATTTTTTTGAAACATAAAAGACTCTAGAAGCTTTTGGGGAGGGCGAGAAGACCCATGTGGGTCCCGAAAGCCATGCCGATGCACCCAGGGGGATAGGCGCGCCATGACTTGTGGGCTCCACGTAGTTCCATTTGCCCTAATCTTTGGCCTATAATTTCACATATATTCTGAAACCCTCCGAGTGAGACCCGAAATAATTCTTCCACCTCCGCAAGCCTCTATTCTTCCGCGATCCCATCTGGAGCCTTGTTTCGGTACTTTGCCGAAGGGGGAATCATTGGGAGGCTATCTTCATCAACTTTGATGCCTCCATGATGATGTGTGTGAGTAGTTCCTTTAGGACCTACGAGTCCATAGTAGTAGCTAGATTGCTTTCTCTCACTCTCTCTTTTGATGTCAATACAATGATCTTCTCTAAGATCAATCCGATGTAATCTTTTGCGGTGTGTTTGTTGGGGTCCGATGAATTGTGGGTTTATGATCGGATTATTCATTGAAATTATTTGAGTCTCTTGAGATTTATCTACCACGTAAATTTATAGGGTTGTATTTCCGTGTACTTTGGCCAAGTTAGATTGATTTATCTTCAGCAGGAGAGGTGCTTTGTAGTAGGTTCAATCTTGCGGTAATCTTGCTCTGTGACAGGAGGGGCAAAGACACATATTTGTATTGCTGCTATTAAGGATAAAACGATGGGGTTCGGTCATATTGATTGGTCTTACTTTGCCTACATTATGCCATCTTGCTTAAAGTGTTACTATATTTATCATGAAGTTAATACTTTGAGATGCATGCTGGATAGCGGTCTTGGGGTGGAGTAATAGTAGTAGATGAAGTTGGATTAACGGTCTACTTGTCACAGACGTAATGCCTATATATTGACTATGCCTTGGATGATCATCATAACTATGCACAATTCTATCAATTACCCAACAATAATTTGTTTACCCACCATTGCTATGCTTATGAGAGAGATTCACCTAGTGCACCTATAGCCCCAGGGTCCATTCTCCATTAATCTAAGAATCCTACAATTGTTAATCTTGTAACTGGCAAGAACAAGGGGTGTGATGACCTCCTTGCCTTTGTTGGGTGCAAGCTATTGTCGTGTCTGTGTGCAGATACTGTTCATGTTGCTGGCGTGGTGCCTCCTTCTGGTTCGAGAATCTTGGTTCTTAACTGAGGGAAATACTATATGCTACTATACTACTTCACCCTTACTCTTCGGGGAACCCACCAACTATCATGAGTAGCAGAAGAATTTTTAGTGCCGTTGCCGGGGAGAAATCACCTGACAAATCAGGTGCCTTTGCACAAAAATTTTCTTTTTTCTTGTTTTTGTTTTCTTCCCTAGTTGCCATGTGCCTTCTATATATTTGTTTGTATCTTCGCTTACTATTTTTTGATTGATAGGGACCCTTCTCCACTAGCCGGACTTCTCAAAAATCCTAATAAACCAACTGCTAGTGATGAAAATGCTATTGCTATAAGTTCTTTGAAAGAAAAGATGAAGTTGAGTGCACTTAATTATATCTTTATGAAGTTTTTTCTTGAAAATCATGAATCTGAAATTGTTTATGAAGTGTTAAAAGAAGAATTTTATAGAGTGATTCATGATAATTCCTTGAATGAAAAGCATGATTGCAATGATGTTAGTATGAATTCCATGAATGTCGATTGTGCTAATAATATGCATAGCTACAAGCCTGGGGATGATGAGTTTGATGGGCATAATATTTGTAGTCCCCCTACTAATAAGAAGTTAAAAGAAAAATATGGTAATCTTTATGATTCAAGTGATGAAGATGACACTTGATATTGCTTTTTTATGATGACACTATGTCAGTAGGCACTATTGATGATGATTTTGTTATGCCTACTACTTATTGTAATGATCGTGATTGGGGTGAAAATTATGCTACTTCTTGTGATCTCTAGAGTTTATTTGAGCCTCATAATGCATATGTTAGTGATAATACTATTTGCAATACTATTAAAAGTGGGTATGGAAGAGTGTCAACTTTAGGTAATAATAATCCCACTACTTTGGAGAATGATCAATCTTATGATTTTTTTTGATAAAAGTGGGTTTGAAGAGGTCATGACTTTAGTCGATGTTAATCCCACTATCTTTTATACGATAGCTATATTGTTGAGTTTGATTATGGTCCTACTTGTAATTATTTTCAGAGAGGCAAGTTTTGTAACACCCACGATGCGGCTATATCTCCCACGTGTCGGAGCACGACTTAGAGGCATAACCGCATTGTAGGCAATGTCGCAAGAGGGGTAATCTTTACACATCCCATGTACTGAATAAGAAAAGAAGTACATAGTTGGCTTACAATTGCCACTTCACACAATAACATAAATATAGCATTACAATCATCCAGATACAATCAAGGCCCGACTACGGAACCAAAATAAGGACAACCCCAAATGCATAATGTCCCCGATCGCCCCAACTGGGCTCCACTACTGATCGTCTGGAAAGGAAACGTAGTATCGTCCTGAGTCCTCTTCGAACTCCCACTTGAGCTCAGTCGCATCCCCTGGAACGGTATCATTGGTCCCTGCATCTGGTTTTGGAAGTAAACTATGAGTCATGGGGACTCAGCAATCTCACACCCTCGTGATCAAGACTATTTAAGCTTATGTGTAGGTAAAAGGTATGAGGTGGAGTTGCAGCAAGCACTAGCATATATGGTGGCTAACATACGCAAATGAGAGCGAGAAGAGAAGGCGAAGCACGTTTGAGAATCTATAATCAAGAAGTGATCCTAGAACTACTTACGTTCAAGCATAACCCGAGACCGTGTTCTCTTCCCGGACTCCGCCGAAAAGAGACCATCACGGCTACACACGCTGTTGATCCATTTTAATTAAGTTAAGTTTCAGGTTTTCTACAACCGGACATTAACAAATTCCCATCTGCCCATAACCGCGGGCATGGCTTTCTAAAGTTAACCATGGCAATAACACTCTCATAGCATGCATGGATCAACTACAACAACCTCAGCAAAATTGCTTAACACGTAAACAATCTGCCAGGAAAATTTTATAGCAAAAGTAGAGCAAGATTGAGTCATTCTAGGTTACTCCATAAATGCAAACAAAGACATGGATGGATAGAACACAGCAATATCTCAAAATCATCCTCACTGAACATGCTCAAAAGAGGCATGGATCACTCTGTAGCAACATGAATACATGGCATAAAAATATCATCAGGGAAATGACTTAGAAGAATTCTAAGTCCCTGAAATCAGCAACATCACGAGAGCTAATTTGCATGCTTATGATAGTCACCACATTGATCACAAAAATACATGGCATACACCCCTGTAAAGATGGCATGGCATAGAATAAAACACATGTAGGGCTCAAGTTCATAGGAGGCACACATTAAACATGGCAGAAATGACAAATGTCCATAATCTGTTAAGAATCTGAAACTAACATTACATAGCACTCTTGCAAAATCATTTAGGGCATCAAGATGAACTCAAATGAACATGGTGCAATGGAATGAAATTAAGTGCACATCCAGACGAACAATTTGATATGCTACATGCCCAAAACAGAGCCACAGATGGAAAGTTATGACATGATGAAATATGCTAAAAATATTGGGGACTTAGGGGAGAAACGAGGTCAACCCTAGGGTTCGTTCGAATCCAGATCTGCACGCGAACCGACGAGGAGCTCGAGCTCGCCGGAGTAGTCGAGGGCAGCGGCCGGAGTTGGATGGGGCGGCGGATCCGACGCCGTGGGGCTCTCCTTCGGCCGGATCTCGCCGGATCCGGCGTGGCACGGGAGCGGTCGGCGGCGGCCGGGCTTGGCGGCGAGCTGGGCGGCGGAGGACGAGGCGGCGAGGTGGACGGCTTTGGGCGGTGGTGGCGAGAAGGCGCGGCGGTCGTCGACCGGCGAGGAGGCGGCGCGAGGCGGCGGCCAGACGCGGGCGGCGGGGCGCGCGCGGGCTCGGGGGGTGGGGGGGGGGACCCGGGCTCGGGCGGGCCGGCGGCGATGTGGGCGCGGGCTGCCCACGTGGCGGCTCACGATTGGATGTGGGCGGCGGCGCGGCGTGTCCGGTGGCGGACGGACACGTCCAGCGCGGAGAGGGGAAGGTTAGGGTAGGGTTTAATCCGGAATTTTGAGGGAGGCACCTATTTATACGTAGAAGGAGCTAGGAGGCTCCAAATTGAGCATGGTTTTCGGCCACGCGATCATGATCGAACGCCCGAGATGATGGAGGGGGTTTAGGTGGGGTTTGGGCCACTTTGGAGAGGTGTTGGGCTGCAACACACACGAGGCCTTTACGGCTCCTCGGTTAACCGTTGGAGTATCAAACGAAGTCCAAATGGCACGAAACTTGACAGGCGGTCTACTGGTAGTAAACCAAGGCCGCTTGGCAAGTCTCGGTCCAATCCGAGAAAGTTTAACACCCACACACGAAAAGGGGTAAAAGGAGACGCCGGAGGACATAGGAGCGCCGGAATGCGAAACGGACAACGGGGAAAATGCTCGGATGCATGAGACGAACACGTATGCAAATGCGATGCACATGATGACATGATATGAGATGCATGACAAGGACAAAAGCAACATGAAGACAAAACCCAACAATGGGGAATAACATAACTTAGTGCCGAAAATGGCAAGAGTTGGAATACAAATATGGCAAGTTACATATGGGGCATTACAAGTTTTGTTATAGAAATTTTCATGTTACTCAATTGCCTTTCCTTGTGTTAGAAGTGTCAATGGAAACAGTCGAAAGCAGACTGCCCGAGGAGTGCTTGGTAACAACTATGAAAGGGTGCTATGCCGAAGACTAAGCCTTCCCTGCGAAACTTTTAGGGCGTGCCGAATAGCACCTAAATTGTGATATTTCCCATGCTTCGGGTCTAAACCCCTGGCCTAAAGCCTTTTATCACCATTTCACTTGGTATTATCCTTGCCAGGTTTATATGCATTTCTCTAATAGTGTCGGCATAGTGCAAGTTAAAACTGCTTCGGTAGTCCATCAACACGCGGTTTAAGTGGAGGCTGTCCACGATGGCATCAAGTACTAGTGTAGCCTCTTCTCGGTAACATGATTGTTTCGGGATCTTTATCAACTCGTGTGGGATCGGAAAATTGACCTTCTGCTCCGACGAGGCAGATTGGGTATGCGTCTATAACACCCCAAATTTTGGCCCTTTCTTTTTATTTTGATTTTCTTTGGTTTTTGCTATGATTTTTCTTTTAGAGTGGTTCTGTGGACTTGAAACCCGGGAACATCATCTTTTCTTCTTCTCCCAAGTGGTTCATTACTCTCAAATATTGCCCAAGATCATGCCATTTCCATTCTAGCCGAACCAAAATCTTTATTTCTTGGGAATATTCCTTTTTCTATTAAAGGAATAACCCTGTTGACCTAGGTTGTGAAGCAACCTATATTTCTGTCATTCCCAAAATTCCCACAAACTTCTCATAAATTCTTTGGATCATATCTTCCCCAAATATTTCAAAACCCTTCCTTGCCTAGTTCAAAATAATTCAGGAATATTCATTTTCCATTCTGTCCGGAATGGCACTTTGTGAAGGAAGGGCTATTTATCTTTTCTTGTTTCCCTCAAACTTCTTGAGAACTCTTTCATATCCAAATCATTGTCACATGGAAAAATTCAGCTCCATTTTCCTAGCCAATCTTCCTCAGCAAATTCCCAAAGTTTCTGTCCAGAGAGGACCACTATGAAGGAAGTACCATTTTAGCATGTCCAAATGGCATGAAATTTTTACAGTGCCTCAATATGCTTAAATCACCATCCTCCACCAAATTTTAGCTCAATCTAGCACTCGATGTGAGTGCATCACCAAATCTAGTTTCTGCCCTGTTTTTGCAGTTGTGAAGCAACTACCAACAATTCTTGTCCAAATTACCTCAAATTATACCAAAATGTAGTCCTTCCTACCCGCAATACCTATGAAAACCTGGTTAGCCCCTTAACCCTTCCATTTTACCACAACATCATGTCAAAGTTTGTTGCTGCAAACTTCAGATGATCTTACCCTTCATCTCAAAGTCGCTTTATTCAAGCCATCGCATCAGAGGGGTCCCAGTATGAGTGGACTACGGCCTGGACATGGTTCTTCACGCCGAGTCACCGTGCACGCATTGGTGCATCCGGTGACCGCGCTACTGCCATGCCAGTGCATGTGCTTTGCTTGCTGTGGCCGCGCTCTGCGTGTTGGGTAGCGTCGGGCTTCGTCTTCCCAGCCGCGTCCACACGTCCCTTGGTGCCGTCCACCCTCCTCCTCCTCCCACGTAGCACCATGAACCACCTCCCCGTCAGAAGCTCCCTCGCTGGCGCTAGCTGTCGCGCCCTCGAGCACACTGTTCGCCCGAGTGGCCGACCGCTCCTGTGCTCCTCCCATCCATGCCCGCGCGTCCCTAGCTCCACCGCACACCTTCTCTGCCCTCTCCTGTTGCCTCATTGGCCCTTGCGTGCCCGGCCTCGCTGGGAGAATCAACCGCGCGTCTGCGGCCGCATCCGAGGATGACAACGTCGCCCGAATACATATAGCCAGCCCCGAGCTCCCTTGACCTCACTAGAAGCCCTCTCCTCCCTCCTAGTACCCCCTTGGTCCCTCAACCAAGCTCAAGGGGCTCTCCTACCCCTCACATGGCCGAACCACCACCGTCGGCCTCCGCTCGAATTCAAGCAAGCTGAGCCCCCTCCCTCCCTTCTACCATCACCAGAGGAACCATCGAACTCCGGCGGAGCTTCTCCACCCTTCTGCCTCATCTGATCGTGCACTCTAGCTCTGAACCCACCACCACCCGTCGCCGTCATCCGCCACAGCCAAGCCCCCGCTTGCTCTGGGCTCCCTAGCAGTCGTGCTGTGCACTGGTGGGTGCGTCTTGTCGCCTCAGTCATGACGGTAGGTCGCACGGCCCGAGTGATGGCCGGATTCGCTGGCAATCGCCGGTCGAGCACCGCCCCTGCCTTGGCTAGGAGCGTGCGTAGGAGGAAGACAACGACCTGTAGGCAGGCCCCGCGCGCCAGCGACCCATCCCGGCCGGGCCCATCTGCTGAAGTGGAAACGTATTCCACAGAATACAGTTTCCCTTTTGCGAAAACGCCCTAGGCAGTATGTAAATTTTGTAACCGAATATTGTTAGTCGATGATGGCGCCCGAAGGCTCTGGCGACGCCCTGGGCGACTCCCTCGCCACGGCGGCTCTGCCGACGCCGCCGACCTCGCCCCCTCCCTCGCGCGGCACCCTTCTCCCCGTGCCCTCCTCAACGGCCTCCCCGTCGACCCCCCCCCCCGCTGCCTCATCGCGTGTGGTGTGGGCGGACCTTGCCGGGGCCGACGACATTGCGGCTGGCTGCCCCGTCGTTTACCGTGACCGCGTCCCCCTGCCTCAGTTCGTGTGCCGCGGCTCGACTCCGCCTGTGGCCCTACTCCTAGGGGTGGTAGTTCGGCTGCCCGCGGGTCCGCCCAACGCCGGCGCTGGCCACTGAGCCCCTCTCAATCGGCGGCCGGGCAAGGTGTCGCCTTGAGACCGGGAGCCCGTCGCCGCGGCCGCCGCACGGGTGGTTGGCGTGTTGCTGGTCACGCTGATCACGGCCCCGCGCGAATCTCCTGGAAGGCCGGCTCCACCGCCGCCTCTGCCTCTGCTCCGGTCGCCACGTCGCCGGCGCCATGCCCTGGGTTGGCTGCTGTGCTTTCCCGCCGGTCCCCATTCATGCCATTCATCTCCGCCTTTGGCGCCCCCCTCCCCTGCCGCCTGGTCTCGCTCATGCCCCGGCCTAGCCTCGCCGCTCCCGTCCCGACCCGCCGGCGGCTCCTGCGACTGCGCTCGGGGAAACCCTCGCTCCCCGCACGGTGGCCTCGGCGGGGACGAACCGGGCCACGGTGGCCTTGGGCTGCACCGTGGGCCGTCCTCTTGGGCCCTCCCTGAGCGCCTCGGCTGCTGGGCCACCCCCCCGAGGTGTGGCGGCACTATGGCTGGCTATGTGGACCCGCCTTGGGCCCCTCGGCTGCTGGGCCGCGCACCGATGCGAGTCCTGGCCCAGCTAGACGCTCCATTTGGCCTCCCCTAGGGTTTCCTCGCCAGCCCGCTCCTGACCTCGCGTCCTTTGCATCCCGCCCTGACTCCCCTCCCGCCACCCCTCGCCTGCTGCTGCTCGCCATCGACCCCTGCTCCTGCGCAACCTCCCCTCCTTCCCCGTCGGCCATGCCTCGGGAATGGGGGGATGATGCGGGCTGCCCAAAGCGTCACACAGACGACCGCCGCGACCCCCAGAGTTCCTCCCCGGACGGTCATCGGCGGGAGGCCGACCTCCGGCAGCAACTCTCTTTCCGCACGGCCCGGCGCTCCCCCGCCCGCGACACTCACCGTCCCTCCCCTTGCGCTGGCCACCTCTCTCCCGAGCATGATGGCCGCCGCTCCCGCTCACCGGTTCGGCGTGCTTCCCCCCCGAGCTGACTCGCAGGACCGCCCCCGGTCACCGGCTGCGAAGGCGTGGTGTTTGTCCCGGCGTCGGTCTCCCTCTCTATCGCGCCGTTGGGACCGCTCCCCCACCCCTCCCCGACAGCAGCTGTCCGCCAACGCCACCAATGCCCCGGCCGCCCGCCGGTATCAACCGCCGCAAAACCAAGCCTCCTTTCCTGCCACCAATGGGGGCAATGGGAATTGGGGGCGCTAGGGTGCTAAGAAGAAGAAGGGACCTCCTCGCCCCGGCTTCCGCCACCACACCAACCGCGGTGGCTCCCCCTGCCACCGACTCCGCCGCGGACGCCCCGCCGTGCTTCAACTGCGGCCGCGCCGGGCACTTCCAGGTGGCCCGCCCCAACCCTTCGATGTGCTACCTCTGAAAGGACTCCGTCCATCCCGCGATTCTCTGCCCAGACCGTCCGGTGATGGAGGAGCTCATGATGTACGGCCACATCATCGAGGACATGGGCTTCTTCCACATTGAGGTGTCGGATGTTCCCCCTCCCTCCCCCTCGCTCCTGGCGCTCGTGTCTGTCGTGGGCGAGGGCGTCGCCACTCCAGAGATGATCGAGGCCGAGCTCAACCACTTGCGTCGGTGCAAGTGGGATTGGCAGGTGGCCTCCACTGCTGCCAACACTTTCACGGTGGTCTTCCCCGATGCCCTGAGCATGGGATACTGCGCCCGCAGCGACAACATCACCTTGGCCCTCAATGGGTTGGTAGTGAACATCTCTGAGCCAAAGTGGGATCCCAAGGCCGTGGCGGTCCTGGACACTACTTGGCTCCTCATCGCCGGCCTTCCTGATGTGGCCCGGTCTGAGTGGGTCATTCGCAGTATGTCCAAGATCCTGGGCAAGGTGGTGGTGGTCGACGAGCTCTCTCTGCGCAAGGCGGAGGAGATCCGGGTCAAGGTGAAGTCCATGGACTCCTCCAAGCTCCGCGCCACGATCCGCGTCTTCTTCAACAACAATGGCTACGACCTCAAGATCTGCCCCAAGCCACCTAACCACATCGGTCGCCCCCGCTTCTCTGACGACGGCCACCAGGGGGGCGGCCCAGCTGATGCCGACGACTCCCACCACAGGCGGCATCGCCACTCCCGCCTCGACGATCCAGAGGACGATGACAACCTATCAGAGCACCCCCGCTCCCCGTCTTGCGAGCCTGTCAACCCACCTTCGGGTCGTGGCGGCTCTGGGACCAGGCGTACCCGTGTGACGGCCACCGACCTCGCGATCGCTCACCGGCTGGCCGCCCCCTCCTCCGACCTCCCCACCTCCGTCGGAGTCGGCCAGTGACACCTCCAGTGTGGGCCTGCTTGTCGTGCCGCCCTCGTCGCCCCGCTCTCTGTCCACTGACTCCGCCCTGCGTCCTGCACCGTCGAGCCCACCGCCCTCGTCCCCCCTGGCCCGACCTCCCCGGTCCCCATGGGCGACAACGGTGGTGCCCTGCTCTCCGCGTCCACACCGGGTCCCCCACCCATGGAGGTAGCGGCCGACGGCACCCTGGAGCCCCCCGCCCCGCTCCCTCCTCTGGTGGCCCCCAGCGGCCCCGCTCCACATCGACGCCGGTGACTGCGTCTCGCCGCAGTGCCCGCCTCAACGCGGCCCGCCCGGCGGGCTTCCCGGCTCCGTCCGTCCCCGAGCATACTGAGCTTCGGGCGGCGGCCTGGAACCTTGAGCCAAGTGCGGATTCCGTCCTCCCTAGTTCCTCCAGTTGTTCCTTTTTCGCGCTTGAGGCCGTTACCCTTGGCTACCTCGCCAAGGTGGCCAATGACTCGGCCATCATCTTCAGGGGGAAATTGGTCCCCCCCTTAGAGCAGACCGCGACTATTAGAGCCCGTGAGATCTTAGATGGCAAGCTTGCTGAAACCCGGGCACACCTCCTCCGCCATCCTGCGGAATCGACCGCCACCCCCGCGGCTCGGGCTCCGCCGGTGGCTGATGAGTTGATCCGTGGGCGCACCCGTTCTCGCACTACTGCACTCCACGCACTGAGCACATCTCATGCCCTGGTGTCAAGCAGCCCCCCGACGGGGGTCTAAATGCGGTCCCTTTTCTAGAACATCCGCGGTTTCGGCCATGGTGGCCGATGCCGCCAACTCATCGAGTACATACGCAACGAACACATTGACATCATTGCCATCTAGGAAACCACGTGCACCGAGTTCTCCCTCCACGAACTTGATTGTCTTAGTCCTCACCTATTCGCCTGGCACTGGCTCCCTTCTAGTGGGACCACGGGGCACTCGGGTGACATCCTTTTAGGTGTAAAGGATGCTACCTTCGAGGTGGGCAGCATGGACCGGGGAGAATTCTTCGTCGGTGTGGAGATCTTTGAGCACACACTCAACTTCAAATGGGAGATCATGATAGTGTATGGATCGACGGATCACTGCCGCTCCTCGGCCTTCTTTGTTGAGTTGCAACAGAAGATCTCCTCCTCCCTCATGCCTGTAGTCGTGGGAGGGGACTTTAACCTCATCCGCTCCCTGGATGAGAAGAATAATGACCGGATCAACCTCCTCGAGATGCAGTTATTCAACAACTATATCGTGGAGCTTGGCCTCCGTGAGCTAGAACAGACGGGTGCCAGGTTCACCTGGACAAACCGTCAAGTAGACCCGACGCGATCTGTCCTGGATCGCGTCCTAGTTTCCCCGGAGTGGGAGCTTAGTTGCCCCTTGGCCTCGCTACGTGCGATTACCCGGATCAGGTCTAACCACGTCCCTCTCCTCCTATCCACCACTGACGAGCGCCCCCTATCCCGCCACGTTTCCGGTTTGAGCTCTTCTGGCTCAATCAGGCCGGTTTTCGGGAGGCGGTCGTCGCGAGGTGGATCTCCGCTCGCTCTTCCCCACACCACTGCATGTCCACCGCCGACTCGTGGCAGTTCTGTGCCAAGATCGCTCGCCAATTCATGAAGGGATGGGGCGCTAACCTTGGCCGAGACCTCCGCGAGCGCAAGAGGGCCCTCATGTCGGCTATCCAAGCCTTGGACGCCTGCGCCGACACCTCCGGGATCTCCCCAGATGAATGGATGCTGAGATATGATCTCGAAGACCAGCTCTCGACCATCTACACGGATGAGGAGAAATACTGGAGGCTTCACGGTACCAATGGTGGGTGCTCCGCGGCGACGCCAATACCGCCTACTTCCAGGCGATTGCCAATGGGCGGCGGCGTTGGAACTCCATCCATTGCTTGTGGGAGGGGGATACTCCTCTTGTCCCCCCCTCGGACATCAGTTCCCACATCGACGGCTTATATAAAGTCCTTTTCCCCCACCCCTCGTGGTGGGGTGATACGTCTCCAACGAATCTACTTTTCCAAACACTTTTTCCCTTGTTTTGGACTCTAACTTGCATGATTTGAATGGAACTAACCCGGACTGATGCTGTTTTCAGCAAAATTGCCTTGGTGTTATTTTTGTGTAGAAATAAAAGTTCTCGGAATGACCTGAAAATCAACAGAGAATATTTTTGGAATATATAAAAAATACTTGCAAAAGAATCAACATCAGGGGGCCCACACCCTGTCCATGAGGATGGGGGCGCGCCTACCCCCCTGGGCGTGCCCCCTGCCTCGTGGGCCCCCTAACGCTCCATCGACCTCAACTCCAACTCCATATATTCATGTATGGGGAGAAAAAAAATAAGAGAGAAGGATTCATCGCGTTTATGATACGGAGCCGCCGCCAAGCCCTAATCTCTCTCGGGAGGGCTGATCTGGAGTCCGTTCGGGGCTCCGGAGAGGGGAACCCGTCGCCATCGTCATCATCCACCTTCCTCCATCACCAATTTCATGATGCTCACCGCCGTGCGTGAGTAATTCCATCGTAGGCTTGCTGGACGGTGATGGGTTGGATGAGATTTATCATGTAATCGAGTTAGTTTTGTTAGGCTTTGATCCCTAGTATCCATTATGTTCTGAGATTGATGTTGCTATGACTTTGCTATGCTGAATGCTTGTCACTAGGGCCCGAGTGCCATGATTTCAGATCTAAACCTATTATGTTTTCATGAATATATGTGAGTTCTTGATCCTATCTTGCAAGTCTATGGTCACCTATTATGTGTTATGATCCGTTAACCCCGAAGTGACAATAATCGGGATACTTACCGGTGATGACCGTAGTTACTAAGTGTTAATGCTTTGGTCCAGTTCTCTATTAAAAGGATGCCTTAATATCCCTTAGTTTCCAATAGGACCCCGCTACCACGGGAGGGTAGGACAAAAGATGTTATGCAAGTTCTTTTCCATAAGCACGTATGACTATATTCGGAATACATGCCTACATTACATTGATGAACCGGAGCTAGTTTTGTGTCACCCTATGTTATAGCTGTTGCATGAGGAATCACATTCGACATAATTATCCATCGCTAGTCCATTGCCCACGAGCTTTTCACATATTGTTCTTTGCTTAGTTACTTTTCGTTGCTACTGTTACAATCACTACAAAACCAATACTGTTACTTTTGCTACCGTTACCGCTACTATCATATTACTTTGCTACTAAATACTTTGCTGCAGATATTAAGTCTTTCAGGTGCAGTTGAATTGACAACCCAACTATTAATACTTGAGAATATTCTTTGGCTCCCCTTGTGTCGAATCAATAAATTTGGGTTGAATACTCTACCCTCGAAACTGTTGCGATCCCCTATACTTGTGGGTTATCATGGGGCTAGCCTGGCTCCTGACACTTGGTCGGCTAACCAGTTGATTTCTGCCGAGGCAAACGTGGCCTTGGTGGAACCCTTCAAGGAAGACGAGGTGTTCGCCACCATTAAGGGGATGAACCTTTCCTCGGCCCCAGGTCCGAATGGCCTGCCAATGACGTTCTTCAAAACGTTCTGGCAGACCATCAAACCGGAAGTCATGGCCCTTTTCAAGGAGTTTTACTCAGGGTCCATGAACCTTGGGCGTCTCAACTATGGGATCATCACCCTCATCCCCAAGGTCCCGGGTGCCTCCGATATTCACCAGTTTTGGCCCATCATAGTGATCAATGTGATATTCCGGATCCTGGCTAAAGGGTACGCCAATAGGATGACCCTTCTTGCTGACTCGGTTACCCACCCCAACCAATCCGCCTTCATCCAAGGCCGGTTTATTCTGGATGGGGTGTTGGTCTTTCACAAAGCCCTGCATGCGGTCCGGAATAATCACCATCGTGCAGTCTTTTTGAAGCTCGACTTCCACAAAGCGTATCACACAGTCCACTGGCCTTTCCTTTGGGAAGTTCTGCTCAACAAGGAATTCGACGACCGGTGGGTGACCAGAGTTATGCAGCTCGTCTCCTGCGGTCGGACCGCTGTGAACATTGACGGAGAGATCGGCCCCTACTTCCCCACCCTATGTGTGGTCCGTCAGGGCGACCCGTTCTCGCCGTTCTTGTTCAACATGGTGGTTGATGCCCTTGCGGTCATCCTAGATAAGGCCAAAGCTACTGGCCCTATTCGCGGCATTGTCCCGCATCTGGTAGGAGGGGGAGGGGTCTCCCTCTTGCAATATGCGGATGATACCATAGTCATGGTGGAGGGCACTGTGCAAGACATTGCCAACCTAAAGTTCCTCCTCCTATGCTTCCAACAGATGTCGGGGCTCACAATCAACTTCGATAAGAGCGAAGTGATGATTCTTGGGTACACTCTGGCAGAGGCTCAGGTTATAGCAAACTGACAGAATTGCCGGTTGGGTACATTCCCCACGACCTACTTGGGGATACCCATTAGTGACTCACGCCTCACCATGTCTGACCTTCGCCACACGGTGACCCGGATGCAGCACCGGGTTGAGCCCTAGAAAGGGAGATGGCTGTCGAAGGCCGCCCGCATGATCCTCATCAACTCCTCGCTTGCCAGCCTTCTTTGGTTCCTCATGAGCTTCTATAGCCTCCATGAGACGCTCCATCAGGAGATCTCTAAGTACCAATCCAGATTCTTCTGGGATGGCGAGGGTGATAAGCAGAAGTACCATATGGTGAGTTGGCCCGACATCTGCAAACCCAAGGACCAGGGAGGCCTTGGGATCTTGTCCTCTCAGCGCATGAACATTGCTCTCCCGACTCAATGGTTCTGGCGCATAACAAATGGGGAAGGAGGCCTTTGGCTTACCATCATCCGGAACAAGTACCTTCGGGGCCAGCCACTAGCATTCTGTCAGCGATCTGGTGGTTCCCAGTTCTGGCAGGCCGTGATCCAGTTGCTACCTGTGCTCCGCATCGGCACGTCCATCTTGGTCGGCTCCGGATCCTCGACCCTATTCTGGTTTGACCGGTGGATCGGCGATCTCCCCTGGTCGCGCGATTCCCAGAGCCTTTTGCCATTGCGGTCGACCCTCGGGTCTCTGTCGAGACGGCCCTTATTGACTTAGGGCGCCTCGCCTTTCGTCGCCCCTTTGGCCTGCTGGAGGTGGCCACTTGGGATGCTCTCCTCTAGGACATCGCCCTTCTCCCCATGGATGTCGAGGGTGCCCCTGACTCCATTTCTTGGCGACTGGAGCCCTCTAGCTGCTTCTCCGCTAAGTCCCTCTACTCGGCCATCGCCCCCTTGTCGGCCCCAAGCCCTTTAGCTTGCTTTGGGACATCCGATGCCTCTGAAAATCAGGATCTTCTCGGGGACGCCTTCCGTCTAGGGTTGAAGTCCTCAAGCGTAATGGACTTGGAGATGTGATTTTCCCCCTGTGCAGCACGGTGGAGGATGCTAACCACATCTTCTTCTCTTGCTCCATAGCCCAGTTTCTTTGGTCTTGTTTCCGTGAGATGGTCGATGGACAGTGGTGCAACACCAACTTCCTTGACTTGCTTGCTGAAAGCCACACCCCCCGCTACCACCATATTAGAAGGCTGTGCGTTGGGGTCCTTGCCTGGACGCTTTGGACCATCCGCAATAAGCTTGTGATTCAGAAAATTCCTCTTCGATGTGCGACTAGCACGGTCTTCAAAATGTGTGGTTACTAGCAGCTCTGGCGGCCGCTTAGCCGCCCACATGACCGGGACGCCATCAACACTCTCCTCGCTGACCTTCAATCGACGGCCTTCCGCATGGCGCCCCCGCTGCCACCTCCTCCTCCGGAGCCCGACTAGTCCCACTGTTTGGGCTGCTGTGTGTGGGAGTTTTCTCTGTTTTTAGGGCTTGTTGAGCTGTGCCCTCAGCATTAACCCTTTGCTACCTCTATGTGTGTGCGACTTGTGTGTGTGTGAACCTTGTTGGATGTTTGGCTTGGGCGGTTTGCTTTATAATATAAAGCGGGGCGAAAGCCTTTTTTGCTAAAACGCCCTAGGCCACGGCTTCGGGGCAAAGTACGCGTTCCCACAGCGGAAGCGTATATTTGGAAGTATATCTTTTGTTTCCAGCTGCCAGCCGAAAATCTTATATTGCGGACGTTCATCCGTTAAGGGCGGAAATGGACATTGTTATTTCTTTTTCCACCTAACGAATGAACAACCGTAATTTTGCAACCGCAACTCCGAATCAGGTGATTCCAAAGCCCACATTCTCTATTCTTCGAGCCCGTTCCGATGGTACCATTCTCATGATGTTGTAAAAATTATAAAAATGACCATTTTGCCCCTACCCTATATTCATCTCCTTTGAGAGATAAACTTTTCTGGCGAATCTTTCTGCAAGCTCATCGCATTTCTTCCCGATGAATTCATCGACCCCAGGCAAGCCACACCCTCCATTTGCATGATTGCAATGCAATGCCATGGTTTTATTTAGTAAACTTGCTTAAAATTTGCATTAGCTAAATATGATTTATTCATGGCAATTCTTGGAGTATTGCCTTGATCTCTTTGGATTACTAGGATCAATGGTTATGTTTCATTCTGATCATATTTAGTATTTTATCTATGGAGTTAATTATAATGATTTGGCTATATTATTCTTTGGATTATTGGATGGACATTGCTATGATTTGAATCACATGTTGATATATGATATTGGAGTAACAGTTATCACAGATATACCTTGGGGACAAATTCTGTCATTTTGTTGATCAGGTGCCATCGAATCGAGCTCACGAGTGCATCCACATATTCCTGGATGGGGAGGCCCTAATTTGGTCTATTGTCATGCCTCTCGCCGATGCTTCCAACGAGGGAAGGTTATGTGTGCACGCTACTCTGATCAAGTAGGCGGCAATAACCTTGTGTGCCCAAGTTGTATAGTACCCAAGGGTCCCCGTTCGGGACAATTTTAGCCAGAAGGTGGCAGTTTTGTTTGGCGACGATAGTGGCGAATGTCACGCGGTGACATCAGGGCCACCCATGGCATGACCCAGACAGGTGTGTGTCGGAGTGGCCGTGAGAGTGTCATGCAATAGATTGGTTTGTTGGAATGTCATTGGTCCACCCGAATGGGAATATATACTAAAGTACGAGGCCATGAGTTCCATGGTGTGGGCACAATGTGCTAACCTCTGCAGAGTGTAGAAACCATACATATAGTTGCGTCTTCTGTTATGGACACAGTTCGTTGTAGGTCACACCGTTCGATCAACACCTACGATGACAGAATGACTTATATTTATATGCGAGAAAGTAACAGTTTGGCAGGAAGTCGATGATGATATTGGGATGATCTTGAGGATGATCGTCAGTTCGTGATGTGATCACGCGGTGATCAAGAGGATATATTGATCACAAGGTGATCGAGAGGATTTGGTTCATGATGTGATCACGAGGATATATTGATCACGAGGTGATCGAGAGGATATATTGCTTGGCTGAGAAGCCAAGGGTGAGGTGACCATGTGACCCAAAGATGAGGGTTCATCAGTAATTCGAGCATGTCTTGATTAATATTTACTTCCACATCATAGTAGTTGTTAATAACTTAACCTGTTAATGCTATGTTGTTGTCTTGCCTTGATGCTTTTGGTTTTTGTGAGCTTGAGAGTGCATTCAAAGTACTCACCTATCGTGTCATGCTAGATTGCAGGTGATGCCGTGATTGAATTGTTGTCAAGGGTCCCGAGTCTGCAAGCTAGGCCGTGTCCCAGCCAGAGTCCCTGCGAAATGGAGTCCATCACCGTCATCGATGTTTCGCTTCTAGAAGTTATTCTGCTACTACGAGTTGTTCCGCTGCGAGCATAGAGGTACCTTACCAGGCGTAGTGTCGCCATGCCGATGCAATCCTTGTAATATCCGAACCCTTGTACTCGTATTATTTGTAATAAGAGCTGTTTTGTTCTATGCCAAGCAGTGCCGTATTCCAGAAGACTTGATCTCTAGGCTGGAATACAGGGTATTCCAGTTCCTCTGATCTGGGGTGCCACAAGGCTTGATATAAGAGCAGGTTTGTCTGTAGGATGCCCTAGTTAGTGCGAGCATTAGACATCGTTAGTATACAGTCTAACCTGTTTGATGCATTTGTTTGTTGCATAGCATGCATATAGACTTATTATCTTATCGCTAGCGACTTGATCTTGTGGGTGATGATGGTATTGGTTTCGATCCACTACAACCCCGCTCATGCATCCCTTTAGTTTTCTTTTATGTCTTCTTCGGTGTTTGGCATCATCTCTATCCCTGTGAAATGATGCCAAGTGTTCCCGACAATGTTTGCAAGAATGGTGCTCAGGTATCGCTAGTACTGCAGGATGTTGCTAGCGCGACACTACAATCAGAGGTTCGACAAAACTGTGTGATGCATTAATCGCAACCGATGTCATAATAAAACCTTCAAAAATGATATGACGCATTTGTGATGGCGGAGACTTCAAACATGATTCAAATTATAGTTACTTGTGCGATGCGTGACATACAGTTCACTCCAGTGAACCATTTGCATTGAGTATAATAATAGAAACGGTCGACCAGATGAAGGTGTATGCGATATATGACATACAGTTCACCTTGATGAACTGTTTGTGATTAGGCAGCACAAAAAACGGTTGGGAAGATCAAGGTGTGTGTGACAGACGGCATAGAGTTCACTCGGATGAACTATTTGCGATGAGCCAACACAGTAGAAAAGGTTCAACTTAACAAGCTATGTGTGATACGCGGAAAACATGTCCGTAATCAGAAATGTGTGCGAAGACCGATAATAACACATATGACTTCTACTAATAAGGCATGTGTGTTGTGGGCAAACGCTTGCTGGTATACAATTGTGAGCGATTGATGAATGCATCACCGATGGGTTCCCTAGTATTGTCCATGCGCAATGTGATTGCATACAGAACAACAACATATATACTTATAAAGGACTTGATTCCATAACCAAATTGAACATCCAATTACATAGGTGGCTAGTATACACATGACATTTGCACACCAAAGTAAACTATTACATGCATAATTTACTAGGATAAACGATCATCTGATCATCACCTACTTCTTGTGACGCTTACCGCCACTGCTCTGTTGGTGGCTCGATCCCTCGTCGATTACAAGAAGGAGGCACTCCCTCATGTCAATGATCTTCCTGTGCATCTCGTAGCATGCGTACACGTTCTTGACCACGAACTTGAGGTGAACTTCATCCAGTTTCCGCATCTAGGCCCCATGCCAGGATGCGGGATTTCTCTTGGCATCCTCCTTCATCTTTTCGTAGTTTGGGTAGATGATGGCTGAGGTAAGGTCAACAAGGGAGTCCTTCTCCTTCTTGCTTCCCTAGACCCTGTAGTGTCCACGGATGTCGATAAGGTTCTTGCAGGCCAAGTCCATAACCTTGAGAGCTTTTGCATTGTTGATGGTGTTCACTGTAGCGAACTTATAGTTGGGGCTATTGACAAACCTGGAGAAACGCTCACAAAGACTTTTGGCTAGGGAGTAGTGGTAGATGAGGACATGACGACGCACGCACAACTGGGCAACGACAACCTTCTGATCATACCCAGCATGGCCGTCGGTGTACTGGAGGTCGATGCCGACCACTTTGTACTTGTCATCTTGAGCAAGCAACTACTCCATGGTGTTGATGGAGTCCTCCACCACGGATGGGTCTTTATTGTAGGATATGTCCGCAATGTATCTATAATTTTTGATTGTTCCATGCTATTAATTATCAATCTTGGATGTTTTATATACACTTGCAAGCAGTTATATATAATTTTTTGGGACTAACCTATTAACTTAGTGCCAGTTGCTGTTTTTGCTTGTTTTTGGTTTCGTAGAATATCAGTACCAAATGAAGTCCAAATGCCACGGAAGTTTTTTGAGATTTTTTTCTGGACAAAAGAGATACTAGAAGCTTTGGGAGAAGACCAGTCGAGGGAACATGGGCCCACAAGCCACCAGGGCACACCCTGATGGGTGCTAGGGCTCATGAGGCTCCGGTTGACCTAGCTCTTCCTCTATAAATTCTCTAAAATTGTGAAACCAAAAGAGGAGTCCACGGAATACTTTTTCCATCTAGAGGCCTTTTCCGGCACTCTGCCGGAGGGGGATTTGATCACGGAGGGGGCTCTTCATCATCCTTGCTGCCCTCCGATGATGCGTGAGTATTTTACCATGGACCTACGGGTCCATTGTTAGTAGCTAGATGGCTTCTTCTCTCTTTTTGATCTTCAATACAATGTTCTCCTTGGTGTTCTTGGAGATCTATTTGATGTAATGGATTTTTGCGGTGTGTTTGTTGGGATCCGATGAATTGTGAGTTTATGATCAGATCTATCCATGATTATTATTTGATTTTTCTTTGGACTCTTTTATGCATGATTGTTATAGCCTAGTATTTCTTCTCCAATTTATTGGTTTGGTTTGGCCAACTAGATTGATTTATCTTGCCATGAGAAGAGGTGCTTTGTGATGGGTTCGATCTTGCGTTGCTTAATCCCAGTGACAGAAAGGGACATGACACACATGTATCATTGCTATTGAGGGTAACAAGATGGGATTTATTTCATACGTGAGTTTATCTTGTCTACATCATGCCATCTTTCTTAAGGCGTTACTACGTTCTTCCATGAACTTAATACACTAGATGCATGCTCAATAGCAGTTGAAAGTGCGTTATATCGACAAGAGGGGGGTGAATAGGCGATTTTTACAAATTCGTCACTGAGCAAATACTCCTTGAGGAATTTGCTAAGTGATGAAATACAAGCAGCGAAATAAGTACTCAGGTGCATGCATAACAAGGAAGTAGCACAGTCATCATGATGAAATGAAACATACACAGAGCAGAGGTAGTGTGTAAACAAGATAAGAAGGCAGAAGACAAGATGACTGAAGAAATAGGATTGAGGAAATTGAGAAAGTCTTTGGTCAAAGTCTTAAAAAAATAACGATCAATTTCATCAACACAAGAGCGAGGAAATGAAAGGGTTGAGGAAATAGAACCAGTAATTCGGTGAAGACAGTGATTTGGTAGACCAGTTCCAACTGTTGTGACAGTTGTACGTCTGGTTGGAGCGGCTTGGTATTTAAACCAAAGGACACACAGTACCAGGACACACAGTCCTTAGCGTATCCTCCTTGATCTAAGGTCACACAGACCCCGCCCAATCACTAGTGGTAAGTCTTCAGGTGACTTCCAAACCTTCATAGACTTGGTCACTCAGCGATCCACAATTCCTCTTGGATGCTCTAGACCTTGACGCCTAACCGTCTAGAAGATGCACAGTCTTCAAAGGTAACAAGCGTCAGTTCCACACAGGAACAATCTCTTTAGTGATGCTCAATCACTTTGGGTTTTAGGTGTTGGGGTTTTGGGTTTTTCCTCACTGATGATTTTCTCTCAAGGTCCTCGGAGGATGGGATGCTCTAAATGACAAGTGTCAGTTTCTCTCGGAGCAGCCAACCAGCTAGTGGTTGAGGGGGGGGGCTATTTATAGCCAGGGAGCAGCCGACATGATAAGACATAAATGCCCCTAATGATATGAATGTTGTGTGGATAATATATTTGGGACAGCTGGCGCGAAGCACAACAATGGTTAGAAATTTGAGCTCTCAAATTCCTCAAGGCTATCATGTTCCTCACTTGTAGGCAACCCGCACTAGCGAATTCCTAACTCCTCAGTCAGAACAAGTTCCTTAGAGACCATAAGATCTTCATCTCTGTCATTGAAGAAATTGACTGAACTGTATGAGATTTCCAAAGGCTTCACTCGAAGGATTGGGTATGTGTAGACTTTGAGATGAGCATCACTTGGAACCTTAGTATTACCTCGACCCCGTTTAACAATACGATGTTTCCTATGACTCAAGAAAGAGAAAATGAAACTACAAAAACAAAAGTCTTCACACTTCATAATCCTCACATCAATATCATTATCTTCAAGGTCACACCAATTTCCTCATTTTCAAAGTCTTCAAGAAAACCAAAGTCTTCAAATGAAGACATTCATTTTTAGGGGTCGACTTTATTCGGAAATATCAAACTCCTCAGAGACTTATAATACCTATGTACACTCATAAACACATTAGTCACTTAACCTATAAGTCTTCAATACACCAAAATCACTAAGGGGCACTGGATGCACTTACAATCTCCCCATTTTTGGTGATTGATGACAAATAGGTTAAGTTTTCAATGGGGATAAACATATGAAGTGTAAATAATGATATTGAGGAATTTGATTGCAATATATAGAAGAACTCCCCCTGAAGATGTGCATATTGAGGAATTTTCTTTGGATAGCAAATGCACATTGTAGAATAAAATCATGGAGATCTCCCCCTATATCTTGTAATCCATTCACGTATTTAACATATAATATGAAGAATTTGAAATGCATGATGGAAAATGATGTCTGACGAAATTCAGCATGCGTGCATTAATGTACTTGAGGAAATAAGCATGCAGAAAGCAGTGCAAAAGTATCAGACCACCATCGGAATTAAGTTTACAACTCAACCAACAAACACTTCAGAAGAGCGAGAGTTGTAACTTAACGAAAATATAGCCCATATATAAGAGACCCGCTTGAAGACTAACTCAAATTTCCCCCCCTTTGTCATGAAATGTCCAAAAGGGATGAAACTTGAGGACTAAGGCCCCTGAAGAATATCATCATGAGGTTGATGGAGGAGCGCCAACGTTGTCGGGGTCGTTTGTTGGTGTTGGGCCTGCCGCAGTGCTGTCGAGATCCTCAGCTTCATTCGTCTCACGCAATGAAGAATATGAACAGGTGACCAGCTGAGGAACTTTGACCTTCTTGAATTTCTTTGAAGGAGGATGAGACCAGTCAATGTTCTGCTGAAAGTCCATCTACTTGAGGTCTTCATCACCGTAGAGATGAGAAAGTATGGCCCAAGTGCGATCGAAGATTTCATGCGCATGATAACGCAAAAGTATAGGGGATCGCAACAGTTTTCGAGGGTAGAGTATTCAACCCAAATTTATAGATTCAACACAAGGGGAGCGAAAGAATATTTGCAAGTATTAGCAACTGAGTTGTCAATTCAATCACACCTAGAGATCAGTTATCTACAACAAAGTGATCAGTAGCACAGTAATATGATAGCTTTGATAGTAGTGGTAGTAGCAACAGTAACGGTAACAGTGATAGTAATAGTTCTGTAGCAGTGATAATAGTAACAGTAACAGTAGTAACTTAGCAAGATCAATATGTAGGAAAATCGTAGGCATTGGATCGGTGATTTGTTGGATGATATTCATCATGTGACAGTTACAACCTAGGGCGATACGACACTACCTCCAATTCATAAATATACTGTAGGCATGCATTCCATAAATAGTCATACGTGCTTATGAAAAGAACTTGCATGACATCTTTTTTCCTACCCTCCCGTGGCAGTGGGGTCCATAAGGAAACTAAGGGATATTAAGGCCTCTTTTTAATAGAGTACCGGAACAAAGCATTAGCACATACTAAATACATGAACTCCTCAAATTATGGTCATCACCGAAAAGTATCCCGCATATTGTCTCTACAGGGTTTACAGATCATAACACGTTATAGGTGACTATGACTTGCAAGATCAGATCTAGGACATAGATATAATGGTGATAACATAAACGGTTCAGATCTGAATTCATGGCACTCGGGCCCAAAGTGTCAAGCATTAAGCATAGCAAAGTTATAACAACATCAATCTCAGAACATAGCGGATACTAGGGATCAAGCCCTAACAAAACTAACTCGGTTACATGATGAATCTCATCCAACTCCTCACCGACCAGCGAGCTTACGAAGGAATTACTCAGTCCCGGTGGAGAGCATCACGGAATTGGTGATGGAGGAGGGTTGGTGATGACGAAGACCGAAGATTCCCCTCTCCGGAGCCCCAAATGGACTCCAGATCTGGCCCCCCGATGAAGAACAGGAGGTGACAGTGGCTCTGTATCGTGAAACGAGATAATTCTTCCTCCCTCATTTTCTCTCTGAAAATAGAATTTTATAGCGTCGGAGCTAGGGTATGCGGGGCCACCAGGTGGGCATAACCCACCTGGGCACGCTTGGAGGGGGGTGCGCCCTGGTGGGTTGTGCTCACCCAGGCCCCCCTTCGGTGGTTCTTGGCTCCAATATTTTTCTTTATATATAAAAAATCCTTGCAAAGTTTCGTTCCAATCCGAGAACTTTTATTTCTGCACAAAAACAACACCATGGTAGTTCTGCTGAAAACATCGTCAGTCCAGGTTAGTTTCATTCAAATCATGCAAATTAGACTCCAAAACAAGAGGAGAAGTGTTAGGAAAAGTAGATACGACAGAGACGTATCAACTCCCCCAAGCTTAAACCTTTGCTTGTCCTCAAGCAATTTAGTTGATAAACTGAAAGTGAAAAGGAAAAACTTTTACAAACTCTTTTGCTCTTGTTTACATAAATAAGCTTAAGCGGCACCCAGCAGCAAATATCATAACTAACCATGTCAAAAATAACTCTTAGAAATTATATCAACTCATATCAATAGCATAAACAACTAGAGAGCAATAATAAGATATCTCAAATATCAACACTTTGTCAAAACAACCATAATATAATATGACAACCATGGTATCTCGCTAGCCCTTTCTGAGACCGCAAAACATAAATGCAGAGCACCTCCAAAGTTCAAGAAGCGACTAAACATTGTAATTCATGGTCTAAAAGATCCAGTCATGCTAACACCGAACATTCACTACACACAATGCATGAGCATGACAACAATGCTCTTAGATCTGGCGCTTATTATAGAAGGTGATGACTGAACATAAAAGTAAATAGATAGTCCCTTCGCAGAGGGAAGCAGTGATTTGCAGAGGTGCCAGAGCTCAAGGTTTTAAAACAGATATAAATGTAATTTTGAGAGATGCACACTTCATATTTACTTCGCGACCATCAGTCATCAATATCTTCCATGCTAAACACATTAGTAGCGGTTCCCAAGCGGTAAAGTAAAGGTTATTACTCTGTAGGAGTTTTTGTTTGATTATTTGTAAGCTCTTTTCTTTTTGCAGTTGGGACTGGGAATCCCTATTACCGCCCCTCTCGTGCAAGGACAAGTGAATAAACACTCGTCATGAGAATAACCCTTTTAGCATGGAAGATACTAACTACCTCCTGTCACTCTGTGAACAATCCAGACACAAAAAAGATGATATTTATTTGAAGTTTTTTGAGGTGGCATATGCAAATTTACTTAGGACGGCAGGGTAATACCGCATATAGGTAGGTATGGTGGACTCATCTGGAATAACTTGGGTTCCAAGAGTTTGATGCACAAGCAGTATTTCCGCTTAGTACATGCAAAGGCTAGCAATTAGGTTGGGAAGCGGCCAACTAGAGAGCAACAATGGTCATGATCATACATTATGCATAATAGACATTGGATATCAGCATGAGTAGGATATGGACACCATGAACATAAATAGTAGAAGCTATGTTGGTTTTGATTCAACTACATGCATGAACATGTGCCAAGTCAAGCCACTCGAACATTCAGAGGAGGATACCATATCATTATACTACATCACAATCATTTTAACACAATGTTGACATCCAAGATAAATCATTATCCACTCCTAGCTACTTATGCATGGTATGAGAAACTATAATCTCTAATTGTCATTGCAAACATGTTTGATCATAATAGGCTGAATCATGGATACTAGGTTAAACATATTTACAAAAATAGAACAAGTCGAGTTCATATCCATTTCTCTCTGCCACAGCCAGTTCATCAAATATCATCATTATTGCCTTTCACTTGCACGACCGAACAATATGAAAATAATAATAGTGCAAGAGTGCCATGGACTAAGCTGAAATCTGCAAACATTTTATTCAAATGGAGAAGACAAGGTCATATGGTGTCTTTGTTAGATCAACAATAATGCATATGAGAGCCACTCAACATTTTCATCATGGTATTCTCCTCGGTATGACTCAATAGAAAGAAAAAGAAATTCATAGAAATAAACTAAAATGTTTTTGGAGTTTTTGGTTTTTCTTGAACGAGCAAATAAAACGGAAAAACAAAATGAGAAATACTATTTACATGGGAAAGCTCCCAACAAGTAAAAGAAGAATAAGGAATTTTTTGAGTTTTCTATTTAGTGCTACAACAATTTAAACTAGGAAGAAAAACTGAAAAGGAGCAGGAAATATATTTTTGGAGTTTCTCAAAGTTTTTCAAACACACAAGAAGAAAGTGAGAAAATAAATTTAGCATGGATAACAATGAAAGGGTGTGGACACCAAAAAATGAAATGAAATGTGTGAACACGAATGTAATGTCGGTGGAAATACATACTCCCCCAAGCTTAGGCTTTTGGCCTAACTTGGTAATCAATCAGTAGCCTGCATAATGGTCGGAGTGATAGCTCATGGATGCTCTCGGTGCAGATGCCTCAGCCCGCCGTGCAACCACAACTGCCGTGTTATGAGCTCGGGCCTTGCTCTCCAGAACAAAATATCTTCCCTTATTGTGAACATTAAAGAGAGCAGGTGCACGCAAATACGTGTCCACAATGAAACTTTTATTAAACAACAAGTTGTAAGTGAAGTTGTGGGGTTCACCACTAAGGATCTTATGACGTTTCATAGCATCAAAGTCCAAGTACTACGTGGGTAAAATAGGGTCATGAGGCCAAGGTGAAACACCCAACTTTCTTGCTAAACGTGTGGCATAAATTCCACCATAAAAATATCCACTACCAGAGTTATGCTGCAACCTGCGTGCAACAATTACTCCAAGATTATAACTTTGGTCACTGGTGAGAGCGGTGCGTATGAGGCTCAAGTCTAGGGCACAAAGTGTACTACAATCTTGTTTGCCTACAATGCATTTTACATTAAATAAAGCGAAGTACTGGATTGCAGGGAAATGAATGCTTTATATTCTACCTTGCGTCACTCCCCTAGTCTCACCATAGCAAAGACTGGTCAAGAATATCTCAAACTCAGACCTTGGTGGTTCGTCAAGCAAACCCCAGAATGGGATTTTGCAGCAGTAGGCAAATCTCTCTAGAGACATGGTAAATGGACTTCCATACAGTTTAAACGACACCCTAGACTCTTAGGGATGGAATTTAAATTCTTTGGTAAATTATTCGGTGAGGTTGAGGTGTTGGTTGCACTTATCTGAAATGTAGGGACCGAGTTCGACATTGTGAACATACTGCTCAAATTCTTCCTTAATGCCTACACACACCATATAATCGTTGCATGGCCATAAGCATGTTTTGGTGGCGGCATCTCGTATGGAACTTTCACTTGGTTCAACATAAGACCGATGAGCGGAGCTGCTACTAGAAGATGCCTCCAAGGATCTCCTCCTCGAAGAACTCCTTCCAAAGAGGTTCACCATATTCACGTACAATTTTCTGAAAATTTTTGGGCCACAAAAATTTATTAACAAAACTTCACAAGATTGAAAGCGACTACTCATAGGGATGCATAGAGGCCATAGCAAGCATTCAAACTAGTTAGAACTCTAAGAATTCAACATGCAAGCTCATCTACATCAGCACCAAGAGTAACTAATTATTCAAAATACAAACCACTAAAGCAAAAACTAATTGGACCAACGGAGGAGTCACATACCAAGAAACAATCCCCCGAAACAGTTTCGGAAATGGAGCTTCGAGTAAAGAGATCGAAATCCACGGGTTTAGGAGCAAGAACACAAGAGAGAGAGAGCGATGGTGATTTTTTTTCTGGAGGTAGGTGGTGATGTGGGATGAAGAGATAAGTGAGGGGGCCCACGTGGGGACCACAACCCACCAGGGCGCGCCTGGGGGTCTTGGCGCGCCCAGGTGGGTTGTGCCCACCTGGTGCACCTCCCTCTGATGTTATTTACACCAAAAATTCTTAAATAAACAAAAAAAATCGTATCAAAATTTCAGAGCATTATGAGAACTTTTATTTTGGGTCATTTTTTATTACACTAAAAATTCAGAAAACAGACAAAACATGGCATTTTATTTTATTTAACTAATAAAACAAAAAAGGTAGGTACATAAGGTAGTGCTCACTAAATTCATCGACTTCATACCTCTCAAAAATTATCAATTAATAAGGTTGATCAAGTCTTATTAACAACCACTTTCGATTAGCATGAAACCGAAGAACTTTTGTAAATCACTAAGTTACCTCAATGGGGATATGAATGTCCCCAACAATAAGCATTTCATATTTATTTTTAACAATAGGTAGAGGTAGTTGAAAACTTCCAATAATGATTCTCGAAGATTTTTCAATAACATTAATACCATTCACTTGGAATTGTTTCTTCGGAAAGTGCACCGTATGCTCATTACCATTGATATGAAAAGTGACCTTGCTTTTATTGCAATCAGTAATAGCCCCTGCAATATTCAAGAATGGTCTACCAAGGATAATAGACATGTTGTCGTCCTTGGGCATCTCAAGTATAACAAAGTCAGTCAAAATAGTAGCATTAACAACAACAACGGGCACATCCTCACAAATACCGATAGGTATGTGATAGGTCTCCAACGTATCTATAATTTTTGATTGTTCCATGATATTATATTATCTGTTTTGGATGTTTTATATGCATCAATATGCTATTTTATATTATTTTTGGGACTAACCTATTAACCTAGAGCCCAGTGCCAGTGCCAGTTCATGTTTTTCCTTGTTTTTGAGTTTCGCAGAAAAGGAATACCAAACAGAGTCCAAATGTAATAAAACCTTTGCAATGATTTTCTTGGACCAGAAGACAACCAGGAGACTTGGAGTGAAGTCAGAAGACCCACGAGGCGGCCACAAGGACGGAGGGCGCGCCCCCACCCTTGTGGGCCCCTCATGCACTCCCTGACCTAGTTTCTGCGCCTATATATTCCCATATATCCCCAAGCCAACAGGGGCATCCACAAAAACACTTTTCCATCGCCGCAACCTTCTGTACTCGTGAGATCCCATCTAGGGGCCTTTTCCGGCATCCTGCCGGAGGGGGATTCGATCATAGAGGGCTTCTACATCAACTCTACTGCCCTTCCGATGAAGCATGAGTAGTTTACCTTAGACCTATGGGTCCATAGCTAGTAGCTAGATGGCATCTTCTCTCTCTTTGATTCTCGATACCATGTTCTCCTCGATGTTCTTGGAGATCTATTTGATGTAATACTCTTTTGCGGTGTGTTTGCCGAGATCCGATGAATTGTTGATTTATGGTTGTCAGATTCAGGGCTCCGCAGACCCTTGATAGATTCGAACACTAGGGTGCATGAGAAGAACTCAACCTCCTCAGTCTGCCTACTCGTCGATCTCTTGGCCTAGCTTGATGAACTAGAAGGAAATGGAACAAGGCAGTTTACCCAGGTTCGGGCCACCTTGCGGTGTAATACCCTACTCCTGCTTTGTGGTGGATTGGCCTCGAGGTGGGCTGAGGATGAACTAGTACAGTGGGAGAACAACCTCAGGAGGTGTGTTCTTGTGCTGGTGAGGGAGAGGATGGTCTGAATGATCCGTCCGTCTCTGCCTCGTCCTCCTCTTCCTCGTTGTCCCCCCGTCTAAGATGGTGTCTAGGCTATACTTATAGTGGCCTTGGTCCTCTTCCCCCAAAGCGAAGGCAGGAAGGGATCCCACAACGGCCAAATTCGAAGGAAGACAACTAGTACATCTTATCCTGACAAAAGGTGGTATTCGCCTGCAAAGTCTCTAGTCGTAACGCCGTGGTGGGCTCGGTGATGACCTCCGTCCTGGCGGTCTTGGTCTTGTTGCATAGGAATGGAAACCTTTGGTTGATGCCTCGGGACTCCGCGCCTGCGCTTGCCTCTTTAGCACCAAAGAGGAAATTGTTGTACTATGCCCGCTGGCGCCCGCCTGGCCTTGGTCATCATGGCTTGCGTCATATGAACCTCACGAGGTGAGGGCTTGCATAGAAGTCTCCGCTCCTCAGGAGCCAGCCTAAGGAGGCCGCTCCATCTGGAGGTCTTGGCGTCGTCCGGCTCGCGAGGCTTGGCCCCTTGGGAGGGTCTTGTGTTGTTGATGCTGAAGGTGGGTCGTACCAGGCCGTCGATGGTGCCACGCCATGGGCCGCAGGCAGGCAAGTCTGGGTACCCCCATTCCCAAAACGCCAACAGTAGCCCCTAGGCCCAAGGCGTGCTTGGACTTGGCTTCTAGGCGAAGCCAAGGGGCACAGGCGGAGCACCGCAGGCCCCAACCGCTTGTGGTCTCAGTTGACGCGTGGCGCTTGATGGGATGTGGGCGTCTCCGCTTCCCCACGCAGCCTTGGCAACCATCCTGGGCTGACAAAAAGGCTGGCATCTGCCGTGAGCCTTCATTGCCTTCCCTTTGTCTTGCTCCAGATCCCCTTCTCTCCCCGCTCAAAGCGTCTCCAGATCTGCCTACCTCTCCGGACTTGCCACCGATGGCGACCAAGAAAGCGAAGCCCTCCGCTTCTGCTGAGCGCTCGGCCTTCTCATTCGAGCCGGCCCTCAGTGCATCCTCCATCACTAAGGAGAAGCATCTCGACGCCATGCTCCCGCTGACGGCGAGTGATGCCAATGAGGGGCAGGAGACGCCGCTCCAGGTCGGCTCCGCAAATCCGAAAACCTTGGGGGAAACCTTCTACCCCTTCTTTCTGCACAACGTCTTCGCTGGGCTCACCCCCCTTCTCCAACTTCTTCTTCACCATACTCAACCATTACCAGATCCATGCCCTTCATCTTCATCCCAACTCCATCCTCCTCTTGTTAATCTTCACCTTCTATTGTGAGGCGTTTGTGGGGGTGGCGCCCTCCGTTGCACTGTTCCGCCACTTCTTGTACCTCCGGATGGGCAACGCCAAGTGCTCCGGGTGCGCCTGCTTCATCGCAGGTAATGGCAAGAAGGTGGAGGACTTCTGGCACAAGTGGATCTTCATGGTTCATGCACGCCAAGCGCTCCCACGCTCGGCTGGAGCTGCCAACTCCGTTGCCGGTGAAGCTGGATCGGTGGGCTTACGAGAAGCTCACCGATCCCTGGGAAGAGCTGCTGCTGGAGAAGATGACAGCGGACCTAAAGGCGGAGAAGCTGACAGGGGCCATGATCGTCAGGGAGTTTCTGACGCAGCGCCTGGCTCCGCTCCAGGCGCACTCGCGCCCTCTGTGGAGCCTCAAGGGCGCGAAAGACGAACTCCGGCTGCGCCCGAGCGACCTGTCTAACGAGGAGTTGAGCAAGGCCATGCGCACCTTGCTCGAGAAGGACCAGGTCGTCCTCCCAGCGGCATACCTCCCACTGTACCACCGCGACGACGGAGTGCAGGTAGTCACCACCATGCCCGTCTTCAACGAGCGGGGGCTCGTGCCGCTAAAGCCTTCCCAGCCCCCTAGCTCCCTAGTGCCGGTGTCCTCTCACAAGCACTCCGAGGAGGAGGAAGAGGAGGGGGACTCAGAGGCGACCTTGAAGGGGGTGGGGGAGACCTCTCCGCTGTGGCAAAGCGATCTCCTCCGCGTCCTCTCCGATCATGACGACACCAGTGAGTACCTGGTCGAAGGATCACCACGCTCCATCAGGGTCGCCACGAGGTCTAGGGGCGCCTCCCTGAGGAAGCTGAAGTAGGGGACCCCAAATAAGGGCGGGACGACATCGTTCCCCAGGACGACGCCCCCACCTTGTCGTCGGCCGCCACCGTCGCAGAGCCGACCACCGCGCACTCGTCCACTCTTGAGAGCGCAGCGGGGCTTGTGCCCAGGAAGCTCGGGGGCACTGCGCTCCTGGGTAGGAAGAGGGCAAACGTCGCCAAGGACCAGTAAGTGCTTCACCTTGTCTTTGCTTCCTACTCTTGATGTAGTACCCAGACATTTTCCTCTTGATGGCCAGGCTGACGTCGACGACGAAGAGGAAGAAGGAGGAGGCCAGGGCCTCCGAGGCCAAGCGGCCTGCCGTGGCCACGACAACTTCGATGCAGAAATAAGAGGCCTCCTCGTGTCCTCGTATGACAGGGTTGGCCTCTCAAGGCTTGGGGGCCCAGCCTCCGGAGAAGACCGCCTTCGCGGCTAAGCTGACTCTTGAGGTGCCCGTCCTCAGTGCACCTGTTGGGGGTCCGAGGGCTCCGGAGCCCTCGGCCGTCCTTGCTGTCGTTGCTTTGCCAGCCCCGGCGTTGGTGCCGCCTCCTCCCCAAGCCGTCAGGCAGGATGGACCATGGTTCTTCTACCATGCCCGGCGCTCTGGTGGAAGCCTTCTCCGCGCTGGACTGGCTCCGGGCTGATCTTCAGGGCGCCGACTGGTGCATGGCAGCGGACCGCCTGGGGCTGGTCTCGAGGTGGCTCCAGGCCAACTTGTTCGTCAGGACAGCCTAGGGCTAGGCCGAGGCCGCCACCGAGGAGGGCAGGATGGTGGCCGGCATGGCCGCAACTGCTCGCGATGCAGCGTTGGTCGATGCAGCAGCCGCCGAGAAGTGCTACCATGCGGCGGAGGCCGAGCTGAGGTCCCTCCGTGACGAGCAAGCCACCTGCGCCCGCCAGCTCGAGGAGCAGGAAGAGAAGCTGAAAACCCAGGAGACCGCACTCACCGATTGCGGCGCCGAGCTAGAGCAGGCAGCCCAAGAACAGGCCATGGAGCACAGTCACGTGGAGAAGCTGAAGGAGGAGGTGGGGGCGGCCCAGACATCTCATACCAAGCTCGTCTCCGAGGAGAAGGCCCGACTAGAGGACATGGAGAAACTCCTTACCGCGGCTAAGAAGGCGGCCACTGTGGGATGCGACGCCTTCGTCTCCATCGAGCTGAGGTCCTGCAAGGCACTGCAGGACCTTTACAGGGAGGTGTACGAGAAGCCGCTAGCGACTCCTGAGGAAGGCCCCGCCGGGATGCTCCCCAAGCATGCCGTGGTTCTTGAGGGCATCGTTGTCGGAGTGGGCCCCATGGTGGAGGGAGAGGCTCGCGCGCTTTTTACCTAGGCCGCGATGCGCATCTTCAGCTACCTCCATCTTCGGGACCCCAGCTTTGACCTTGGCGTGCTGCTCGAACCTGTGGATCCTTAGCTTCGCGATGCCGCCGCCGAGGCTATGAAGAAGTCGGTGGAGGCCCTATTGCAAAAGTTCCTCTGCGTCGACCCTGCAGCCACGACCGATGGCAAGGACAGCGACATTGCCGATGCTGGCCTCCCTAGGCGGGCGACGGTGGTGTCTACTACCTCTTGAGCACTGCGTTGGATTTCCCCGAAGAGGAGAGGATGATGCAACAAAGTAGCATAAGTATTTCCCTCAGTTTTTGAGAACCAAGGTATCAATCCAGTAGGAGGCTACGATCGAGTTCCTCATACCTACACAAAAATAATAGCTCAACGCAACCAATGCACTTAGGGGTTGTCAATCCCTTCACGGTCACTTAGGAAAGTGAGATTTGATAGAGATGATAAATAATATTTTTGGTATTTTTGGTATAGAGATGCAAAGTAAAAAGTAAAAGCAAAGTAAAAGCAAAGCAATAATAAAGTGATGGAGATTGATATGATGAGAAAGAGACCCGGGGCTATAGGTTTCACTAGTGGCTTCTCTCAAGAGCAAAGTATTCTACGGTGGGTGAACAAATTACTGTTGAGCAATTGACAGAATTGAGCATAGTTATGAGAATATCTAGGTATGATCATGTATATAGGCATCACGTCCGAGACAAGTAGACCGAAACGATTCTGCATCTACTACTATTACTCCACTCATCAACCGCTATCCAGCATGCATCTAGAGTATTAAGTTAAAAACAGAGTAACGCCTTAAGCAAGATGACATGATGTAGAGGGATAGTTTCATGCAATATGATAAAAACCCCATCTTGTTATCCTCGATGGCAACAATAGAATACATGCCTTGCTGCCCCTTCTGTCACTGGGAAAGGACACCGCAAGATCGAACCCAAAGCTAAGCACTTCTCCCATGGCAAGAAAAACCAATCTAGTAGGCCAAACCAGACTGTTAATTCGAAGAGACTTGCAAATATAACCAATCATACATAAAAGAATTCAGAGAAGATTCAAATATTAGTCATAGATAGACTTGATCATAAACCCACAATTCATCGGTCTCAACAAACACACCGCAAAAAGAAGATTACATCGAATAGATCTCCACGAGAGAGGGGGAGAACATTGTATTGAGTTCCAAAAAGAGAGAAGAAGCCATCTAGCTACTAGCTATGGACCCGTAGGTCTAAAATAAACTACTCAGACTTCATCAGAGGGGCTTGGATGATGATGTAGAAGCCCTCCGTGATCGATGCCCCCTCCGGCGGAGCTCCGGAACAGGCCCCAAGATGGGATCTCATGGATACAGAAAGTTGCGGAGGTGGAATTAGGTTTTTGGCTCTGTACTCGATCGTTTGGGGGTACGTGGATATATATAGGAGGAAGAAGTACGTCGGTGGAGCTTCGAGGGGCCCACGAGGCAGGGGGCGCGCCCTAGGGGGGGCGCCCTCCACCCTCGTGACCGCCTCGTGGCTTTCTTGACGGAGGGTCCAAGTCTCCTGGATCTTATCTGATGAGAAAATCACGTTTCCGAAGGTTTCATTCCATTTGGACTCCGTTTGATATTCCTTTTCTTCAAAACCCTAAAATAGGCAAAAAACAGCAATTCTGGGCTGGGCCTCCGGTTAATAGGTTAGTCCCAAAAATAATATAAAAGTGGATAATAAAGCCCAATAATGTCTAAAATAGTAAATAATATAGCATGGAGCAATCAAAAATTATAGATACGTTGGAGACGTATCAAGCATCCCCAAGCTTAATTCCTGCTCGTCCTCGAGTAGGTAAATGATAAAAACAGAATTTTTGATGTGGAGTGCTACTTGGCATAATTTTAATGTAATTCTTCTTAATTGTGGTATGAAATTCAGATCCGAAAGATTCAAGACAAAAGTTCATATTGACATAAAAATGATAATACTTCAAGCATACTAACTAAGCAATTATGTCTTCTCAAAATAACATGGCCAAAGAAAGTTCATCCCTACAAAATCATATAGTTTAGTCATGTTTCATTTTCGTCACACAACAATGCTATCATCATGCACAACCCCGATGACAAGCCAATCAATTGTTTCATACTTTAGTAATCTCAAACCTATAAACTTTCACGCAATATATGAGCGCGAGCCATGGACATAGCACTATGGGTGGAATAGAATATAATGGAGGGGGGTTATGTGGAGAAGACAAAAAAGGAGAAAGTCTCACATCAACGAGGCTAATCAATGGGCTATGGAGATGCCCACCGATTGATGTTAATGCAAGGAGTAGGGATTGCCATGCAACGGATGCACTAGAGCTATAAATGTATGAAAGCTCAACAAAAGAAACTAGTGGGTGTGCATCCAACTTGCTTGCTCACGAAGACCTAGGGCACTTGAGGAGGACCATTGTTGGAATATACAAGCCAAGTTCTATAATGAAAAATTCCCACTAGTATATGAAAGTGATAACATGAGAGACTCTCTACTATGAAGATCATGGTGCTACTTTGAAGCACAAGTGTGGTAAAAGGATAGTAACATTGTCCCTTCTCTCTTTTCTCTCTCATTTTTTGGGCCTTTTTTTTGTGGCCTTTCTCTTTTTTGGGGGCCTTCTTTTTTTATGGCCTTTCTCTTTTTTTATTCCTCCCTTGGGACAATGCTCTAATAATGATGATCATCACACTTCTATTTATTTACAACTCAATGATTACAACTCGATACTAGAACAAAGATGACTCTATATGAATGCCTCCGGCGGTGTACCGGGATATGCAATGAACCAAGAGTGACATGTATGAAAGAATTATGAATGGTGGCTTTGCCACAAATTCTATGTCAACTACATGATCATGCTAAGCATTATGACAATGATGAATGTATCATGATGAACAGAATGATGGAAAGTTGCATGGCAATATATCTCGAAATGGCTACGGAAATGCCATAATAGGTAGGTATGGTGGCTATTTTGAGGAAGATATAAGGAGGTTTATGTGTGAACGAGCGTATCATATCACAGGGTTTGGATGCACCGGCGAAGTTTGCGCCAACTCTCAATGTGAGAAAGGGCAATGCACGGTACCGTAGAGGCTAGCAAGGATGGAAGGGTGAGAGTGCGTATAATCCATGGACTCAACATTAGTCATAAAGAACTCACATACTTATTGCAAAAATCTACAAGTCATCAAAAACCTCGGTACTACGCGCATGCTCCTAGGGGGATAGATTGGTAGGAAAAGACCATCGCTCGTCGCCAACCGCCACTCATAAGGAAGACAATCAAATAACACCTCATGTTTCAAATTTGTTGCATAACATTTACCATACGTGCATGATACGGGACTTGCAAACCTCAACACAAGTATTTCTCAATTTCAAAATTACTCAACTAGCATGACTTTGATATTATTACCTCCATATCTCAAAACAATCATCAAGCATCAAACTTTTCTTAGTATTCAACATACTCATACGAAAGTTTTATTATTAATTTTGCATACCAAGCATATTAGGATTTTAAGCAAATTACCATGTTATTAAGACTCTCAAAATAATCTAAGTGAAGCATGAGAGATCAATAGTTTCTATAAAACAAATCCACCACCGTGCTCTAAAAGATATAAGTGAAGTACTAGAGCAAAATTATAAAGCTCAAAAGATATAACTGAAGCACATAGAGTATTCTATCAAATTCTAAATCATGTATGGCTCTCTCAAAAGGTGTGTAAAGCAAGGATTATTGTGGTAGACTAACAATCAAAGACTCAAATAATAAAATACGCTCCAAGCAAAACACATATCATGTGGTGAATAAAAAAATAGCTCCAAGTAAAGTTACCAATAGAAGTAGACGAAAGAGGGGATGCCTTCTGGGGCATCCCCAAGATTTGGCTTTTAGGTGTCCTTAGATTATATTGGGGGTGCCATGGGCATCCCCATGCTTAAGCTCTTGCCACTCCTTGTTCCATAATCCATCAAATCTTTACCCAAAATTTGAAAACTTCACAACACAAAACTTAAAGTAGAAAATCTCGTGAGCTCCGTTAGCGAAAGAAAACAAAAGACCACTTCAAGGTACTGTAATGAACTCATTCTTTATTTATATTGGTGTTAAACCTACTGTATTCCAACTTCTCTATGGATTATAAACTATTTTACTAGCCATAGATTCATCAAAATAAGCAAACAACACACGAAAAACAGAATCTGTCAAAAACAGAACAGTCTGTAGTAATCTGTAGCTAGCGCAAGATCTGGAACCCCAAAAATTCTAAAATAAATTGATGGACGTGAGGAATTTATCTATTAATCATCTGCAAAAATAATTAACTAAATATCACTTTCCAAATAAAAATTAAAGCAGTTCTCGTGAGCGCTAAAGTTTCTGTTTTTTACAGCAAGTTCAACAAAATTTTCCCCAAGTCTTCCCAACGGTTCTACTTGGCACAAACACTAATTAAACACAAAAACACAAACAAAACAGAGGCTAAATAATTTATTTATTACTAAACATGAGCAAAAAACAAGGAATAAAAATAAAATTGGGTTGCCTCCCAACAAGCGCTATCGTTTAATGCCCCTAGCTAGGCATAACAAGCAAGAATAGATCTAGGTATTGCCATAATAGTAAGATAGATTATTAAAACTCATTTCATATTCTCTACTTTCAGCAGCAAGTTTTATTTGAGGCAAGAAAAAGTAACCAAAAGGGCTAAATTTAACGGTACAAAAGTCTCCAAGATCAACCTTGGGAGGTATAGGTTCCTCCTTTGGTCCTTCGTATTGCACAACCAATTCATCATTATAAGCATTCTTTTGACAGAACTTTGTGAGCCTATATTCAAGATAATATCCCAATTCATTATCTCGAATAGCTAAATCATCATTAAGTTTAGAAATTCTATCAATTAAAACATTGGTAGGAACCCTTTTTCTAAGATTTTCATTGAAAGCAACATAGTCTAGAGATTGAAAACGCATTATTTCTTCTTGATCAAAGAGGATAGTCTCTATGGGAGGACGGCCAGCATCCACCCTATAATGCGCAAAGATTTCTTTGGCCTCTTTTATTATGAATCGAAACTCATGAGCCAAAAATATAGTAACGACATGCTTAACAGAAGAATGCTCAATATTAGAAAATTCTAGGAAAATCCTTTCTATGGAAGGATGCAAGTGCATGAATTGCCTCTCAAGTTCAACTACAAGCATGGCAATAGAGTCCGCAAGACTACTAGTTCTATGAAGAATAGAACTACCCATAGAAGGTAAAGCACCGGCACAAGTAAAGAAATATTGAATAACTCCTTTTCCAATAATATTACCGCTACCAACACGGAATCTTTTTATATGTGAGAAAGTGGGTTCTTTAGTAGAAGCATCAAAATTATTATCGACAATAGTATCCCCAATTTCAGACATAGAGGCAGAAGGTAAAGAACTAGCCATAACGACAAGCGAGCAAACTAACACACAAGCAAACAAAAAGCAAACAGGCAAAAATAGGCAAATGGAGAGGGAGGATAGAGAGAGAGGGGGGGCGAATAAAATGGCAAGGGTGAAGTGGGGGAGAGGAAAACGAGAGGCAAATGGCAAACAATGTAATGCGGGAGATAGGGATTGTGATGGGTACTTGGTATGTTGACTTTTGCGCAGACTCCCCAGCAACGGCGCCAGAATTCTTCTTGCTACCTCTTGAGCACTGCGTTGGATTTCCCCGAAGAGGAGAGGATGATGCAGCAAAGTAGCGTAAGTATTTCCCTCAGTTTTTGAGAACCAAGGTATCAATCCAGTAGGAGGCTACGCTCGAGTCCCTCGTACCTACACAAAAACAATAGCTCAACGCAACCGACGCGCTTAGGGGTTGTCAATCCCTTCACGGTCACTTAGGAAAGTGAGATTTGATAGAGATGATAAATAATATTTTTGGTATTTTTGGTATAGAGATGCAAAGTAAAAAGTAAAAGCAAAGTAAAAGCAAAGCAATAATAAAGTGATGGAGATTTATATGATGAGAAAGAGACCCGGGGCTATAGGTTTCACTAGTGGCTTCTCTCAAGAGCAAAGTATTCTACGGTGGGTGAACAAATTACTGTTGAGCAATTGGACAGAATTGAGCATAGTTATGAGAATATCTAGGTATGATCATGTATATAGGCATCACGTCCGAGACAAGTAGACCGAAACGATTCTGCATCTACTACTATTACTCCACTCATCGACCGCTATCCAGCATGCATCTAGAGTATTAAGTTAAAAACAGAGTAACGCCTTAAGCAAGATGACATGATGTAGAGGGATAGTTTCACGCAATATGATAAAAACCCCATCTTGTTATCCTCGATGGCAACAATAGAATACGTGCCTTGCTGCCCCTTCTGTCACTGGGAAAGGACACTGCAAGATCGAACCCAAAGCTAAGCACTTCTCCCATGGCAAGAAAAATCAATCTAGTAGGCCAAACCAAATTGATAATTCGAAGAGACTTGCAAAGATAACCAATCATAGATAAAAGAATTCAGAGAAGATTCAAATATTATTCATAGATAGACTTGATCATAAACCCACAATTGATTGGTCTCAACAAACACACCGCAAAAAGAAGATTACATCGAATAGATCTCCACGAGAGAGGGGGAGAACATTGTATTGAGATCCAAAAAGAGAGAAGAAGCCATCTAGCTACTAGCTATGGACCCGTAGGTCTGAAATAAACTACTCACACTTCATCGGAGGGGCTTGGATGATGATGTAGAAGCCCTCCGTGATCGATGCCCCCTCCGGCGGAGCTCCGGAACAGGCCCCAAGATGGGATCTCGTGGATAAAGAAAGTTGCCGCGGTGGAATTAGGGTTTTGGCTCTGTCCCCGATCGTTTGGGGGTACGTGGATATATATAGGAGGAAGAAGTACATCGGTGGAGCTTCGAGGGGCCCACGAGGCAGGGGGAGCGCCCTAGGGGGGGGGCGCCCTCCACCCTCGTGACCGCCTCGTGGCTTTCTTGATGGAGGGTCCAAGTCTCCTGGATCTTATCTGATGAGAAAATCACGTTTCCGAAGGTTTCATTCCGTTTGGACTCCGTTTGATATTCCTTTTCTTCGAAACCCTAAAACAGGCAAAAAACAACAATTCTGGGCTGGGCCTCCGGTTAATAGGTTAGTCCCAAAAATAATATAAAAGTGGATAATAAAGCCCAATAATGTCTAAAATAGTAGATAATATAGCATGGAGCAATCAAAAATTATAGATACGTTGGAGACGTATCAGTGTCCAAGGCTGAGGGAGAGGCTCGAAGGCGGCGCTCCTCCCTATTTTAATCCTACAACATTTATCGTGCCTTGTGGAGGCATAAGAACTCATGCTTTGAGATTTTAAGGTACAATAGGTTTTGTAATAATTTGCTAGGGTTCCAAGATTTCCTTTCCGTTTGCATAGTGTTCTGTGTCGGCAGGGCCTGGCCCCGCGCATACCTCAGCCGCCGCTAGGTCGTCTGGATCACCAGGATGAGACCAAGGGGTGATGGGCTACGTGACCAGTGAGGCTCCTGAGTCGCGATGCTCAGGAGTACCCTTTGATGTATGAACAACCCTCAGGAAGGAGATGCGTTTGTGTCTTAGCATTCTGCGTCGGCAAGGCCCGGCCCCGCACATACCTCAGCAGCCGTTGGGGCGCCCGGATCACCAGGACGATTCCAAGGGGTAAGGGGCTACGTGACCAGTGAGGCTCCTGAGTCGCGATGCTCAGGAGCCCCCTTGATGTACGAACGACCCTCCATACTTTTCCTCGCCAAGATCTCACTCGGGAGGGGCGCACGAAGACCAGGTCCGAGGGTCCTGGCGAGGTGGCGTACGCCAGGCATGACCTGAGTGTAGCCCCCGTGCCCAGCCCCCTCGTGTGACTCTCGAGGGAAAATCAGCGCGGTGAGGCTGAGCAGCGAGCCTAATGGCTCTCCCGAGGTTACTGCAACCGTTAGGCTACCCTCAGTTGTTTATTCACCAGCGCGGAGCATGGTGCTTCCGCTCTTGCACAGGCATAGCCGCTCCTCGACAGTGTCGTCCGCCAGCACGGAGCATGGGGATTCCACTGGTACGTGGGTGGGAGCTCCCTCTGAGGGGAGACTCCGGGGCGTGTACATCCCTGCCCTGACACATGGCTTGCATGGCAGGGCTGGAGGAGGTGTGTATGGGCACTCGTGAGCCAGCGCGGGACTCACGAGGCCCTACCTCAAGGCGGGTTGCGCCAGAATTTTTCGGAACACTTGTGATAGTCCTGCGAGATGGTTAGGCAGCCTGCACCGAGTGAATCTCCTGAGGTTATCGCATGAGAAGGCCAAACACCAACGACCCTAGGAGGTGACGTGAACGGGGCTGGCCCGCCAGACAGAGCTCAGCTGTTGGGTTTGTCGACGCTGCAGGGACGGACCCGAGCATAGATGCCGTGCCCAGTCTTCTCATGCGGAAGTCCTAAAGAAAGACAACAGGTGCGCGCTCCCGTAGTGGTGAGGCACCGGGTCATGCGCCCTAACTTATCCGCCCCCAATTAGCTCATGCGAGAACAAGGCACCAAGGACCATGGGAGGTGACGTGCACGGGAGCTGGCCCACGAGCCAGAGCTCATCCACTTGGGTTTAGTGATGCTGCAGGGACGGATCCGAGCATAGACGCCGTGCTAGTCCTTAATCATGAGGCAGGCGTGGGTGGGTTTGCAAGGGCGTATGATGTTCATGGCGACGAAGCACCGGATAGACAAGTGATAATCATAAAGCAACTCATGGAAGAGGGTAAAGCCAGTTTTGATAGATGCAAAGAATGATACATGCCGCAGGGCGGACCCACACAGCCTGGGGATAATGCAGCCCGAGGGTTGCCCCCAATTGAACAAACCAAAAAGTGTCACCTAGCACCGTTGCTGAAGAGGTGTTGAAGTAGCTGAAGACGCATGCTGTAGAAGTCGTTCCTCATGAGCCGTCCAGGTCCTGAACCTCGCGAGGCTCCGGAGGCCCGGGGGGATCGCGAGGATCCATTGCCACCTCCAGTAGGATCGCCTGGTGCCTAGCCTCATGAGCTGCCAGAATGCCCGCATGTGGCGCTGGTGCGTGGCATCCATGTTCAGCAAACCGAAAGGCATGCGAGCGTAGGTGTGAGGTGGGCCCTCGCACCGGTCAATTGTGGGGCGTCCAGAAGATCTCCTGAGACGGGGACCTGTTGAGCCCTGGGATGTTGACGCAGTCGCGCAGCTCGCTACCCTCGCCGGGGAAGGGATCCGCGCTGGGTGGTGCGGGGCGACCCTCGCCTCGCATAGCTCTTGCCTCCTGAAGCTCCTTGGTTGCCTTGGTGATGAACTCCTGGGCGCTTGGAGCCTCGTGTTGAAGCATGCCTCCACATGGTGCCCAAGCGCCTCCCTCGTGATGTTGGCTAGGTCAGAGGCCCTCCAGAGGAGAGCCCCCAAGCCCAGCCTGAGGGGGGCACTGGGCGCGCCTTCCTATGAGAGAGGGGAAGGCGCCCCCGTCAGTGGGTGCTACCTCTTGAGCTTGCATTGGTTTTCCCTTGAAGAGGAAAGGGTGATGTAGCAGAGTAGAGTAAGTATTTCCCTCAGCTTTTCAGAACCAAGATATCAATCCAGTAGGAGACAACGCACAAGCCACCGAATACCTGCACAAACAAACACTAACTTGCACCCAACGCGATAAAGGGGTTGTCAATCCCTTCACGGTTATTTGCAAAGTGAGATCTGATATAGATGGATAACTGGTAAAGTAATATTTTGGTATTTTTAGTTTATAGATCGGAAAGTAAAGGATTGCAAAGAAAGTAAATAGGAAACTAAAATTGTAGATCGGAAACTTATATGATGGAAAATAGACCCCGGGGCCATAGGTTTCACTAGAGGCTTCTCTCAAGATGGAAAATATTACGGTGGGTGAACAAATTACTGCCGAGCAATTGATAGAAAAGCGCGAAGTTATGATGATATCTAAGGCAATGATCATGAATATAGGCATCATGTCCGTATCAAGTAGACCGACTCCTTCCTACATCTACTACTATTACTCCACACATCGACCGACTCCTGCCTGCATATAGAGTATTAAGTTCATGAAGAATAGAGTAACGCATTAAGTAAGATGACATGATGTAGCGGGATAAACTCAAGCAATATGATGAAAAACCCATCTTGTTATCCTCGATGGCAACAATACAATACGTGTCGGTTCACCTTATGTCACTAGGATCGAGCACTGCAAGATTGAACCCAAAGCTAAGCACTTCTCCCATTGCAAGAAAAACCATTCTAGTTGTCCAAACCAAATCGATAGTTCGAAGAGACTTGCAAAGATATCAAATCATGCATAAAATAAGAGGAGATTCAAATAATATTCATAGATAAGCTGATCATAAATCCAAAACTCATCGACAAACACACCGCAAAAAAGTATTACATCGAATAGATCTCCTAGAACATCGAGGAGAACATGGTATTGAGAATCAAAGATAGAAAAGAAGCCATCTAGCTACTAGCTATGGACCCGTAGGTCTGTGGTAAACTACTCACGCTTCATTGGAGAGGTAATGGTGTTGATGTAGAAGCCCTTCGTGATCGAATCCCCCTCCGGCAAAACGCCGAAAAAGGACCCTAGATGGGATCTCATGTGTATAGAAGGTTGCGGCGGTGGAAAAGTGGTTTCGTGGCTCCCCTGGAAGGTTTTGGGGTATTTGAGAATATATAGGCGGAAGAAATAGGTCGGTGGAGTCACGACGGGCCCACAAGGGTGGGGAGCGCACCCTACCCCCTGGGCGCACCTCCTGACCTTGTGGCCGCCTTGTGGCTTTCCTAACGTGCACTCCAAGCCGTCTGGATGTCTTCTGGTCCAAGAAAAATCATCACGAAACTTTCATTCCGTTTGGACTCTGTTTGGTATTCCTTTTCCGCGAAACTCTAAAGCAAGGAAAAAACAGGAACTGGCACTGGGCTCTAGGTTAATAGGCTAGTCCCAAAAATAATATAAAATAGCATATTAATGCATATAAAACATCCAAAACAGATAATATAATAGCATGGAAAAATAAAAAATTATAGATGCGTTGGAGACGTATCAGGCATCCCCAAGATTAATTCATGCTCGTCCTCGAGTAGATAAATGATAAAACAAATTTTTATGTGGAATGCTACGTAACATATTTATCCATGTAATTCTCTTTATTGTGGCATGAGTGTTCAGATCCGTATGATTCAAAACAAAAGTTTAATATTAACATAAAAACAATAATACTTCAAGCATACTAACAAAACAATTATGTCTTCTCAAAGTAACATGGCCAAAGAAAGCTTATCCCTACAAAATCATATAGTCTGTCTATGCTCCATTTTCATCACAAAATATTTAAATCATGCACAACCCTGATGACAAACCAAGCAATTGTTTCATAATTCTGACGTTCTCAAACATTTTCAACTTTCACGCAATACATGAGCGTGAGCCATGGACATAGCACTATAGGTGGAATAGAAGGTGGTTGTGGAGATGACAAAAAAGAGGGAGATAGTCTCACATCAACTAGGCATATCAATGGGCTATGGAGATGCCCCATCAATAGGTATCAATGTGAGTGAGTAGGGATTGCCATGCAGTGGATGCACCAGAGCTATAAGTTTATGAAATCTCAAAAAGAAAATTAAGTGGGTGTGCATCCAACTCGCTTGCTCACGAAGACCTAGGGAAATTTGAGGAAGCCCGTCATTGGAATATACAAGCCAAGTTCTATAATGAAAATTCCCACTAGTATATGAAAGTGACAACATAGGAGACTCTCTATCATGAAGATCATAGTGCTACTTTGAAGCACAAGTGTGGTAAAAGGATAGTAGCATTGCCCCTTCTCTCTTTTCTCTCATTTTTTATTTTTTATTTGGGCCTTCTCTCATTTTTTGGCCTCTTTTTTTCGTCTGGAGTCTCATCCCGACTTGTGGGGAAATCATAGTCTCCATCATCCTTTCCTCACATGGGACAATGCTCTAATAATGAAGATCATCACACTTTTATTTACTTACAACTCAAGAATTACAACTCGATACTTAGAACAAAATATGACTCTCTATGAATGCCTCTGGCGGTGTACCGGGATGTGCAATGAATCAAGAGTGACATGTATGAAAGAATTATGAATGGTGGCTTTGCCATAAATACGATGTCAAGTACATGATCATGAATAGCAATGTGACAATAATGGAGCGTGTCATATAAACGGAACTGTGGAAAGTTGCATGGCAATATATCCCGAAATGGCTATGGAAATGCCATAATAGGTAGGTATGGTGCCTGTTTTGAGGAAGGTATATGGTGGGTTTATGGTACCGGCGAAAGTTGCGCGGTACGAGAGAGGCTAGCAATGGTGGAAAGGTGAGAGTGCGTATAATCCATGGACTCAACATTAGTCAAAAAGAACTCACATACTTATTGCAAAAATCTATTAGTCAATGAAACAAAGTACTACACACATGCTCCTAGGGGGATAGATTGGTAGGAAAATACCATCGCTCGTCCCCGACCGCTACTCATAAGGAAGATAACCAATAAATAAATAATGCTCTGACTTCATCACATAACAGTTCACCATACGCGCATGACAGGACTCACAAATTTTAACACAATTATTTATCAAATTCACAACTACTCACTAGCATGAATCTAATATCACCATCTTTATATCTCCAAACAATCATAAGGAATCAAACTTCTCATAGTATTCAATGCACTTTTATATGAAAGTTTTTTATTATATCCCTCTTGGATGCCTATCATATTAGGACTAAATTTATAACCAAAGCAAATTAACATGCTGTTTTTAAAGACTCTCAAAATAATATAAGTGAAGTGCGAGAGTTCATCAATTTCTATAAAATAAAACCACCGCCGTGCTCTAAAAATATATAAGTGAAGCACTAGAGAAAATTTGCCTAGCTCAAAAGATATTAGTGAAGCACATAGAGTATTCTAATAAATCACAATTCATGCGTGTCTCTCTCAAAAGGTGTGTACAACAAGGATGATTGTGGAAAACTAAAAATCAAAGACTCAAATCATAGAAGACGCTCCAAGCAAAACACATATCATGTGGTGAATAAAAATATAGCCTCAAGTAAAGTTACCGAATGACGAAGACAAAAGAGGGGATGCCTTCCGGGGCATACCCAAGCTTAGGCTCTTGGTTGTCCTTGAATATTACCTTAGGGTGACTTGGGCATCCCCAATCTTAGGCTCTTGCCACTCCTTATTCCATTGTCCATCAAGTCCTTACCCAAAACTTGAAAACTTCACAACACAAAACTCAACAGAAAATCTCATAAGCTCCGTTAGAATAAGAAAATAAATCACCACTTTTGGTACTGCTGTGAACTCATTCTTTATTTATATTGGTGTAATATCTACTGTATTCCAAATTTTCATTTATTTATATGCATCAAAATAAGCAAACAACACGCGAAAAACAGAATCTGTCAAAAACAGAACTATCTGTAGCAATCTGGAGATTTAGAATACTTCTGTAACTCCAAAATCCTGCAACATTAGGAAGACCTAATAAATTTTATTACTAATCTTTTGCAGAAAGAATTAGTATTTTATCGCGCTTCTGCTAAAAATGAAAATTAATCTCCTGAGCGCAAAAGTTTCTGTTTTTCAGCAAGATCAAATCAACTATCACCGTAAGCTATCCCAAAGGTCTTACTTGGCACAAACAATAACTAAAACATAAAACCACATATAACTAGAGGCTATATGAATTATTTGATGAAAAACAGGACCTAAAAATCAAGAACAAAAATAAAATTGGGTTGGCTTCCAACAAGCGCTATTGTTTAACGCCGACCCTTAGCTAGGCACAAAACACGAATAGATCTAAGTATTATCATCTTTGGTGTGCAATCCATAAGTGGCTCCCATAATAGATTCATAAGGCAATTTAATTTTCTTTCTAGGGAAGTGTTCCATGCCTTTCCTTAACGGAAATTGAAATCTAATGTTTCCTTCTTTCATATCAATAATTGCACCAATCGTTCTAAGGAAAGGTCTACCAAGAATAATAGGACATGTAGGATTGCAATCTATATCAAGAATAATGATATCTATGGGCACATAATTCCTATTTGCAACAATAAGAACATCATTAATCCTTCCCATAGGTTTCTTAATAGTGGAATCCGCAAGATGCAAATTTAAGGAACAATCATCAAATTCATGGAAACCTAACACATCACATAAAGTTTTTGGAATCGTGGAAACACTAGCACCCAAATCACACGAAGCATGGAATTCATAATCTTTAATCTTAATCTTAATAGTAGGCTCCCACTCATCATAGAGTTTTCTAGGGATAGAAACTTCCAATTCAAGCTTTTATTCAAAAGATTTCATCATAGCATCAACGATATGTTTAGTAAAAGCTTTGTTTTGTTTATAAGCATGAGGAAAATTCAACATGGATTGCAAAAAGGAAATACAATCTATTAGAGAACAATTATCATAATTAAATTCCTTGAAATCCAAAAGAGTGGGTTCCTTGCTACTTAAAGTTTTGACCTCTCCAATCCCACTTTTATCAATGTTTGCATCAAGATCTAAAACCTTCGAATCATTGGGATGCCTTCTAACTAAAGTTGACTCATCTCCAGTCCCATATTTATCAAGATTTATATTGGAAAACAAAGATTCAATAGGAGTCACATCAATCACTTTAAGATCTTCATCATTATTCTCACAGAAACTAGAAGAACACACTTTTATAAACCAATCTTTTTTAGCACGCATCTTAGCGGTTCTTTCTTTGCACACATAAATGGAAATTCTCATGGATTTGAGAGACTCATTGATATCATTCTTAGGTGGAATAGATCTAAGTTTCAAAGAATCAACATCAAGAGAAACTCTATCCACGTTCCTAGCCAAATCATCAATCTTAAGCAATTTTTCTTCAATCAAAGCATTGAAATTCTTTTGCGAACTTATAAATTCTCTAACACTATTATCAAATTAAGAGGGCATCTTATTATAATTTCCATAATAATTGTTGTAGGAATTACCATAATTATTAGAGGAATTACTAGGAAACGGCCTAGGATTAAAATTACCTCTATACGCGTTATTACCAAAATTGTTCCTACCAACAAAATTCACATCCATAGATTCATTATCATTCTCAATCAAAGTAGACAAAGGCATATCATTAGGATCAGTAGGAGAACTCTTGCTAGCAAATAATTTCATAAGCTCATCCATCTTTCCACACAAAACATTAATCTCTCCTATAGCATGCACTTTTTTACTAGTGGAAGATCTTTCGGTATGCCATTGAGAATAATTAACCATAATATTATCTAGGAGTTTAGTAGCTTCTCCTAAAGTAATTTCCATAAAAGTACCTCCCCCTGCCAAATCTAAAATATTTCTAGAAGCAAAATTCAATCTGGCATAAATTTTTTGTATAACCATCCACAAATTCAAACCATGAGTAGGGCAATTTCGTATCATCAATTTCATCCTGTCCCAAGATTGTGCAACATGTTCATGATCAAGTTGCTTAAAATTCATAATATCATTACTAAGGGAGATGATTTTAGAGGGAGGAAAATACTTGGAAATAAAAGCATCTTTGCACTTATTGCATGAATCAATACTATTTTTAGGCAAAGATGAAAACCAAGTTTTAGCACGATCTCGAAGTGCGACTGGAAATAGCTTCAATTTAACAATATCATTATCCACATTTTTTTTATTTTTCATATCACACAAATCAACAAAATTATTAAGATGGGATGCGACATCTTCATTGAGAAGGCCGGAAAATTGATCTTTCATAACAAGATTCAACAAAGCGGTATTAATTTCACAAGATTCCGCATTAGTAGCGGGAGAAATCTGAGTACTAATAAAATCATTGTTGTTGGTATTGGAAAAGTCACACAATTTAGTATTATCTTGAGCCATCATGACAAAGCAAGCAATCCAACACACGAGAACACAAAAAGCAAGTGGAGAAGCAGGACGGAAGAGGGCCGAAGAAAAGGCAAATCTTTTCGAAAATCGTTAGAAGTGGGGGAGAGGAAAACGAGAGGAGAATGGCAAATAATGTAATGCGAGGGATGATAGTTTATGATGGGTACTTGGTATGTCTCGGCTTGGCGTAGATCTCCCCGGCAACAGCGCCAAAAATTCTTCCTGCTACCTCTTGAGCTTGCGTTTGTTTGATACGTCTCCAACGTATCTACTTTTTCTCACGCTTTTCCTCTTGTTTTGGACTCTAATTTGCATGATTTGAATGAAACTAACCCTGGACTGATGTTGTTTTCAGCAGAACTACCATGGTGTTGTTTTTGTGCAGAAATAAAAGTTCTCGGAATGGAATGAAACTTTTTGAGGATTTTTTATATCAATAATAAGAATTACTGGAGCCAAGACCCACTAGAGAGGGGCCCTTGGGTGGGCACAACCAACTAGGGCGCACCCCCTCTCCTGGTGCGCCCAGGTGGGTTGTACCCACCTAGCGGCCACGTCGATGACTCCCAGATACTATAAAATCACATATTTCCAGAAAAAAATTAGGGAGAAAGAATTATCACGATCCATGAGATGGAGCCGCCGCCAAGCCCTGTTATTCCTCGGGAGGGTAGATCTGGAGTCCGTTTGGGGCTCCGGAGAGGGGGATCTTCGTTCTTCGTCATCACCAACCCTTATCCATCACCAATTCCATGATGCTCCCCACTGGGAGTGAGTAATTCCTTCATAGGCTCGCTGGTCGGTGAGGAGTTGGATGAGATTCATCATGTAATCGAGTTAGTTTTGGTAGGGCCTGATCCCTAGTATCCACTATGTTCTTAGATTTATGTTGCTATGACTTTGCTATGCTTAATGCTTGTCACTTTGGGCCTGGGTGCCATGTTTCAGATCTGAACCATTTATGTTATCATCATTATATCCATGTTCTAGATCTGATCTTGCAAGTTATAATCACCTACTACGGTTATGATCCAGCAACCCCGGAGTGACAACAACCAGGCCCACTCCCGGTGATGACCGTAGTTTGAGGAGTTCATGTATCCACTATGTGTTAATGCTTTGTTCCGGTTCTCTATTAAAAGGAGGCCTTAATATCCCTTAGTTTCCAATATGGACCCCGCTGCCACGGGAGGGTAGGACAAAAGATGTCATGCAAGTTCTTTTAATAAAGCACATATGACTATTTACGGAATACATGCCTACATTATATCGATGAACTGGAGCTAGTGCCGTATCGCCCTAGGTTATAACTGTCTCATGATGAATATCATCCAAAAAGTCACCGATCCAATGCCTACGAATTTATCCTTATTGATCTTGCTGTGTTACTATTGCTCTCATCACTGTTACACTTGCTACAAAGTACTACTATCACTGTTACTATTACTATTGCTATTGTCACTACTATCAAAACTATCAAACTACTTTTCTACTGATCACTTTGCTGCAGATAATTAATCTTCGGGTGTCGTTGAATTGACAACTCAACTGCTAATACCTTCAAATATTCTTTGGCTCCCCTTGTGTCAAATCTATAAATTTGGGTTGAATACTCTACCCTCGAAAACTGTTGCGATCCCCTATACTTGTGGGTTATCAAGACCTTTTTCTGGCGCCGTTACCGGGGAGCATAGCTATATTTGTTGGGTCCACTTGGGATTATTATCATATTGTCACTATGAAGAATCTGAAGGATGCTAAGACTAAGATATTTCCCTCAAAGACGAGAGGAGGTAAGGAACTGCCATCCAGTTCTGCTTTAGATTCACCTTCTGTTATAAGTAAACTTGCAACACCACCACATGCTATTAATTTTGATATGTCGCAAGTTATTGATGATGCTACCTCTGCTATGGATAATGCTTTTGATGATGCTAGCACCTTGCTTAATGATGATGTGCCACTTGGTGACTTTCTTGATAAACAAATTGCTAGAGTTATACAACATGATGTTGTTGAATCTGATGATGAGCTTGAAACTGAATCTCCTGAAACACCTGCTAGAACTAGCCTTCCTAGATATGAATTGCCTAAGGTATCGAAAGGTTATGTTATGAGTGAAGAAACAACTAGAGATATTATTGCTTGCAATGATAGAGATGATCTAGAGAAATTACTACACAAGTATAAAGAAAAATCTCTGAATGCTAGAATGAAATGTGATCCTATGTTTGCTACTTCACCTATCATTATTGATGATAAGGATTATGAATTCTCTGTCGACCCAGAGTTAATTACTTTGGTTGAATATGATCCTTTCCATGGTTATGAAACTAAAACTGTTGTGGCACATCTTACTAAGTTGAATGACCTAGCCACCCTTTTTACTCATGATGAGAAAACTCACTATTACTTTATTCTCAAATTATTTCCTTTCTCATTAAAGGGTGATGCTAAAGCTTGGTACAATACTCTTGCTCCTGGTTGTGTGTGTAGTCCCCAGGATATGATTTATTACTTATCTGAAAAATATTTTCTGGCTCATATGAAACAAGCTGCCTTACAGGAAATATTTAACTTTGTGCAAACTAAAGAAGAGAGTCTCCCACAAGCTTGGGGGAGGCTTTGCCAGTTACTTAATGTTGTACCTGATCATCATCTTAAGAAAAATGAAATACTTGATATCTTCTATAATGGACTAACCGATGCTTCTAGGGACTTCCTAGATAGTTGTGCTGGTTGTGTTTTCAGGAAACAAACTGTTGGACAAGCTGAAGAATTATTGAATAACATATTGAAAAACTATGATGATTAGACTATTCCTGAACCACTGGCTAAACCCACTCCGAAGAAGAGGGTATATTATATCTCAGTCCTGAAGATATGCAAGAGGAAAATAAATCTATGAAGGAAAAAGGTATTAAAGCCGAGGATGTTAAAAATTTACCTCCTATTGAAGAAATACATGAGCTCAATACACCACCAAGGCCTAAGGTGGTAGAGGTAAATTCTCTTATGAAGTTCAATGATAATGATAATCCTCACAATATGCATCCTAGTCAATGCCTTTATGAGTTTGAAAACTACATTAGAAAACAAGATCACTTCAATGCAAATGTTATGAAACAATTGAAATATAATTCTGATATGATTGCTCGCTTGAGTGACTTGTTATTTAGAATATCAAATGATGTTAGAGGTGTTGGAAAACATGCTTCTATGGTTCAAACTCAATTAGAACAGGTTGCTAAATCTCAAAGAGAATTACTAGATGAAATGAATCATAATATGCATGACTTTGCTGTTAGAGTTGCAACTAGAGGAGGTAAAATGACTCAGGAACCACTTTATCCTGAGGGACACCCAAAAAGAATTGAACAAGATTCACAAAGAGCTAACACTAGTGCACCTAGTTCTTCTAAAAGGGAAAAAGGAAAAGAAGAATGATAGGAATTCACATGCTCCTAGTGAACCTGAAACAGAGAAACCTCCTGATAATGATAATGAAATTTCTATCTCTGATGCTGAAACTCAATCTGGTGATGAACACTCACCTAATGATAATGAAATAGATAATGATGAGGTTCATGAAGACTCTCAACCAACCAATGATAAAGAACCAGATAATGATGTTGAGATAGAACCACTTGTTGATCTTGATAACCCACAAGCTAAAAATAAAAGATATGACAAAAGAGACTTTGTGGCTAGGAAACACGGTAAAGAAAGAGAACCGTGGGTTCAAAAACCTATGCCTTTTCGACCCAAGTTAACTAAAAAGAATGATGATGAAGAATTTGAACGCTTTGCTGAAATGTCGAGGCCAGTCTTTTTGCATACTCGCTTGACCGATATCTTGAAAATGCCTCCTTATGCAAAGTATATGAAAGACATCAACACAAATAAGAGAAAAATACCGGAAGCTGAAATCTCCACTATGCTTGCTAATTACACTTTTAAAGATGGAATACCCAAAAAACTTGGAGATCCGGGAATACCAACTATACCTTGCTCTATCAAAAAGAATTATGTCAAACTACTTTGTGTGATTTAGGAGCTGGTGTTAGCGTTATGCCTTTCTCTTTATATAAAAGACTTGACTTGAATGAACTCACACCTACTGAAATATCTTTGCAAATGGCTAACAAATCAACTGCCATACCTATCGGTATCTGTGAGGATGTTCCCGTTGTTGTTGCTAATGTTACTATTTTGACTGACTTTGTTATACTTGAGATGCCCAAGGACGACAACATGTCGATTATCCTTGGTAGACCCTTCTTGAATACTATAGGGGCTGTTATTGATTGCAATAAAAGCAAGGTCACCTTTCATATTAATGGGAATGAGCATACAATGCACTTACCGAAGAAACAATTCCAAGTGAATGGTATTAATGTTATTGCAAAATCTCCGACAATCACTATTGGAAGTTTTCAAATACCTCTACCTACTGTCAAATAGAAATATGAAATGCTTATTGTTGGGGAAATGCATATCCCCACGGAGGTAACTTAGTGATTTACGAAAGTTCTTCGGTTTCATGCTAATCGAAAGTGGTTGTTAATAAGACTTGATCAACCTTATTAATGGATCATTTTTGAACGGTATGAAGTTGATGAATTTAGTAAACACTACCTTATGTCCCTATTTTTTATTCTCTATTTTTATTAGTTAAATAAAATAAAATGCCAAGTTTTGTCTGTTTTCTAAATTTCCCGTGCAATGAAAAATGACCCAAAAATAAAAGTTCTCAGAATGCCCTAAAAATTTAATTCGATTTTTTATGAATATTTGAGAATTTTTGGTGCAAATAACATCAGAGGGAGGTGCACCAGGTGGGCACAACCCACCTGGGCGCACCAGCACCCCCAGGCGCGCCCTGGTGGGTTGTGGTCCCCATATGGCCCCCCTCACCTACCTCTTCATACCACATCGTCACTTACCTCCAGAAAAAATCCCCATTGCTCTCTCTCCCGTGTTCTTGAGCTCAAACCCGTGGATTTTGATCTCTTTGCTCGAAGCTTCATTTCCGAAACTGTTTCGGGGATTGTTGCTTGGTATGTGACTCCACCATTTGTCCAATTAGTTTTTGTTTTAGTGGTTTATACCTTAAATAATTAGCTACTCTTGGTGCTGCTGTAGATGTGCTTGCATGTTGAATTCTTAGTGTTCTAAGTAGTTTGAATGCTTGCTATGGCCTCTATGTATCCCTATGAGTAGTTTCTATCAATCTTACAAAGTGTTGTTGA